>NC_041396.2:48455173-49055173 GCF_900747795.2 Erpetoichthys calabaricus
TCAGGGGGCAATTACTTTTTCACACAGGGCCATGTAGGTTTGGATTTTTTTTCCTCCCTAAATAATAAAAACCACCATTTACAAACTGCATTTTGTGTTTACTTGTGTTATATTTGACTAATGGTTAAATGTGTTTGATGATCAGAAACATTTTGTGTGACAAACATGCAAAAGAATAAGAAATCAGGAAGGGGGCAAATAGTTTTTCACACCACTGTATATATATATATAATATATATATATACACATATATATATATATATATATATATATATATATATATATATAATATATATATACACATATATATATATTTGCAAACTGTTTCTTCTTCATTGAGGTTTTCACTTTTTTCATTTCATTGAAAATTAAAGCAGCAGCTGCCAAATTATGTAGCTTTCTTATTAATTTTTCAACATTGTGTAAAATAACTTTTTAAAGTAACATAAAACGTTTAAATACTGGTTATCCTTTTACACTAAAATATTACTAAAGAGATACAAAAAAAGTAAAATGCATATGTTCTTTTTCTTTAAGGAGATTTAATATTACTGAAGAAAGAAAAAAAAAACTAAAACAGCCAAATGGGGCAATGCATACAAACTTAAAAGGTTTAAATAAAACAGAAATATACACTTTTATTTTTACTTGCTTAACTTGTGGAGGGTGTATCCTGTAGCAAAGCCCCAACTTTTTTCGTGAAAGCCTGTTTCAGTCAATAAGTCTTAAAAACAGGTGTAAAGATATTGACAATAAGCTACGGAAACCCACCAAGACATGGAATCATTTAAATCAAGTATCATTACATCTTCCTTTCTTAAAGAGAAGTAAGGCAGTACTTATAAGCTTACATATATATATATATATATATATATATATATATATATATATATATATATATATATATATATATATATATATATATATATATATCTATATCTATATATATCTATATATATATCTATATCTATATATGTATATCTATATATATCTATATTTATATATATATATATATATCTATCTCTCTCTCTCTCTCTCTCTCTCTCTCTCTCTATATATATATATATATATATATATATATATATATATATATATATATATATATATATATATATATATATATATATATATATATAAATCCCCGCGAAGTACTGCTTTTAAATTTTTATGAAGAAGAAAAGCTTTTTAAATTGAGGGAAAATATCCCAATAGGAATTTGTTAAGGATCTGTTTTTTTGTGAAGCAGCCTTAACACAGCTTTTCCGCTGTTTTATAAACGAACGCCATATAAGTTCTTCCTTTTTCCTTGCTTCGCCAATGAAAGAGCCCTTTTATTAAATCCAAGGGCTCTTCGCTTTTTTTTTTCTTTGTTTATTACGATTGTTATAGTTCTGTTTGTATACGACGTTGTCAGTTCAGCACTCAGGTTGTAATATGACCAAGCTGTGCAAGCTTACTGTTAAGAATGCAACGTATAGTTGTACATGAGAAAAGCAATCTTGCCTCAGATCAGTGGCAACCTTTTGTAGGTCTATGAACTTAATTTAAAGTTTAGGTTTACACGGTGCTTTTTTTCCGAAGTACCTGCACTCATGAATATGTCTGCATGCGTCAGTCGCTCAAATCCCCACGCTTCGCACCGGCGAAGTACTGCTTTTAAATTTTTATTAAGAAGAAAAGAAAACCTTTTAAAATTGACGGAAAATATACCAATAACAGTTTGTTAAGGATCTGTTTTTTTGTGAAGCTGCGTTCACTCGAGTGATCACTTCGAGCTGACTTGCTGGCTAACCATAAGCGTTACCTGGTAGGTAACCACCCACACAATCAGATTGTGAATCAGACTACGAATGCCGTGAATGTAATTACCCCAATCTACATGCTGTCAAATAAACGAACCACATGCCGTGGCGCAATTTTAGGGGCTTCGCCTGTAGCGCTGACGTCCGAGGTTCGATTCCCGTATTGGAGTGAAGTGAGTGGGTGGTTACCTACCAGGTAACGCTTATGGTTGGCCAGCAAGTCAGGTAACATCAGCCACGGTGCCTTCAGTTGTGAGAAGCAGATCATAGAATGGATGAAAATAGTTTACTGTCAAATAATGCAAAGAGTACGCGACACCTGTTTCCCCCTTATTCTTGACTCATCAGGCGTACACACTCATTGCACTCGCTTACGTTAATCGAACGTCAGACGTCAGCGCTAGAGGGGCTTCGCAGCGGTGAAGTATTGCTTTTAAATTTTAATTAAGAAGAAAAGAAAACCTTTTTAAATTAAGTCTTAAAAAGAGGTGTAAAGATATTGACAATAAGCTACGCAAACCCACCAAGACATGCAATCGTTTAAATCAAGGCGCAAGTCGAAAAACACCATCCCATAATATTAGTTAACGATTAACACATTTGTATATGTATTGTAAGCATACAATACAACTGATAATATGTTGCGCTTATTTATCTGGTGTACTGACATTTTTGCGCGTTTAACGGCTGAAATCTAACGTGGTTTGTGCCCTTCAGAATGAAAAGAGTTTGCATTTACCTTTTTAATAAAAGGCGAGCTTTTAAGCCTGAGAAATCACCCCGTAAATGCACACGTTTAATTGCACATGTGTTAATATGTATGCTTACACAGTATTAAAAGACACTCAACAAGTACACAGTATTAAAAGACAGTCAACAATTAACGTCATTTACCTTCGTTCCCGCCTCCTCTATTAGAGTATATGGACAAAAAATAGGTTCCAGTTATGACCATTACACGTAGAATTTCGAAATGAAACCTGCCTAACTTTTGTAAGTAAGCTGTAAGGAATGAGCCTGCCAAATTTCAGCCTTCTACCTACACGGGAAGTTGGAGAATTTGTGATGAGTGAGTCAGTCAAACAGGTTCCAGTTATGACCATTACGCGTAGAATTTCGAAATAAAACCTGCCTAACTTTTGTAAGTAAGCTGTAAGGAATGAGCCTGCCAAATTTCAGACTTCTACCTACACGGGAAGTTGGAGAATTAGTGATGAGTCAGTCAGTCAAACAGGTTCCAGTTATGACCATTACGCGTAGAATTTCGAAATAAAACCTGCCTAACTTTTGTAAGTTAGCTGTAAGGAATGAGCCTGCCAAATTTCAGACTTCTACCTACACGGGAAGTAGGAGAATTAGTGATGAGTGAGTCAGTCAAACAGGTTCCAGTTATGACCATTACGCGTAGAATTTCGAAATAAAACCTGCCTAACTTTTGTAAGTAAGCTGTAAGGAATGAGCCTGCCAAATTTCAGACTTCTACCTACACGGGAAGTTGGAGAATTAGTGATGAGTCAGTCAGTCAGTCAGTCAGTCAGTCAGTCAGTCAGTGAGTCAGTGAGGGCTTTGCCTTTTATTAGTATAGATATATATATATATATATATATATATATATATATATATATATATATATATATATATATATATATATATATATATATATATATATATATATATATATATATAGTGAGACAAGTAGGAAAACTAACCTTATTGGAAAACAGAAAGTAAGTCAGCAGCTGACCAGCCAGCACCATTCAAGATGTGTGCCAGTTCAGCTGCAGATGAACACTAAAACAATACTAACCAATAATAGTAAATGAGCAGACAACTTAGATGAAGATATTAAATTTTTTATAAAAAATTCTGAAAATTTGGTTATAGAAAGGAATTCCCAACGTTAGAGGATTTGATGACTACCAACTACACAAAACCACTCAAAAACTCAAGTTACACTGCTGGCCACTAACATTCCTGACCACTCTCATTTTCTTGTGTTGCACATTCAAAATGTCCAATACACAATTAGACCTAAATGTTAAAAAAAAAACATAAAGGCTAAAACATTTGTATTCATTTGTCATTAGGTGAACACTGCTCACTTCCTACCCACCAGTAGCCATACCCTTGTTAAACCATTAAGTGCATGGAGTTAGCACTGTCCTGTACCACCATGCTAAAAACAGGGGTAATGAGACAGGAAAGAGAACATGGATCAAAACAAGCCAGGTTTGTAAATATTTAAAGCAGTCTGATTTTTCAGCAAAATCAAAAACAACATCATAGTAAGGATTTAGCACCAGACATTTCAAAAGAAAACTTATCTCTGATGACCCTGACACAACAGAACATTCCAATAATTTAAGCCATCTTGATGGCAACGTTAAGTGCTATACAACTTTGTCTTCTTTCCCTAACCATATGGCAACAACTGATCCACAAATGCCAAATGGCAGAGTCAGCGAAAATCAAGATGGAGTCATGAAAGACTCATATAAATTTCAACTGCTTGAAAATGAAACTGAAACAAAAATGTAATGTCAGGAATTGATTCAGTAATCTATAAAACCATAATATAGTTACAAATTCCCATATTAACTCATAAATGCTAGAAAAAGAAATTAAAATAGCACAATTACAACATGTCTGTGGTGTGGAGCCAACAGAAAACTGAATATGAAAGGAAAGGTTAAGAGTGGAACTGAACCCAATCTTTACCGATTATCCTTTATAATGATTTTGTTTCCCCCAAGAACAGTTAAGGGCCAGTCTGTGAGAGTCATATAGGAAACATTGTGACAGTTGTATTTAATCCATGTTTCATTTCACGTTTATTATATCTTGGTTCCACAATGGTTTTCAACACATTATCATGAATAGACAGACATGTGTGAAGCGATGAACCAACCATTTTATTACAGTGAACTTATAAGATTGATCATACTTTATTATAAATTATGTTTAGTTATACCTGCTTTAGTTTTCATTGACTGATGCTTTAGTGAAACGATAATAAAAATAAATTTTATTTATATGGCACCTTTCCCTTGCTCAATGATCCATGTCAGAAATTACTCTAGAAAATCCTTACACAAAGAATAAAGTATCTAAATACAAGACAATGAAAAATGCAAGTTTGGTCATAACTTCATTGAAAATACTCCTGTATACCATAACCCACTTAATATATTTGCATCAGTCAGTCCTGCACCCAAATACACACCGTGACTTGGAGCTATTCCCTATTTTACTTAAGTAACAAGCTTCTTAAGGGACATCTTATAATACTGCTGCATGTTAGTGAAGAAAGACCAGCACTTCTGACTATTCACCCTCCTCCATAAACACCTATTGACCATGGGCAGTACAAGTCATGCTCATCCAAAAAACTATTGGATATGGTGATTCTGTAATAGATTACCACAAGACAAATACTGCTACATACATAGATTCGTACCCTCTCCCTTCAGTGGAAAAGCATTAGATTGCTTTTCTGGGCCATCCTGTTTTTATTTACTAGACTTGTGAAGTGGATATAGGCAGGTTAAGTTTGCAACAGAGGCTCATCTAAAGACTGCCCTTAATTCATCAGGAGACTCTGTCAGCTCACCGTAATGCTTTTTGGATTCTGCAGTACACCAGCTACTTCTCAAAGGCTAATGGAGTAAGTGCTAGAAAACATTTCAAAGCCTATATACTTTATTCATCTGGAAGATCTGCTGGTGTATGCAGTGCCTTTTGTGGGGCACTGGCCAACTTCTGTACAGTTTTTCAGTTGGTTCCATATTGCAAAATTCCCAAAAAATGCTACTTCATGTGATAAGAAACAAAATTCCTGGGATAAGTTGTTTGCATTAGGAAAGAAGTCGTTTGATTCAGAAAGTGATGTCCATTGTGACAGAACTGTGAAGCTTGTTCATACTTGCATCCTAGTACTGGAAATTTAGTTTGTGATTTTGCTACAGTGTGCCATTCAAGTGAGAACGTTGGGAGAACTTCATAGAACTGTGATTGTGAGCCAGCTTGTAATAATTTGCAATGTGGTACTCGGAAAAGCTCCTCTCATATGTCTCCTAGATACAAAGATGCCATTCATTGTGGACACTTATGCCAACAAAGAATGCCTTGGAGCAATCTTATCACAAGAAATAAGTGATGGAGACAAAGTTGTGGATTGTATTTGTGGGTGTGGACAGACCGTTGCTTCTCTATGCT
Source organism: Erpetoichthys calabaricus (assembly GCF_900747795.2). Taxonomy (NCBI): domain Eukaryota; kingdom Metazoa; phylum Chordata; class Cladistia; order Polypteriformes; family Polypteridae; genus Erpetoichthys; species Erpetoichthys calabaricus. The sequence goes on from NC_041396.2 coordinate 48,461,191, forward strand.
GGTTATTATCATTCTGAGAGACAGATGGGCAGATGCCTTATGTCACTAGCACAGAAATAACTTGATGCTGCCACTCACTCACAAGGTCATCCAACCTGAAATGATCCCCTCTGCTCTCTCTTATCAGAAAAAGAGGAAGCATCAACCCTGAGTAGTTTCTCACTGGTTCAACTGGGGGCTTATGTGGCGATTGCTCAGGGAGGGGCAAATGTCTGCAGTGCACCTAGGACCAGCTGAGTGAAAGAGAGCAACTGTGCAGGAAATAATATGCAGAAGTAGAGCTAGAAATCTATAATCACAACATCATGAGTCCACCTCCCACCTCTGTTGTCTCATGGACAACGGCTTGAGAAACAGTTGCTCATCAGTGATACCACAATAAGTTGAAGGCATGCAAAGGTTTCATTTTGATGTGGAGCACTACTCTGAACAGTAACACAAGAATGCTAAAGCTAATCGTGTACTGTGATGTAGCAGAATTGAAAGAAATAGCTTTGGGGAGGAGGCAGACTTCTCCATCACTAATTCAGGGGATACACAGGTGGTGATGTCAAGATGGGTCCCAGCAGAGACCTGGAAGAGTCTAAAATTGCAAGACTGTCTGTTGCTGAAAAAGTTTTATATGAAAAGCAGGGTCCTCTGGAACTGTGCAACATCATCTTTGTCTTGAACTAAAGTGAACAAGTGTATGGTGCTTTGACCAAAGAACTGGTGGTACCAGAAACATTGCATCTAGTGAAGAGTGAAACAGGGAAGTTTCAAATTGTATATAGTTTTGTGAAACTGACACTAACATTTATTCTGCTGCAATTTCATAATTGCAAAGTGCGACATTAACCAAAACATTTTTGAGGGGTTTGTAAAGGTGTTTTAGGATAGAAACTAAGAAATATTGCTACCTAAAGATGTGTTTGCTTGTGTTTTTTCTGCTGATGTGTAATGTAGATACTTGCCTATAACGCAGTAAAACCAAATCAACGTTCGCCGTTCATTAACATTACTGTACAGGGATGGTGCATTTTAAAAAAAATGTGACATGCTGCATATCTTCAACAAGGAGATTAAAATGCAACATCACAAAAATATTTGTGTTTTCACCTTAGGAGAACTCGCCAAAGCTGCTTGACCAGACCAGCACCAAAGCCAATACCTACCAACTGTCCCTTCCTGTTTCTTGATTAATACAGATAAAGGTTTACACACTCCATGTGCCGTGGAGCTTCAGACTTCATTACTGTCTCCAATGCATCTTTGGGACTGAGATCACAAAGACTGTCATTATAACTGGCAAAGTAGACATCCTCTTACCACAAACACATATCAGATGGCTCAAAAAATGTCTACACAAAACAAAAACTATGTCAGGTGATTTCGTTCCACTAGAGATCTTTACTTTAATACTAAATGACAGGCGGTTACATGCAAAATGAATGCATGAAAATAAATTATTTTCTTCTTGTGTTAATTACATGAATTTTGCCAGAAGCAAAATGCCATTTGTTTTGCAAACTCTTTTTAGAAGCGAAAGAGCAATTTTCTCTGCTAATACATTTTAGCCCAAATCGTTTCACTTATGAATAATTGCATCCTGCTGTCCCTCAGGAAGTGTATAAACCCCTCATTGTGAATCCCTTTGGCATCCCCAAGACCTTTGTCTGCTCTAACAGCAGCTGTCATGCATATAAGCTACCAGAAATGTACTTATGCAACAGAGTCAAAGCAATGAATGTCCTCTCCCTCCCACTGAGGCTGGCAACCACTAAGTTATTTTAGTCCTGGACTACTTTCTCCAGGTGGCCAGAAGATTAAATGGTCCCCTACCTAATAACTCAATAGAATTCTGCCTGATTGAAGGAATGTTTGCTCAGTTTGGCATCCTAGAGACCTTTCTTACTGATCAGGGATGGAACGTTTAAGCTGGTGTTTCTAACGAGAAGTGTTTATCAAAGTCAAAGATATAGTGGACCAACTATGACCAACTTATTATCAAAATTTTTGCTACCATGTGAACGTGCAAAAAAGAACAGCTGGCACATAGACTCATATAGTAAGATAGAAGGCCTGAACAAGACTGTTTATTGGAAAGCACTTCATTACCTGAAACGTCTGTACTCTGCATACTGTTAAGCCCCTGGAAGGTATCAAGACAACCACATGCTGGCTCCTTTTTGTTGGTTTTTCCCGCAGGTCTCATTCTCTCACCTGGTGTCATCTCTCAGGTCTGGGTAGCATAAAGTCATGGCCAAAAGTTTTGAGAATGACATAAGTATGGGTTTTCACAACGTTTGCTGCTTTAGTGTTTTTAGATTTTTTTTGTCAGATGTTTCTATGGTATACTGAAGTATAATTACAAGCATTTCATAAGTTTCAAAGGCTTTTATTGACAATTACATTAGGTTTATGCAAAGAGTCGATATTTGCAGTGTTGGCCCTTCTTTTTCAAGATCTCTGCAATTCACACTGGCATGCTGTCAATCATCTTCTGGGCCAAATCCTGACTGATGGCAGCCTATTCTTGTATAATCAATGCTTGGAGTTTGTCAGAATTTGTGGGTTTTTGTTTGCTTCTTGAGGATTGAACACAAGTTTTCAATGGGATTAAGGTCTGGGGAGTTTTCTGGCCATGGACCCAACATTTCGATGTTTTGTTCACCAAGCCACTTAGTTACCACTTTTGCCTTATGACATGGTGCTCCATCATGCTGGAAAAGGCATTGTTCGTCACCAAACTGTTCTTGGATGGTTGGGAGAAGTTGCTCTCAGAGGATGTTTAGGTACCATTCTTTATTCATGGCTTTGTTCTTAGGCAAAATTATGAGTGAGCCCACTCCCTTGACTGAGAAGCAAAACCACACATGAATGGTCTCAGGATACTTTACTGTTGGCATGACACAGAACTGATGGTAGCACTCAGCTTTTCTTCTCCTGACAATCTTTTTTCCAGATGCCTCAAACAATCGGAAAGGGGATTCATCAGTTAAACATTATGAACCTATGAAGATGGAGTCAGGGCAAATAGACTTACAAAATTAACACATCAGAAGCAGACTGTGTCAACGTTAACATGGAAAGGGATTAAGGGATTACTGATGCCAGAGATTGGCTGTTGAGGTGGATGTCAATGTGTGTTTACAAAAACAATTCCACATAGTGAATGAATTGGATTGGATTTGAGAGAGACTGTGAATTTGAAGAAATGTTAAACGAGAGAATAAAGTTAGCAACCATACCAGATCAGAGCAGTAAGGAGCAGTGTAAAAGTAAAAAAAGTAAAAAGTAAAAAACACTTCAAAAACCACTGCCCTAGAGTGATGGACATGTGCAAAGATTCACGTGTTGACATAGCTTTTAGGAAACACTGTCACAAACTTGATGCTCATTGGGTAGGGCTATGCACAGAGCTGGAACGATTGTCAGATGTGGTGTGTTGTGTTGCTAAGGATCCCTGGTCCCACAAGGTTGTGATGTATCATGACTGGTTAGCTCTCTACAAAGGATGGCCAGTTTCAAGCAGCCCAGACACCTCAAAGGTCAGAACCAATGCATATGGATCAACAGCTTCACCTGCCATATCACCAACATGTCAAGACTTTAGTAGAGAAGTCAGCTCCGCAGGTGTAGCAAGGTACAGAGACCATGTGAATGCCAATGTGATGAGTGGTATATAAGTGGGAGGTTAAGGGCGAGGTCATGGACAGTGTGCCATCGATCATGTCCTGACTGGATATTAAAGGCAGGATAAACAAACTTTCGTGTTGCCAGAGCAGAACAAAATCAAATATGGGGAGGATGGTGTGATTTGCAGTCTATGGGGTACATATGCTCCTCTGGTTGGGAGTTATTGGTTCGTGAGTTATCTGTCTTGTTTTCTTGTTGTTTGTGACCATATATACACCAGATATCATGTGTCCTTTTTAATACCCACACTAACATGACACAAGTCAGAATCTATATTTCCTGATATACTTGCTCTTGCTGGTCTTCCTTGCAAAGCTAAAATATTGTAGCGACCTCCGTATCAGGCTCGAAAAGAGAAGAAGTAAAAAAAAAAACAGACAGATGTGGTAAAGTCTCACCAAAATTTTTTTACTTGAACAATCAAGAAAAAGAACGCCGAACTCGTAACCCCAGACACACCCCCTTTTTAAACACCCTCTCCAACCCCTCCTCCCATCCCGGGTCCTGCCCCCCTTACCGCCTCAATCAATACCCCACTGTCAGTCTTCCGTGCTGTACTCCGCCCTCCATCAATCGGACCACACAGTCAGTCAAAAAAAGGCTTCAACCTGGCTGGTACGCTACAATATTTTAGCTTCATAGTCCAACTATATGAGCTGATGTCTGCAATTTTGTTTTTCAGTTCCCAAAATTAAGGCTTTACATTGCACCTCCTTCCATTTATGAACAGGAACCCACCTGTAATAGCAGGGTAAACAGTAAATCGACAAAAGCCATTCCAATCAGTATTCCGTTGTTTTCAAACACGAAAAATCACATCGCTTTCTAGAGGAGATAACTAGAAAGGTATGAACAAATACTCTGAAATGGAAAGGCTTAATTCTTAAATTAATTCTTAAATGAGAGTGATTTCAAATACACTAGCAGCGGTTGTCTTAACAAGGATGGTTCCTCGATCTCGCAAGTCCAGTGACCGATCCAGGTCAGGTATCTCTGCAGCTGGGAGCTCCACCAGCCATTGATTTAATGGATGATCCTCATTATTTGTGTCCAATAATCCAGCCAACAACCCTAATCATAACTTCAGTGTAACAGGACGGAGCTCTGGAGTTCTGCAGCTAGTCTTTTAGCGCCCACTGCAGTCAACACCGCCTACTTGAAACGGCCTGTGACGTAACCACAACCGCTAGCTGTATCTCCAGGCTAGTAAATCTCGTCTGAAAAGCTTACGTGAGCATAGTTTGGAACTGCGCAGTACTCGGTGCCGCTACTTCACACAACCAGGGACCTAGTTACGAATTTTATGTAACAACATCTCCAATAAAAGATTGAATTGCTTGATACACTAGGAGGAAGTTGAAGATGAGCATAAGGGCAGATCTAAAAGTTAATCTGATGCAAAAGCATGTGATTAGTAAGGGCAATTTATTATATAAAATAAAATAGAAAGCACTATCTATGTAAAATAAAACAAGGGCTAAGTAACTTGATAATAACAGTTAAATACACCAAATATGCCTGGGATTTTTTTAGATCTTTAACTTAAAGATAACAGGATGTTAAAGATAAGGCAGGATGTTTGCATTAATATAGAGAAGGCAACGAGGTTAGCAGTCTTCGTAAGTTTCAAGGTTTACGTTTACAGTGCAAATAAAAATGGCTTGTAAATATAATAATAATAATAATAATAATAATGATAATATTGCAATATTTTGCATCCATAGAGCACAGAAAAGGGAATATAGTCGTTCACATAACGGATTGTCCTCGTTTGTATTGTGGTAAAATATTAAATTTAGAATCAATCCTCTATAATTCTCTTTCGTCAAGTTGTTTCACGACGATTTCACGCCATTTCGTGTTGCAGATACGCACAAAATCTTGCTATTTCTTCAGTTTGCCTGTATTTCTTTTCAAAGAGACAAGCAGTGCTGTTGGGTAGCTTCTTCGGGTCTGGCGCCCCATCCATTCCGCTCTGTCTCTGTTGCTGCCGGTCTCAACATTGTACTGAATTCGTGAATATTGATAATAAATAAAGAAAGAAAGAAATAGGAAACATATAGATAATTCGGCTTTAATCAGTGAATTGTGCATTTGCCTGCTTTTAATAGTAACATTTCCAAAGAAACCGGAAACAGTGTTTATTTAAACTAACGTGCTATTTGAATTCACAATTGATCAAATATACTGTATTATATAAGAAAACAAATTGTATTATCACAAGTAGTAGTGATGATTCTTTTCCAGTCTATCTTATAATTAACTCATCTAGCAATTTTCTGAAGCTGCTTGATCCAGTTTTTCTGGAGTCTGTAACGGGGGCCATTCCAGGCGACACCGGACACAAAACAGTGACAGATGTTTAAGACTAGTAAAATTCTACGGCAATATAATAAGCATGCGAAGGTCAGAAGTTCCAAGGATTACATCACGGGAAACTGCACAGCATTTTTTTAGAGAAGCAACAGGAGCGCATGGCTAATTTACATATTGACTTAGCAACTGGAGAAGCGTACTTTGACTTATCACGAAGCGAAACAATGCCAGCCATCCAAACAAATGAGGTTTGCTTTGCCATGCAGTATTTGCTCCGCTTTAAATGGCTAGGAATGTGTAACGTCAAGATGTGCAGCAAATGTATAAAGTTTCTAAATCTTTTAATTATAAACGCGCAATTATTTCGTTTTTTTTCCGGACTTCTTTTGACATCAACAGAAATCAATGTTACATCCAAGCGAACAGATTGCTTGACTTGCCCGTAGCCACTGCTTTCGTAATCAGGTCGAGAAAGGTCAAGTGCTACTAGCAATTCCGACAAACAACACCGTTATGCAATTGATTAGGCAACTCACCAAGCGCTGCCCTTTAGGAAAGCAAGTATATCATATCATAACCTAAAATTGGGTTATTAAAATAATTAAAGATAAAAATAAAATAAGGCTTCCACACTGATACTTTCTTTGAAATCACCGTATTTAGCCCGTCATTTAGTTTTAAAACGATTTAGGGTGGTTTATGTGAGGGCGCACGCACTACACTCAGTCATACCTACTATCTTCAAACGCCGAAGTTTGTTTCAGGTTTTATCTTATACGCCTACACACAATCGTTAAATATTGTGAGACATTGATGCCCATATGGCAGTATAGACTATTTAACCCAGATGTTCTAGTGGCCTGATGTAACAAACCCTGTGATTTCTTGCCTTTAAGGTCTTCAATCTGGTACAGTGAGAAAGGGTGTGGCATTGTCGCTGTGCTGAAGCCCCGCCCCGTTTTTCCATATAGGGGCATCATATGATTGATTATAATATCAGAAACATTATAATTCGGTCTCAGACGTACTCGGCGTTCCTTGAGATACCTTCGCCCTCAAGTAAGGACCACTCCTACCTTTAGAATAAATGCAGATAACTCCTACATTTAATTAAGAAAATGAAAAGGGTGCATTTTGCTGAATCTCCTGTTCAGATCCGAGCCGTCAGGCAAGAAACACTTGAAGATCCTTCAGTAGGTTATGTAAAGGACCAAGATGCAGAATTACTGGCAACCATTGAAGAAGCGGCCTTTCAGGCTGTGGTTGACTACTGGATCTCCAAAAAAGCACGGGCTAGGCTTTCATCCAGTGAAGCCCCCTCAGACTGTTCGTCTCTCCCTTTCCCTCAGAAGTTGTGGAAAGTGTTGGAGAGCGGTCAGTTCCAGTCGGTGAGGTGGGATGAGACAGCCACTTGCGTGCTGATCAACAAGGACCTTATTAAGAACGAAATTGCCGAAAAGAAGGGTATTTTGAAACTCTTTGGATGGAGCTGCCTGAAGAGTTTTCAGAGACAGCTGCAGCTTTACGGATTTAGACAAACTCGACTGGATGGGCAGAGCGAAGCGGCACCTGTGGGGAAGGTGAGGGATTCAATGGTGCAGTTCTCTGAGATGGTTAATAACCGTCTAATGGAGAGGTAATGAGTAACGCCCATACATAGGGGATGTTCATTAAATGCATTCGTAAGTGAGAGCAAAACGAATCAGAGCGATCTGAAGAATGGGAAATTCAGTCTCAGAAGGCCTCTTGTTAGTAGTGTTGGTATTCTTACTGAAATAAGTTTATTATGTATATGATTTATTTGTTTGTGTTTAATAATTGGAAAGAGAAATGCATTTTTGCATATTTAACGGAAATGTACTGTCTGTTCTTTTTTACACTTCTACCAATCTGAGCGGCTCTCTATCATGTCTCTAGGCTACAAGTTGCTCACGTACATATGTCAACGCGATGTGTGCAGTGGCAGGAATGGAACAGCAGATGTTGAAAGCTGGATGAGCGTGTTTTTTTCGTTTAGGTGGTAATATCAAACTGAAAATGAGGGCTTGAGAAATTAAAAAAAATGTTTATGACTAGCACATACATTGGCCTGCTTAAGTTATTTATTATTTGTATTCAACATTCGGAGTTAACTTTAATAATTGGCCATAAAATTTAGTCCATATACCTTTCACCCCTGCGAAAATGCGATGGAGAATGCAAGTTAAAAATTAGAAAGGAATGCTAATTTTCTCTCATGCTGTTTATTGAATTTTAATAATTGGAGCACCCCTTTGTCAAGGTCAGAGAGCCAAAGCCTATCCTAGCTGCAAGGGGCGTCACCTGAGCACAGGTTAGTTACTCACACATGGGTGGATAAAAGATGCGAAATATTCAACAGCAGTTTCACAGACAGCAAAAAGAATCAGCCTCGAACTCATGGCGAGCATGCGAACTCCACATACAGTAGAAGTTATGCAAGCCAAGAATCAAGCCATAGTCTGGTCACCAGATTACGTAAAATGTCCTATGTTTGACGGATGAAAATAACGTAGATTTCTTAGCAGAAACGCCTTACGATCAGTGTTAAATAACGAAGGTGGAAACATTTTTTAAAAAATCACACATTTTAAAATTAAATGGGGTTGTTCTACTGTTAAAATGCAGAATTGAGTGATGTCAACTAACTACATGTTGAAAGCGCCGGCGGTGGGCGAACATCTGCACCTGCAGCGTACGAGGGGTAGTTTGTCGGTTATTTTACCAGGCACATTTAGGTCCCGTACATTTAATGATTTTTCCGAAATATAAAACGATTTGACTTTCTGGATGTGCCGACATTATTTATACTTGTATTCTTATTGGTAGGTAAGATACGCGCAAAAATACGGGTTTACTTTTGCGTGCGCTCTTTAGTGAATAAGGGAGGAGCGCTTGTTGTAGCCTGCACCTCAGGAGAATATTCTTAATCGCTCTTTTGGAATTCAAAAAGTCAAGTACTACCTTACTGCAGTCAGCAGAACCCACAAGTTGTGTGGTGAACAGATCACACATTTTTGGAGAACTGCGTGTAAAAATCTAATACATGCTTGTCATTTTTGCTGGAGAAATGACTTGGAAACACTTTAGGCGACCCGAAGTCTCCCTGCACAAATACGCTGATGCTCCATCCGATTAAGAGGAATAGTTGCTCCTTTTAATACGCGCTTTTTCGTGAACAGTGAAGTACGTTTTTAAATGGTTTGGTCAGGGGTAGCATGGTGTTGCAATGCCCGTTACAGTTCCAGCATGTTTGCTTCAAGTCTTGTTCTTGTTCATTAATCTGGAGTTCTCCTTCTGGCTTACGCTGAAATTTCTTTTGATGGCATTTTCTTAATTTTTGATTACTCATCTTAATTTTAATAATTGTTTATTTTTATTATTTGCCTGTTTATGTATTTTATGTCAGTTTAGTTTATTGTATAGAGTTTCTCTGTGCTTAAATTGGTTATCTATCCTATGTTCCTTTGTACTTTGTGGACAGCCAAGAAGCTGGGCCACCAATACCCCACCACTGGGAGTCGCCCCCAGCTTGCCCTTAAATGCATGTTGGGAGAGCGAGTCCCTTGCAGTTCATTTCTTTGAAGGTGAGTTTTGGGAGTAGTTCTGTTTCTTTGCTGGTTACTTGATCTTTTCACTTTTGTTTATTGGTTTACATTTTGGGACTAAATTTGCTTAGGATTGCCTTTTAGGCAACCAGTTTTTGCCTCTTTTTGTTCTTTTAATTTCTTCTTTGTTTTTTGCTATTTTTGGGAAAACCTCTCCTTTTTTTAAGGATTTTGTTGTTTGTCATTTCAACCACAAGCAGGAGGTTTACAGTCTTCCTCTCTCTGTTTTGGCTTGGGCTTTATTTTGTGAACATTAAATATATACACTCTCTGGCCACTTTATTAGGTAAACCTTGCTAGTACTGGGTTGGACCCCCCTTTTTGCCTTCAGAACTGCTGTAATTCTTTCTGGCATAGATTCAACAAGGTGCTTTGATCCATATTGACACAATAGCATCAGGCATTTGCTGTAGATTTGTCCATGATGCAAATTTCCTGTTCCACCCCATCCCAAAGGTGCTCTATTAGATTGGATCTGCTGACACGGGGCCCATTTAAATACAGTGAACTCATTGTCATGTTCAAGAACCCAGTTTGAGATGATACAGTATGAGCTTTGTAACATGGCATGTTAACCTGCTGGAAGTAGACATTAGAAAATGAGTATACTGAGGTCGGGCGGCACGGTGGCGCAGTGGTAGCGCTGCTACCTCGCAGTTAGGAGACCCGGGTTCGCTTCCCGGGTCCTCCCTGCGTGGAGTTTGCATGTTCTCCCCGTGTCTGCATGAGTTTCCTCCGGGCGCTCCGGTTTCCTCCCACAGTCCATAGACATGCAGGTTAGGTGGATTGGTGATTCTAAATTGGCCCTAGTGTGGGTGTGTTTGTGTGTGTCCTGTGGTGGGTTGGCACCCTGTCCAGGATTGGTTCCCTGCCTTGTACCCTGTGTTGGCTGGGATTGGCTCCAGCAGACCCCCGTGACCCTGTGTTCGGATTCAGCGGGTTGGACAATGAATGGATGGTATACTGAGGTCATAAAGGTATGGCATTGAAACAATGCTCAGTTGGTACCAAGGGGCCCAAACTGTGCCACACCATTACATCACCACCACCAGCCTGAACCGTTGATACAATGCAGGATGGATCCATGCTTTCATGTTGTTGACACCAAATTCTGACCCTACCATCCAAATGTTGCAGTAGAAATCAAGACTCATTAGACCAGGTAATGTTTTTCCAACCTTTTATTGTCCAGTTTTGGTGAGTCCATGCAAATTGTAGCCTCAGTTGTCTGTTCTTAGCTGACAGGAGTGACACCCAGTGTGGTCTCTTACTGCTTGTAGCTCATCTGCTTCAAGGTTCGACGTACATTTAGAGATGCTCTTCTGCACACCTTGGTTGTAACGAGTGGTTATTTGAGTTACTGTTGCCTTTCTATCAGCTCAAACCAGTTTGGCCATTCTCCTGTGACCATTGACATCAACAAGGCAGAAATACTCAGCCCAAAGTCACTTAAATCCCCTTTCTTCCCTATTCTGATGATCAGCTGAACTTCAGCAGGTCTTTTTGACCATGTCTACATGCCTAAATGTAGTTGTTGCCACATGATTAGCTGATTAGATATTTGTGTTAACAAGCAGTTGAACAGGTGTACCTAATAAAGTGGCTGGTGAGTATTTACTTGAACTTTTGAAACCAAAGCCTATTTGGCATGCAGTAGGCTGAAGGAACTGGTTAGCCAGTGAGTCCAAACTGGCCTATACAGGGTTGTTTCCTGGCATAAGGGAGTTATGCTACAACTCCAGACTCAGTGGCCAGAGGGAGGCCAACAACTTATGCAGAAATAAGACTGTGGGCCAAAATACTGAAACAGTCCAGGATCCCTAAGTGGGTGTGAAAGAGTGGCCCTGTGCTGGACTTGCGCATTGTTCAGGGTTCATTCCGGCATTGCACCCACTGCTGCTGAGTAGGCTCCATCCACCTGTGAGCCTGAATCTGGTTTAGAAGGTTTGAGAAGCTTATGTTATTTGATTAAGAATTTGTATTTACTTCTGATTAATAAATGAGACTTAACGGTTGATAGTGTTGGAAACTATGTCCTGAGAGTTTTTTCAAGTTAAGGTTATTATACTCACTTATTAGAGCACCGGAAGGCTGCATCATGCTGCTTAAAACATGCCAATAAGAATTACACTGTACCCTGTACACATGACACAAATGGCCCTATGAACCCTGTGATGGACATAATGGATATACTGGCATCCCACTTGTGGTCAGGAATGTTACCTTACCAGCCAGGAGGCCATTACAGAAGGGCAGCATTAATGGATTTGTGTCCTGGCTGGGATGGATCTTTTTCCAGTTGAGAAGAGGAAACAATGTATGGACTGGAGGAAGCTGCCAGCCAAAAACAGCTCATCCCCCAGTATGATAGATGGCAGTGCTCCTCGAGGATAGCTTCAGTTTGGACACCCTAAAGATTAAATGGGAAGTCACGGTTTGGGAAAACAGCCCTGTTGCGGACCCTGGGTGCCACCAGAGGGCACTGCTTTAAGAGGATTGGCATGACCTGCGAGTGCTTCCTGGGTGTAAGGTTGTGGCCCCAGAAGTAGTCCTGGGTTCAGCATAAAAAGAGCCACCTCACTACATTCTGGGAGATGGAGCTGGACGTGAAGGAGCACACAGCTCACCTGCAGTAGCAGAAGAAAAAGAAAGAAGAGAGACAGAAATGTGTTTACAGTATTGACAGATGAACAAGCCTGTACAATGTGTTTGGTGAAAATGAAGAGGTCTTTGGAATACAGGATTGGTGTCAATGGGGTTGTTTTTGCAGTTTAAGTTTCTGGGATGCCCCTACACGTCACAACTTATAAACTCTATTAGTATTTTCTTCATTAGTATGTTCCTAATTTAATGTATCAGAATCTCCAGATGGATTCTATTCTAAGTGAACTCTTAAGATGGTTCTTTCCTTCATCTTATTTAAATTTTTGTTATAACTTGTCACACACGTGCGCATGGGAGGTAGCTAAAGGGCTTGAGTAAGGGCAATTCCGAATCAGACCGTGATGTGGCAGAGTGCACTGACTCTTTTTCTCCCTTTCCTGCAGGTCAAAGGGGTCGGGTTCATAAGGGTCTTCAACCATAGGCTCGATCCCAGACGTGACATCACAGGGGCCGGAGCCGGCAAGGTCTTCTTCCATAGGCTCAGACCCGGAAGTGACGTCAAGAGGGCCAGGTGGAATCTCACGTGAATGGTCTACAGGAAAGGGAGAAAAAGAGTCGGTGCACTCAGTCATATCCCGGTCTGATTCAGAATTGCCCGTACTCAAGCCCTTTAGCTGCCTCCCATGCACACGTGTGTGACAAACTGTAGGCCTTAAAGAAATACCATTCTCATCTTCCAGAGCAAGATCCAAGGCAATCGTGTGTGCTTGAATATCTGTTTTGTCTCATCATCCTTCCTTGAGGTCAAGAACAGAAAATGAACTATTCTTGACTGAAACAGACAGAGTGTTGAGATCATCCCTAGAAGGACATAACCAACTACTCTTCTTTCTCTATTTCAGCACCTAAGACCGTGAATTTGTGTTTTTATTTTGTACTGTTGGTCATCAAAATATATTTTGTTAAGCGTTTTTAATGCATGAAATTCAATGCTGCAATAAACTTTTTTTTGTCTTTTTTTTTTTTTTTAGTTTATGGTTTACCACAATAAAGATTTCATCAAAGGGTTTCCGGACAGACTGCTAAGAATTAAAAGAAGAACTGGTGCCAACAAATAACAAAAAAAAAAAACTCCCAAGAACTGCATTACATCAGGCCAGTGTAATATTAACAGGAGGCCTACTGTACGGTCCAATGGAAGCCCGCAAGACTTTCTGTGCAGTGGCCTCCTTAACAGAGCAGGACTTCACTGCAGCCATTTCCATGAGCCGCTGTGAGTAAGTCTGTAATGGATCATCTGGTCAGCACAGTTTCTCTCTTTGAGTCCAAAGAGTCAGGCTTTTGTCTTAGGCTTAGACCAGGTGCATGTAAACTCAACTGAAAAGTCTTTATAGGAATAAAATGACAAATTCCAGTTAAGCTATGTAAATTTATGTTTGTCAGAGCCGAATATCTGTGTATGACATTATACTGACTTTGTGTTTTACATACAACTACGATATATATTCCTTAGTAAATGTCAAAGGTCATAAAGACATTCATATTCAGAATGATTTGGTCCTTAGTTGTGTGTACAGTATGTATGATAATTAGTACAGTTGATCCCATCTGTTACTTTAAAATCTGTGACAAGAATATGGGGACTCATTGGAAACATGTTAAAAGCAGATTTTGCACAAATTATAGAAAGTGTTTCTTTGTGCAAAGAACCATAGACACATGGAATAAGTTACCAAGTAGTGTGGCCGAGAGCAGGACTTTAGGGACTTTCAAATCTCGACTTTGGGCAACTTAGGTTAATAGGATGGACAAGCTTGTTGGCTGAATAGCCCATTCTCACCAGAGTTTAATGTTCTAATGATATAAAATGTAGTTTAATGTCGGGTATATTGCCTTTTTAAAATTTATTTATAATAAATGACTCAATTTTGTGGATTTGTGCATTCAATTTGCAGGCAGTTGCTTTTTTAAATAATCTCAAATGTATATTTCAGGGTATGAAAGTGTTTTTGTGTGCATGTTAAAAAAGAAGACGCATGACACAATATTTTCTAACAGTTCAAAGAATAAAGGATAGCTGTTCTTTGACACAAATAAATTTTCCCTTTGCCCTGATGTGGCTGAAGTGGCTTCATCTTAACTATGTGCTCTCCATCCTCCCCTAGTTTGTTTCCTTCAGCACCCACAGATAAGCTACTACATCTTTGCTCCCCTCCAAATGAGCTCCTGCTTCTTCACGCTTTCAGCTTATTCCATCCAAAACCCTTGAAGGAGACCACTTTGTGCAAGTTTGTCTTGTTTTTGACATCCTCCCGTTTATGAGTGAAATTTAGAAAGTAATGACAGCCCATTCAGGGCAGTAGTTGATATTCTGATGCTTTGAAGTCCATAGCATTCACAACCCAAGACAGCTTATTGTAATGTTCCTAAATCTTGAAAAAGGGGTATTTTTATTTTAAACATTGTAATAATCCCCGTGACCCTGTGTTTGGATTCAGCGGGTTGGAAAATGGATGGATGGATGGACATTGTAATAATTTATTGGTTTCAAACTTGGATTGTGGTGCAAGGTAACACATTCAGTATTGAATAAGCACGATCAGTATTTTACAGATACATTTGTTTCCATCTTAATTTAGAAAGAAATGGAAGTGTATTTTTATCAAATACAAAAAAACATAGGATAACAGATTTAAAGTGTGAACCTGGGACATTCACTGGCATAGCTACATGGACAGATTAGCACAGAGTTGGTGGATTGAATCACTCAGGCGGCAACCAGCAGTGAGCACAGCACCAAAGTGTTTCTGCACTCATCCATTCCTTCTATTTTCCAAACTTGCTTATCTTTAGGCACCTGGCAGGAACATTCCCTGTGAATTGTAGCTCAATATATATTTGAAATATATTTTTATATAAATTATATTAAATGTTTATTTTTGTGGATTGTTATTAAAAGGAAAAAAAAATAAAATGCCATATAAGTTTGGGAAGTTTTAAAATAAGTAGGTGGATTGTGCTAATTACAAAATGGTCATTTATACGGAAAATGTGTTAACTAAAATGTTGCTGAATAAGAAAATGCTGTATTTTAAAAAATGGTTCTGTCTTTTTTATTATTTACCCACTTACAGTTTGGGGCCAGAATTGTCTAAATGCCCTCTTGTTTAGAAGTTATGAACAGATGACTTTGATTATTTTGATGCATGTAAAAGTGTGGTGTATTAAAAACGCTGATCCAAAGAAACTGAGTAGAGACGTCCACGCAAATCCTATTATGTTCTTCTCTCTATGTGCCTTAGAATGGTAACATTTGGTTTTATTTTTCGTTTTCACTAAAAACTGTATTTTATGCCACATAATGAAATTGAGCCACGTGTATTATTAAACAGCTCTTTGGCAATATTATATGTCTATTGCGTGGCTCTTTTTTTAATGTAACCTGCATGGACATATTCATTCAAATGAAAGGTACAGGAAATGTTTGTGGAGGACTTTGAGCATTTTATAGAGACTGATGTTGACAATTCAACTGGTGAAGCTGTAAAGAAGCTCCAAAAGATTGGTGTCCTTCATAACAAACAGTGCTTGAAGTGAGCTGGTACTCACCGGTACTCTATACTGGCACTTGCAAATTTTCCTGTTTGGAGTACCAGAACCTCTCGCAGTCTCTCAGTGCTATTATTCTTTCAACAGGCAGTGATATGCTGTTAATGTTAGCAAGAAGAAGCAGATAATACCAGGACTACCACCTCTTTATTTTTTCACTTCAAGCATTGACAGCAAGCTCTGTAGACCCCTGGCCAAGGCAAGAGTGGAGTGCCAGGAGGGTGTTTCCAATGTGAATATCCTGCTCTGCTACTTTTGTTCCCTGTTGTTTGGATTTCATTGGCCACAATACTTGATGGAAATGAGTGCGTTGTGCCGGAGCTCTGTGTCTTTATGCTAAGCAATTTGCATGGCAAAAGGGGTGTATTATCTTCACCATGATACCAGGGAACTCTAGAAAAGACCTCCATAACAAGAAACAATGTCCATATAATTACAGGGGAGTAGCCAGGGTAGTTTGAGTAGGTCATTTGATCCCAAACTTCTAGCATTCCAAAAAAATGAAGCATAACAAGCACATAGTGTTCATAAAATACCCGATACCTTTTATTAAAAAATTTAAAAAAACACAAAAATTAAATAGTTTAAATTAAAACTGCTGCACGGACCAGAATGCTGAAAAAGTGAGTTGCCGCATCAGCTGGTTTGCTCATTTTTGAAATAAAACCTGCAAAAGTGGAACCAAAAGTTATTACATTATTGAAACAATAGTGCTGATGTAGCATTTCATAATAAGCTGGCAACTTTTTTGTTAGACATACATTTTTTCACAATTTAATAAATCTTTTTTTAGGTACCAGAGTGGTTCTTCAGGTTGGTGGCATAGGAGAATAATTTTTGATTCCCAAAAAGAGCCATCCATATGAAGATTACAGAAAGAAGCTTTACTTGTTGTAACAGATAGAGGGCGCTATCGCTCCCTTGAACCCTTGTTCGAGACGCCAGAAACCAGATAAAAGTCCAATGTGACTTTATTTTATCAATAAACAGTGCACAAAGCACCCTACACTCCACAATACTCACATAAATAAACAATAATCAATCACTAATCAATCCTCCACTCCCAGACGCGTTGCCACCCTTTCACCCAGCTCAGCTCGACGTCTGGGATTTCTCATAGTCCTTTTATAGTCCTTGACCCGGAAGTGTTTCTCTCTGTCCATGTGATTGTTAACACTTCCGGGTCAGATAAAAACTCCTTTTCTTCAACCCGGAAGTGAGTCATTCGCTCTGTCGCCATGACTAATACGCACTTCCGGGTTATAAGTGAAAAAAAGTCTCTGGGCCTTCCTGCAGCGTCCCCTGGAGGTTCCCATGGTATCCAGAAGGGCTGTGATGAAAAATTCCATTATCCACGATGCCCTGCTGGAACTCGGGGCACCTCTATGTTGCAGGCAGGGCTCCACCTGGCGGCTTGGGGGTAATTGGCCGGGATGAACGGCCGGCCATATTCCACATTGTTTAGATCTGTTACATGTTCCACCCAGTAAATAACCATGAATACAGTAGATGACAGAAGATTTGTGAGATTCCAATGAGTCCTGATTTTAAAAGGACTCTTGCTGCATACAATGACACAGGTTTTCTAAATCTAGTAGTGTCCTGTTAGGTAGCCTACCATACATTAAAGATTTGAGATTTTTTCGAAATATTAGGAAGTTTTTCAAAGCACAAAGAACCACCTTCTTATGAAAAGAACCCATTCCAGAATGAAATGTTGCTTTGTTAAACAAAAGAACCACACGACCCAGTAAAGAACCATAAAGTGCCATTAAAGAACCAGGATTTTTAAGAGTGTAGATTAGAACTCATAGTTTTATTGCAATAATACTGTTACATTTATATTTTAAACACTGAATAAACAAGAATATCACCAGATTGGGGTTAAGGTAAAATATGAACCTGACACTTAATCATGTTTTCAGACACTAATGAATCTGAAAATCAGCCAAGTTTCTCCTGGAAAGAAGTTGTCAGGTGGCTGTATATATGTTGTGAGCCAACAGGATGTGTACAGCTGCCTTAACCCCCGATATAGACAGGCAGGACACAGGTTCAACACAACCCCCAGGTTTATTTACAGTTTTTAAAGTGGACAAAACACCAACACTACAACCCACAGTCCCTTCTTGCCACCAATCCTTCTCCCTCCACTCCTCCTCAGGCTTTGTCCTCCTCCTCCTGATTCTGGCCATCGAATGGTGGCACTGGCCCCTTTTTATAGGGCACCCAAAAGGACTCCAGGTGCCTAACAAGCTTCTTCTGACTACACTTCCAGGTGTGGCACAAGTGTGGCCAAATAAGGTCCTGGAAAGGTCCATGCACCCACTGGCAGTGGCCACAGGTTCCAACAGGGTTAAGCTCCCATGCTCATGACCTGTGGCCCTGCTGGAAACCAGGAGGGGCTGCCCTCTGTCGATCCGGGGGAGAAACTGTCCCAAAAATACTCTCTCCCCCAATCCTTCCACACTCTGGGCATCCCGGCCAGGCAAGAGGGCCTTAGCTGCACCTTGTTTAACATGGCGGCATGTGACCAGTTAAGCTGCAAAGTATGTGTGCCGCTATCATTTTATGCATTTATATTTGCAGTGTACTACTTTTTACCTGGTTGAGACCACTTATGCATGGCATACAGTCTCCCTTGTGTTAATGATCTTTAGTGGGGGTGATTAATTTGTGAAGTCTCAAGGTCAGTTCTGCTAATTTATACATGCTCCAGGTTTTGGGATTTACGTAGTTCCTCACATAAGGTAAAAATACACACTTCCCGTTTTACTCTTCAGATGAATTATAGTAGTGTCAAATTATTTGAAAAGATGAATGATAACATGGTGTCCCTTCTGTCTTCTTGTAGAGCAGGTAAAAAGATTTCATACTACAAATCGGCTTAGCCTGGTAAGAACTGCGATGCGCCCTTGTTATTTATATACGCTAAGAGAGAGGTGAGTCCACTTTAACGTGTAAAGGACACCAAAACTGACATGCAGACCATTGTATTTATAATCCTTTGCATATTCAGTATTCGTGCGGAACTGGAAATCAGAGATGAACGTTGCCATAATTATTTTGTCCTATGTAAAAAGAAGACAAATACACTCAGATACAAGTTTTGATCGGAAAACACAACACAGGTCTAAAACCAACCAGCAGCTTCCACGTTTTGGCCCCTAATGTCATTTCCTTTACAGTTGTGATTCCAGTGACCAAAACACTCTGGCTAAATTTAAACATTTTGATGCACCTTGAAATAAGTAGTTTTGTATTTTCTTTCTACAAAATAGAGATGATCCTTACCTCATGTGTCAATGTTTTGCATACTTATTTAACTAAATTAAAATTGTTTTGTCCCAGTAGAGAAGACACACTTCACTGGTTAATTTAAGAGACTGTTCTTTGTACTTAAATACTTTACATTACTTTCCAGTAAAATGTTAAACTTCAATTGCTAATTGTCTTGACCGCTGTCAGGAAAAAAAAGATATCTTTATTATGTAAAGGAGAAATCAGATGACAGGCCAAGTTGGAGATTTTCATAGATTTTGTTTTTGGCTCCCAAGCAGGTAAAGTTGGATTGATCAGAGAGCGTATTGTTTGAACGTCACAGAATTTACTAGCTAAGTTTGAGGAATTACTTCTTATTAAATAAATATATTAGACTTTTACCACTAAATTATAAAATACAATATATGTTTTACAACACGCTTCTCTACCATATGCCATTTACCAAATCCACAAACATGCAGAGCACCTTTGGTACACATCATAGGTAATCTGTTTTATAAAAAATATAAAAAATAAGGCAGATAATCAACTTACTTTAATATTTCAAAAACAAAACCCTCAAGCTGTTACTAATTATATTATAGCTTCATAAAGCACACCTTATATCTTTTTAAAATTATTTTAAAGGTTTTTTGGATATATAGCAATATTGAAAAAAAAATCAAATTACTTGACTTGTTTAATTTTCCCAGTTTCCACACCATGTGCTTCTCCAAGAATAGATTGTTTAATTTGAATCTTCTTTTTAATGCATTATTTAAATACACACATTACACTCTTAAAAAATGATGATTCTTTAATGGCACTGTATATGGTTCTTTACTGGATTGTGTGGTTCTTCGCAGCACCATTGCTTGACAGTGAACCATTTCACTCTGGGATGGGTTCTTATCATCTGAAGTTGGTTCCTTGTGCTTTGAAAAACTTCCTAATATGTAGAAGAAACCTGAAATTGTTAATGTATGGTAAACTATCTAGCAGGACACCAAAAATCAAGAAACCTGGACTTAGCCTGTTTTATTGTATGCAACAAGAGTCCTTTTAAAATCATGATCCATTGGTATTTCACAAATCTGTTACCATCTATTCATGGTTATTAACACTATGGAGCCTGTTACAGATCTAATAAATCAAAGGACTTTCTGGAACCTTCACACGGATGGGTCTTTTTGGAACCAAAAATGGTTCCTCTATGGTATCACTCTGAAGAAGCATTCTGATTCTGGTCAAAGGTTTTAAAACACCAGCCCAGTAAATAATCTGAAATAATAAAATGGAACATGGTGTTCTGCCAAAAGTAAAATGAAAAAAGAGGGTATAGTCATCAAACACTGGAAAATAATGTAATTTTCAGAGTTATACAGAAATACCCCCAAAGCCACAACTGAATCAGAAGACAAGTTTCTGAAAGTCAACAGCTTGCATGAAAGGTGCCTCACGAGACAACAGCTTAGCAGTACGTCCAAAAAAGCAAGTGTCACTTTCAGCTGTAAAGAGAAGTCTTCAAGCTGCAAGTTTGACAAGTTGGGTGGCAGTAAGAAAGCAATTGTTAAAATTGTAAAATAAGGAAAAAGCGGGCCCATGAACCAAAACCAGTCTCAATGCACTCTGAAGTTAAAGCATAGAACAAATAAACAATTGGAGATATGAATAACGCACAACTGTTGTCCTCTGTTGTCCTGTGACTCTCAGAAAAGTTTGTCTTCTGATTCTGTTGTGGTTTTAGATTTGCCAGACCTGTTTTTGTCAGAGTTTCCTCCAATTTCCAAGTTCCTTTTGATGAGGTAGGAAACTGTACTCACAGACACCCTAGTTTCCTTTACATTTTTTCTAAAGGAAAGACTTTAATGGATTACAATGGCCTGTCTGTCTTCCTTTGTTAATTGCCTTTTATTCACCATTATAATAGTGATATCCATCGAACCATCCATTATCCAACCTGCTATATCCTAACTACAGGGTCACGGGGGTCTGCTGGAGCCAATCCCAGCCAACACAGGGCACAAGTCAGGAAACAAACATCGGGCAGGGTGCCAGCCCACCGCAGTAATAGTGATATACAGTGGGATATTGTCCAAATTTATCCTTTAGAGTATATAACAACACAGTTTATTCTAACACTTTTTTTATACAGAAAGAGTAAGTAATCAACAAAAGTTGGGACAACTGCAGGAATTGTGCATCAACTTTCAAGGCTGCATTAACTTCAATTGCTATTCAATTGCAATTCAATTAATAACCCAGAAAAAGGCCTTTTTGTATAACTTTGGAAATGGCATTATTTATCAGTTTTTGATAACCTAATATTTTTTTTTAACTGGCAGTTTACTGCTATTCTTTGTACTATTTCAGGTTTTTCATTGGACGGCAATTGCTTAAACTTAAGAAAAATGGGAAAAATTGAGGTGTTTTAAAATGTTAGACTGGTATCGTATTTATGTATGTTTTATTTGCACTAATCCGAGACAGAGGCTGCCGGCCAAGGGGAGGGGGAAGTGTGACGTCAGGAGTGAGGAGCCGGGCAGGGCCCTCGTCACTCACACACAAGCCTCCATTTGAGTCGGTGTACCTCTGCGTTTTGGAGTGTACCTTGCCTCTGCTTAGCTACCGATACCTGTTTGTTGATTGATTTTAAAAATTTGTCCTATTTCACTACTACGCGGGCAGAGCCACGGGGGATGGCTAGTAGGAAATAAAATAGGACCCAAAATGGATCCCTGAGGAACACCACATTTAACAGGATTTGAAAGACACTGAAAAGTGTCTACCCATACGATATGACCTGAACCAGTTAAGAGCAGCCCCTTAAAGCCCAACCAGATGTTCAAGCCACAACAGCAAGATCTCATGGTCAACAGTGTAAAAAAAATAAGACCCTAGGTTAATTAGAATGAGAGGATACCAAATCAGTAATCATGTTTAGATTTCTTAACTGTACCCTGGAAGTTGAACAGAGAAGTCCTAAAAATCTGCTTAGATACAGTCAACCTGTCTTTCTTCCAACACGTTCAGTAATTCCACAGGCGTGGTGCAGCTGCTGTGTAGTGCCATTAAGCCAAGGAGCTGGTCTTCCTTTTTTGCAGCATATCTTGAGAACAATGGAGCCTAAAATCTTTATATGTGGTGAATGTAAAGCTAAGACAGAATCGTCAATACTATCACACTGGCCTTGTATATCAAGACTGGAGAATATGGCTTTAAAATCAGATATAACAGAAGAATGTATATGCTTGGAATATCATATTGTTGGTGACTGATTTCTCAGTTTTTGAAGATATTCAAAAATGTTACATTTACTACACACTGTTTAGTCATGTGAAAAAATAAATTACACATCATTACATTTTTTAAACATGTAGGACATATCAGGATGAAATCTTCATTTAAAGGTGATATAACAAACATCATGCCACATTTATATTTTGTAGTACATTGTATAATTTAAATAAATATAAATTCAAATGCATTTCAAATGTGGAAAAAGTAAGTCAACCCCTACACTTATCACTCAAATATATAAAATTAGAATCAGGTGCAAATGATTAGAGAGGATCTTGGAGAAACCGGTCTTATTTAAACCTCAGACATTCAGTTTAGTTTGCTGTTTGTTGCTAAAGTGTGTGTTACTACCATGCCTTGATCGAAACAGCTTTCTGAGACCTTCAAAAAGAAGGTTAGAGATGTTTAGGAGTCTGGAAAGAGATTTCAAAAGATCACCAAATAATTGGAAATCAACTATTACACTTTCAGGAAGATCATCTACAAGTGAAGATTTCTAACAACGGCCAACTTGTCCAGGCCAGGCCACCTCAGAAAGTTCAACCTGAGAGCAGAATACTTAGGTTTTTTTTAGAAGTCTGTAAGAACCACAGAATGTTGTAATGGAACCTACAGGTAACACTTGCCACTGCTGATGTCAAAGTGCATGCTGTACTATTAGAAATGAAGCTTCCCAAATCAGATTTACATGGGAGGTGTGCCAGGAGGCAAACATTGCAGTCCAGAAAGAACATCACAGCAAGGCTAAAGTTTTTCATATTCAATGTAATAGACTGATAGACGGTTATAAGAAATACCTACTTGAGGGGGCAATACCAGCTAAGCAAGTCAAAGGGTTGACTTATTTTTCTCACATGTTAAAATGGCATATTTGTTCATTTTGTGGAATTATTACAAAGTCAAATTTTCTTTTTTTCCCCCCAATTACATTACCTTTAACAACAGAAATTGTTTAAATGAAGATCAAATCTTGATACAGTATGTCCATATATGTTATGAAAGAAAAAAGCATCTCATGTTATGTGCTTACCTTTTCGAATCTGTATCCGTTATAGTTCTGAATGAATTTCCTTTCTTTCCACATATAGTACATACCATTTGCTTTTCTTTTATGGACAGTTCTCTAGTCTTCGTATTGTTTTATTTCAGGGGTCCTCTCTTTCTGTCTTGGAACACTGCATTGGCTGCAGGCTTTTGATCAAGCCAATTACATAATTAGAAGGCAAGTATTGCCTGCTTAAACAACTTTTGCTTAAGCAACATTTCTGTGTTCCATTTTAATTTACTTGCTCGGTAAGATTCTCAACCTTTAATGTAGTATAAAATGGCTACGTTCAATGCTTTTAACTGTGTCTTGTTTTTTAACAAGCTCCCAATTAACAAAGGGATGCCAAAGGCAAAGGAACCAACAGTTCACCATAAAACTTGGTTCCATTAACACATAAGTGTGTTCATCATCATGTTTGTTTTATTAAAATGTTTGGAAAGAAATGGAAGTGAAAAAAGTGGGGAAATAAAAAATTACAAATCTGTTTTGTTCCAGAAATCATTTGGGATATATATTTGGAAAAGAAAAATCTACCATTTAAGAATGATGTGATGAAGGCTAACAATAGGCTACTAATTAAGTAACTAGGTTGGAACAAAAATATGGAGCTACTGTGACACTCCCAGAGTGAAACTGAGGACCTCTGGTTTAGGTCTACTAACACTAAAAGCAGACACTAAAACAAAGAATAAACTCAAATCAAACACTACCCTTCACATCTCTTATCAGTACAAAAAGAAATTGTGACCAGTAAGAAACACATGGTGGGCAACTGTTCTACTT
This sequence comes from Erpetoichthys calabaricus, assembly GCF_900747795.2. Lineage (NCBI taxonomy): Eukaryota > Metazoa > Chordata > Cladistia > Polypteriformes > Polypteridae > Erpetoichthys > Erpetoichthys calabaricus. The sequence goes on from NC_041396.2 coordinate 48,485,416, forward strand.
CTCATGGTAGTCTGAAATAGGGAGATGAAAAACAAAAAGGGCCATCTGTACAGAAATACCCAAAAATGAAACAATTTTTTATTGGTTTAGACTTTTTTCATTCTTACATTCAAAACAGTAGAGCACAGAGCAAAATGTCTGATGTTATCCCAATACAGAAAGCAATGTGACTTTTCAAAACAAACAAACAAAAGGCTTTTTTTTGTCTTTCCATAAAATATTTATTTTGTACGAAATATTTCAGGTACATTGAATGCACATTCTTCCTAGGTGGGAATAAAAAACCTGTTAGTTCTAGTGTTACATTATGTGAAAAGTAGTAATATACACAGACTAGTACAACAGCTGATCGCAACTAAACTTCATACATTCTACAAAAAGGAAAAACAGAAGGTGCAACAGAAGGAAGATCTTGCGTCTTGGTCCACATGTGCTTAGGTGATGAAGAAGATGAAATAGGAAACATGACTGAAAGAGAAACAAAGAACTCACTTTCAAAAAAAAAAAATACAACCAATTAAGTAATTATATTGTTTGGTAATGAAAATGGAAAACGGTAACCAAAATATGCCGTATAAAAAAAACAACATCAAAAATACGAACAGTGAAATTCTACAATGCACATAATAAAATTATTTGGATATACATTTTTAAATGAATGTAATAAAGAGGAACCACATCAACGATAAAATAAAAATCTTTGAAATTTCAGCCATATATTCTTTACAACTGAAAAAAAATTTGAATGAGGTATGAAAGTGAACTTTTAGTTTTTAAAAATATGACTTTCTATGAGAATAAGCTTTACACTATCCAAATGAAAAAATAAGTAAACTTTTAAAATGGGATAAATATATGTCCATTTTAATTATTATTTTTTTTTTTAACATTTAAAGGCTCCAGTCTGAACCTGGGAAGTCCTCTTAGAGTCGAACAGTTTAATTCTAAAATTCAGCACACTGACAGGGTAAGCTTGTTTTTCATTTTGTCCAGCTAACAGTTTATGAATTTATTGTACCAAGCACCATAATTGGCCTCAATAAGCATTAAAAACATCTGTTATAACTTTGTATTGCATTTAATTTATTTAGAACAGATCTGAAAACAAAGGGGTGTAGAGAAGCATCAAGATGCAAATGCACAATCATTTCATATGTCCTACCATTACTGATCACAAGAGTGAAAGGATCACAAAGGTGCTTGTGCTACTGATTATTTTACACTGTTGCTCTTTTTAAACCCTGTAAAGGCAGAAATGAAAATACCACTTGAGAATTGGCAGTGAGTGTTTAAAACCACCATTAGCTGAACAGCTACTGGCCTGTGAAAAGTAATCTTGTGTGGTGTCTATTCTGAATACACCTTGAAGACAATGAAGACGTGATTTAACACCGACAGCCACACTAATATTTCAGATATTCTGCATAATGTTTTGAGAAACACTCAACAAAAAATATGAAATGCAACTGATAACACTAGCACTTTATTAGACATCTTCAACTATTCTTACATACAAGCCATTTGCCTGTAAGTTTTCTTTAACAAGATCGTGCGTCCGGCTACAAGGTAAATCGCCATATTGCAGAATTCATTATTACTTCAGACTACACGTACAGTACAGAGGTTTTATATAATGACTTAAAGATTTGGGATGATGCTAACCATGTAGGTTAAGGTGACTGAATACATCCTGACTCTTTTTATGACATAAGTTCTCAGATTCAATTAAACCCAAGGACATCTGTTGCATCTAAGCAATTAAATACAAGGAGAATTCCTTCTTGCACATGTGTGAAATTTTTAATTAAACATCTGTACTGTTTTTCCAGTTCCTTTTTTATTTTCACCATTGTACTCCAACTTATTCTGTTTTTCACCTGCATTCATATCATACAGCATTATAAGAAAACCAGTACTACTAACTTGACTTACTATTTAAATAAAATGTTATTACAATTTTTGTTTAAACAAACTCATGTCTTTATTAGCTTATTTGTTTGAAATGGTTATTTGGGGGCAGATAAACTACAAAGAAGGAATGCTGCACCTGCTTTCAAAATCCTACATTTGATTGGCAATAATGGATACAATGAGGCTATTAGAAATAAACTGGATGCATTAGGATTAAAAGTCAAATCGGAGGTAAAAAGCTTAGGGGTAACCGTTGATTGTAATCTGAATTTTAAATCGCATATTAATAAGATCACTAGGACAGCATTTTTTCACCTAAGGAACATAGCAAAAGTTAGACCTCTTATATCATCGAAAGATGCAGAGAAATTAGTTCATGCGTTTGTTTTCAGTCGGCTAGATTACTGTAACGCACTCCTCTCAGGACTACCCAAAAAAGACATCAATCGTTTGCAGTTAGTGCAGAATGCAGCTGCTAGAATCCTTACCAGGAAAAGAAAATCCGAACACATTTCTCCAGTTTTGATGTCACTACACTGGTTACCTGTGTCATTCAGAATTGACTTTAAAATTCTGCTTATGGTTTATAAAGCTTTAAATAATCTCGCCCCGTCTTATATATCGGAATGTCTGACACCTTATATTCCAAATCGCAACCTCAGATCCTCAACTGAGTGTCTCCTTAGAATTCCAAGAGCAAAACTTAAAAGAAGTGGTGAGGCGGCCTTCTGCTGTTATGCACCTAAATCTGGAATAGCCTGCCAGTAGGAATTCGCCAGGCTAATACAGTGGAGCACTTTAAAAAACTACTGAAAACACATTACTTTAACATGGCCTTCTCATAACTTCACTGTAATTTAATCCTGACACTCTGTATATCTAATTCATTATAATAACTATTCATTCAAAATTTGTACTAACCCCTACTCTCTCTTCTGTTTCCTTTTCCGGTGTCCTATTGGTGGTGGCTTGTGCCACCACCATCTACCCAAAGCACCATGATGTTCCAACAATGATGGATGGATTAAAAGCCAGAAGTCTGTATAACCATCAGCATCAAGTGACTCCGTGAGAACCCTAACTACAAAGAGGACTATTTCATTTATGTTAGGTAGAATGCCCAAAGGGGACTGGGCGGTCTCGTGGCCTGGAACCCCTACAGATTTTATTTTTTTTCTCCAGCCTTCTGGAGTTTTTTTTTGTTTTTTCTGTCCACCCTGGCCATCGGACCTTACTCCTTTTTATGTTAACTAAGGTTGTCTTATTTTAATTTCTTATTTGTCTTTTATTCTTCTTTTCTTCATTATGTAAAGCACTTTGAGCTACTTTTTGTATGAAAATGTGCCTATATAAATAAATGTTGTTGTTGTTGTACATGGAGTAAACTGTGGTGCCTGCGGTTATATTAATTAATTAAAGTCATTTTTTTTAACAGAATGATGAACATACACAATTCGTCAGTGCATATTACACATTTTGCAGATGAACATGAATGAAGTAAGGTATGAAATAATAAAATATGGACATTTCAGACTTGGCAAGAACAATCTATTGAAATGGCTGGTCATCTTAGATGTTTTTCTTTGCTCTTTCTGTGCTTGCAGTACAAGGTCTTCTTAAAGCTAGCACTGTAATTTCATGGACAATACACTGGTTGCTGTAACTGGGTATTGTTAAAGCATAGCACCATCTGGAAGAAAGCAATAACAATTTAAAAAACGTTTCTGAATATGGAAGTCTACTTAATTGCACTGTTGGACTTTTAAGGTAGACTTCACAGATATGCACAGACACATTTTGTTAGTCGTGAAGGCCGCATTGTGGTTCTCTCTACTTTTGTCACAAAAGCAGGTGAAGTTATAAATATGCACCTGTGATGCTAAAACTAAGAAAACATCTTGGTTATAATGTAAGAAATACCAAGGTAAAAGTTATATACCACATATACTGAGAGTTCCTAGTTTGTTCCAAATGCTCTCTAGATGATGCATAAAAAAAAAAAAAAGTTTTTTCTTAAATATTAATTCCTCACTGAGTGATGTTGATCCTTTAATTTGTGTTGTGTTTTCAATAACTGATTAAACATTTTAGTAGAGCATTACCAAAGTCCCTCAGGAGATGCAACAAGCTGGCTCTGAATGAGACAATTACTCTAAAATGCAGCTCGTTAGAACAGAATGGATAATTTAAAGCCTGGTTGTGAAGAATAGAAAGTATAGTTTAAGGCCTGGTTGTACAATATCAACTGGCTAAGACAGCAGAAATAAGATTTTTTTGGTAACTTACAGCTTTTTTCCCCCCAAGAACAGACATCAGCTGACAATAAATAATGACTGTATGCTTCAGAAAGTTAAGGTTTAGCATCATTTTGAAAAGAAAGACAGTAATTTAAATTTTAGACAACTGAATCTTTGAGTTTCATATTTACTAAATTTAATAAAGCCCTGGTGACCTACAGCAACATCATTTTTTCTTTTTCTTTAAACACTTCCTATTTCACAACTGATACAAAAATAACCTAACCTATTGTTCGTTAACTTTAAGGCTTTGCATTAGTAGTTACTATCTTAACTACAGCACCACTTCCTCTAATTCAATTGCTAAAGATAACATATGACACGTAAACATTTCAAAATAGTACTGAAGAAGAAATGCAAACATATTTTAAAACCAGTGGTTAAAAATGTATCCTTCCTCACATCCACTGTTTGCCAAATTCAGTTTCAAGATGTGCATTTTGACATTTATTTGAGTCACTGATAACTGGGTGTGAAAAAAAAAGAAAAAAAAGAGAGGCTTATTCCTGACAGTTTTAGGCGCTTGCACCATCTTCCTCAAGAACCTGATTCATGCTAATCCCATGTGTAATGTGGGTAGGAGGATTGTTCAGATCCCGAATACTACTGTGCCTTGACTGGTCATTGAGCCGATGCATGCTGCCTGACTGAGATTGGTCATTAAGCCGTGACATGCTCCCATGTGGTAATCGTTCTTCAACTCCTCTGTAACTGCATGGTGTATACCTGCAACAAAATATAAAAAAGGTTCTTGCATATGAAAATAAAAAGTACAATATAAAATTACATCATTTACATTTTACAGCCTTCAACCTTCCATTTCAAAATTTTGTCAATGTATTTCTAGTAGCTTTGTTTCTTTGATTGTTTCACAATGAATTTACATTTCACCTTACAGAAATACTCGATCCAAAATTTATATATTTTTTTAAATGTTACTTGCTCCAAGTTGTTTGTAGTGATGGGTGAGAAAAATTTTTCACCTCATGTTTTGATGTAGAATGAAACCACCAAAGTTTATGCTTTAATGGAAGCAGGTAGTGATCAATTCTGGACAACAGCCACCACTATCAAAGCAACCATGAAAAAAATATCATGTTACTTGTGTCACATAATTCATGTCAAGTCATACTAAAAACATGTATAATGTATGTATTTTTTGCTAAAATGTTATTAAATGGATTCATCTGGTAAAATGAATGTAGCCTACAACACAGAAGCCCTTTCACATGGTGTCACACTTTTGAATTAAAGACCCAACACTCCCCCGATAAACTGGCCAAGAGTTTTGTCTTTATTATTCTTTTTATTAACAATTCTTTTTTTTTTGTTTAAAATGGCACAGTGCCAGTGTGAGTCATGTAGCTTACTTGTTTAATTGCTGAATTCGGACTGATATTTGATATTTTCTCCTTATTAAAATACTGAAAGGACATGTACAGTAAGTGCCATCCTTGCACTTTTCACAAAATTCATATGACTTTCTGTAACTATCCCAACTCTGATTATAAAAAGAATAATCTCTATGAATAATTCCATCCCACACATGATTTCCATTTTTTTTTTTTTTTTTTATTGATTCAATTTAGAGAAGTAGCTTCTTCTAGCATCAATACAACACTGGGCACACACACATGTAATCATTAATAAACTCACTGGACAATGACAGAAATAAAGTGCCAAGAACATGCATTTTTCTATGTGTCTGGTAGCTAAAGCGCAAAACTAAACTTGGTGTCCCTCAGAGTGCCATCTACTCCACAACAAACCATAAACATGTCCTTAATTTAAACTGTTGACTACTAACTGTCACAAACATAGTAATTGACTACTTACAGAATCAACAATAACAGAGGGATACGCAAGGACAATATTTAAAGAAAAACTTCAGAAAAATACTGAATAGCTAACAGTAAAGAAATTATTAATAAAAACACAAAGAAATTTTAAATATTGTGTAATATATACTACAGTTGTACACCAGTCAACCACAACATTAAAACCACCTTCCTAATATTGTGTAGGCTCCCCTTGTGCTACCAAAATGGCATGGACCCATTGAGGCATGGACTCCACAAGACCTCTGAAGGTGTCCTGTGATATCTGACACCAAGACATTAGCATCAGATCCTTTGTGTACTGTAAGTTGTGTGGTGGGGCCGATTAGATTAAGATCTGAGGAATCTGGACACCAAGTCAACACCTTGAACTGTTTGTCATGTTCTAGCAACCATTCCTGAAAAACTTTTGCAGTGGGGCAGGGCACACTCTCCTGCTAACGAGGCCACTGCCATTGAGTAATGCTGCTGCAATGAAGGGTTGTACATAGTCTGCAACAATCTTTAGGTACATGTTAAAATAGCACCCACATGAATGCCAGGATCCACAGTTTCCCAGCAGAACACCCACCCAGAGCACCACACTGCTCTGCTGGCTTGCCTTCATCCTCTAGTGCATCCTGATGCCTTTTTTTCCCCAGGCAAACAATGCACACGTGCCTGGCAGCCCACGTGATCTAAAAGAAAATTCATCTGACCAGGCCTCCTTCTTCCATTGCTCAATTGTCCGGTTTTGATGCTCATGTGCCCATTGTAGGCACTTTCAGCAGTGCACGGGGTCAGCATAGGAACTCTGACCGTTCTGTGGTTATACAGCCCCATACGCACTGTGTGATGCACTATGTATTAGGACACCTTTCTCTAATGGCCACCATTAAATTTTTCAGCAATTTCTGCTACAAAAACTAATTTGTGAGATTGGACCAGATAGGCTATCCTTCACTCCCCACATGTATCAATGAGCCTTGGGCACTCATGACCCAACGTCAGTTCACCGGTTGTCCTTCCTTGGACCACCTTTGGTAGGAACTAACCATTGCATACAGGGAACACCCCACAAGACCTACTGTTTTTCAGATATTCTGACACAGTTGTCTAGTCATCACAATTTGACCCTTGTCCAAGTCACTCAGATCCTTATGCCTGCCAATTTTTCCTACTTCCAACACATCACCTTTATGAACTGACTGTTCACTTGCTGCCTGATATATCTAATCCTTTGACAAGTGCCATTGTAATGAGGTAAACATAGTCATTCACGTCATCTGTCAGTGGTTTAAAGGTTGTGGCTGATCACATTATCTGTGCAATTATATTGGTGACTACTGGGTTCCTAACTTTAGACTAATCTAGAATGAAAGTCTATATGGACAACATTGCTGGACAAATTAGGACTACATGAAGTCCAGATTACATCTAAATTGCCTTCATCTCCTTTCTCATACATTGTTACATTGTTTTGAAATTTGTTGCTTGGTATTCGTAATAATCTTTGATATAAGTTGTTTTGTTTCTTTTGATGATTTATTACATTTGCTATATATTATTATTTTTTCTTTAAATAACCTTATTTTGGTTTAGATATCTGTCATGTTATTTTAATTTACTATTTAGTTTTTCTGATTATATTGTATGTGTAGAATAATATGTAAACAGTATTGCATGTTTGACTTGATCTAGGGTAGTTATAAATTAATACAATAAATACAAAATTTGGAATAGTGATTTATTGTCTTGATATACTATACAATTGATACTTAAACATATCATATTATTAATTAAAAGACATACTTATTTGTTTTTGGTATGTTTTAATTATTATTTTCTGTATTGTTCAATATTTCCCTGGTGTTATTCTCCAAATATTTCCCCTCTTTATTTCTACATTTTGGATTTTCTTAATGCCAACTGGATGAACTCTTAATACATACATAATATATTTTGTTATAATGTAAACCAGATTAGAAGGTGTTAAGCAGGCTACAGGGAGATTTTATTTAAACATTTCTGTTGCCTGGTAAGAAGAAAGTTTTTGTTATCTACTTAAAATACTTGACATATACTCACCTTCCATCCCGAGAACGATGTAAACTATCATGATAACTGCTCATCTTGCTATGAACACTTCCAGCTTTACTCCTTTGATCATCTAACATAGCAAGATGTGTAGAAGATGCGTGGGTTGAGGTTCCTTGCGTAGATGTGCCTCTAGACTTGCGGATGATAGGTGTGTTTGGGTCTCGTAGCAGAGATTGTGCAAAATCGGGTTCTTGGAGAACTTGTCTGCTCTCATTTACAGTGCAGCTGTTGAAAGGCAAGTATAGATTATTTTTCTCAATTCTAAAACAAAACTGGATGCAACCTCAAATCAAATTAATCAGATACAGAGTTTCCTACTTTGTGAGGTTACTCTGTTCCTGCAAATATTAGAACAACTGTTAACGAGGACAGGCCTTTCAGCCCAACAAGCCCTTCAAAGAACTTCTCCAAAATATCAAGCTGAGATTTGAAGGTCCTTAAAATCAAACTCTCCTATGTTTTTTTGTATTGAGAGAAATGTCTAACATTTGTTTGAAGTCGGCCATTAGCAGGTTTTCAACCATGTGTCCGTATTCTTGAAGATTTTATAGAAACAGCTGGAATTCACTGTGTTAATTCCCTTAATAATTGTAAAGACTTTGATCATGTCATTTCTTATTCTCTTTTTCTTAAACTGAAAAGGCTGAACTCCTTAAATCTCTCTTCATCGATCACCTCATTGTAAGCCGAATTTTTATTAATGTGAACATATAATTACAACTAATATAAATGAAAAAAGTTAGTAAAATTCTTCTATCTATAAAACCATCTATTTTTCCATTATGCATAATTTTTGTGTCTAGTACTGCTTGTTTGTTTCTGGGTTGCTTGTGCAGGACCTTCAACCCTGCATTGTTCTGGGAATACCTTTGCTCAAAGGAACATAGGTAATCTGACAAACAACAGGAGACTATTCTGCTCATCAAGCTCATTTGGTTGTCTCATCTATGTAGCTTTAAAAAGTTTGCTAAAATTTTTAGTTCAACTACATTACTAGGGAGTTTGTTACAGATTCCCATTCATTCTGCATGAAGAAGTGCTTCACTCTTAAGTTTATGATATATATATCAGGGGTATGAAGGCTCGAGACACTTAAATGACCCATGGATTGATTTTGAGTTTTTGTACTACTGTTGCTTATAATTCTGGGGAAGCTTGTACAGTTTTTAAATATTCTGGCAGGAAGTGAGTGACCTTGAAGTATGAGGGAAATTCAGATTTTTTATTGGAGTATTCTTCAAACTGTTCTGACCAGACTTGGTTTCATGGGTAGACACAGAATTTCAATTTAATTAGGTAAATATTAAATATGCTATCACTTCTTTTTTGAACATTCATTTTTACATTACAAAATAGAGAACCAGTTTTTGTGAACCAACCCTGTTCCACTGCACAGAACACCTACACACAGTTTGTGGATTTTCCTGGCTTTTCAAGCCCACTCACTCTCTGTACTGAATTTGCATATTTTTCCCATTTCCACATAATTATTCCCCAGTTTCTCCAGATTTCCTTTTCTATTCCAAAAATACACAAGTTGGGCTGAATGACGTCTGATGTTGAACAGCATGAGTATGTGTAACAACTCTTAATTGTTCCATTTTTAGTTAACCAGCAGTCTCTGGTGTGTCATATTATTGCTTAGATGCTGATCAAATAAATTGGAACAGTTAAAGGTCTTGAAAAGTAAATTAATTTAGTTCAAGGCAAAATAAGCATGTTTCAACAGCAGCAGTAATTGGTCACCAACTAACAAAGGGGCCATTATGACACCCTTGGCCTGGATGCTTCTCAAAAAACATGAGTACAGTACACACAAAGCTACAACCTTATGCATTTCTAAGCTGTTAACAAATTACCAAAACAAAAGCTTGCCAGAGTTAATTTAACAAAAGGTCACAATTAAATGCTTGTGTTTTAGTATGAAGTGCATTCATTTCAGTGCAGAACACGACATTTACTTATAAGAATTTTATTTATGTCCTGTACAACACCTTATATATTGGTGGATGAAATCAATAGTGTGACAAAGTATTTTGTGGACTAACCTTACTTTGAAACTTCTGGTTGCAAATGCTACTTTAAAGAATTATTGTAAATGAAAGTATCTTGAATAATTTAAATTTTGATAGCACCGATTAAGAATTATGTTTCAGTCATCAAAACAAAATGTTCATGAATATATTTTGCATATTCACACATAAGGATAAATACAGTTGATATACTAAATAAGTAAACCAATCTCTCTTTAAACATTCTGCTGAACCCATCCTCAGTCTTTAAATATTCCCAATGCTGCTGGATAGATTGAAGGTAGAAGTCTGGTCCATTAAAGTCTTCCTTGTATGAACTATTTTGCACTGAACTACTCAAAGTATTCTTTAATTTTAGCTCCTTCTTTAAAGAGTGCTCAATTAGTGTCCTCACTGAATCAGACAAATTAAAAGATTTTCTCTGTGTTGCACGTTTTGGAGAACATTTTTAACAAAAGTAATTAAATAAAAATACAAATAAAAAATATATTAAGAAATGTAAAAAAAGGTAAATTACATGTGAGAATAAATGATTAAATTGCGGCATGAACCATTTATTGTGTTGCTTATTTCTTTATGTATTTATTTATTTAATATGCCTTTAAATAAAAACTGTCATTCTCACCCATCAAACTGTGAGAGATTAGTGACAAAAAATTCTAAGAGACCTGCTTCTGGAGGATGCAGTGTAGGCCAGAGTTCCCAAGGCAAGTAAAACATCTGCTCAAAGTTGTGATTGTTTGCGTCCAATGTGGCTATGTGTGCACAAAAAATTAGACAGAAATACTGCGCAAAGAAGGTACTTTAATTCAAGACGCTCTGGATTCATCAGCCTCTCAAGAGATTAAATCTAAAGCGTCTCCTGAAAATAGTTTTCATTTCAAGGCTTATTTCATGGTGTGTGTGGTGTCACTGAAATACAGAAAATTTTAAATAAAAACCATAAAGAAATAAGCAATAGAAAATGTTTCATGCTACATTTAATTACTTATGCTCATATATCATTTTGTTATTTTTATTATTACATTTTACAATACATTTATTCCTTTATTTTTGTCCACACTATTCCAACATGTGCACTATTTGCTACGGAAGTGGGGCTATGGCTAAATATATGAGTTCTGTTGATTTTGGTTTCTTGTGTGCGAGTATTAAAATTGGAAACTGATTTTGTCAATATATTTACTGCAAAGGACAATGTCATGTAACTTCAGATCTTGAAACTAAATCTCTTTTTACATTTGGCACATTTCTACATGTTATTGTTCTACTTACTCTTTTTTACGACGACCATGAAAAAAGCTGGCCCACTCAAAACATGTTTTCTTGCTTCCAACCCAGAAGACAGATGGTATTCCAACAACCAGTGCCATTAAATATTTCATCAAAAAAAGGATAAGATCTGGCCGACTTGATGGACTAGCCTGAAAGGAAATGTTGATGAATCTGATTATCAACAGCAGAAAAGAAAATTATTTCATATTATAAAATATAATTTAAACCAATAAAATATCTGTTAAGAAACAATAATGAAAATCAAAATACTGTACAATAAAAAAATTCCTGTGTTTTCAATTTGAAAACTTTTCATGATGTTGACAAAGAGGATTTCATGGTTTATGCCTCTTAAGACGTGCTCTTTACTGGTTCTTTCCATGTTGCAGTAACATCTTTTGGTGTCTGACTGGTACACCATGACTAGCAAAACACCCTCATGTTTTAAGCATTTTGAAAACACTAATACTTTTTTTCCTAATGCTTGACTTATTCATCTTAGCTGGCATGTGGAATTCATTACATGCAATTTAGTCTTTCCAGTTGAGGGGTAGGAAAGATCTATACTCATTTTGATTTTTGTTAAAAGTAAGGTAAAATAAGGTATTACTTGGATTTTAGAATTACATTTATATGCAGGATTTCCTGTTATAAGCTATTTGGAAACCATAGCGAATTATGTAACAAGCACTATAAAAAAATAGCAAACACATTAAAGTACAACTAACAAGTGGTTGGCACTCTAAACAAGACATTGCATTAAGTGGACAAACATCCATCCATCCATCCATTTTCCAACCCGCTGAATCCGAACACAGGGTCACGGGGGTCTGCTGGAGCCAATCCCAGCCAACACAGGGCACAAGGCAGGGAACCAATCCCGGGCAGGGTGCCAACCCACCGCAGGACACACACACACACACACACACACACACACACACACCAAGCACACACTAGGGCCAATTTAGAAACACCAATCCACCTAACCTGCATGTCTTTGGACTGTGGGAGGAAACCGGAGCGCCCGGAGGAAACCCACGCAGACACGGGGAGAACATGCAAACTCCACGCAGGGTGGACCCGGGAAGCGAACCCGGGTCTCCTAACTGCGAGGCAGCAGCGCTACCACTGCGCCACCGTGCCGCCTGTGGACAAACATAGATAAGTAATAATATAAATTCCATATAATAATATGTACTCTGAAATAAATACATCAAATATGTGAGTACTAACAGGCAGGAATGCATTCAGAGATTATTATTTGTGATAGATGATTCAACGGCAAACAAAAAGCAGCCTAGTGTCTGGTAAAAAACAATTCTAGAGAACTTGTGTAAAAGCGGTAATGACCTGAAGACTCTTTTGGATTGGACATTAAATCTATAGCCACAGAACGACTACTTTATAAACTACATATGCTTTTCTCACATAGCTAACTAGTCGATTACTAGCAGCACTATATGTACAAATAATGGTATCTAAAGAAAACATTTAAGTGCCACTGGGTTATTTGTGTTTATCCAGATCAGGGAGAGAATTGCCAAGATTAAATATTTAATTATCCTTTAAAATGGCACGACACCAGGTACCAGACACACAGTATAAGTGAATCAGTGAATAGCAACAATGTCGGGGTTTTCTCACAGGCTAGTGTTTTGGATGGTACGATTATGCAAAGCTCAAAAAAGTCCAACCAATATTTGTTCTACCATCAGAAACAAATAATTAATAGAAGACCGGGCCTGACAAACGCTGACACGATTTGTACATACTAACAGATGTGATTCTTACCTCAGGAGTAAGAACATGGGAATAAGTAAAGAAGTAAAAAAATAAATAAATAAATAAGTAGCCAAAAAGATTGCAAAATCATTGCCGTCTGCTTACTTTCTTGTAATTCATAATGATGGGAGGATCAGGATATGAAGACATGAGTGTGTGGTGTGGTAATATAATGGTATAGTGATTATGTACTGTATGTGTGCAAAGTATGAATGTCAAAGGATATGCAAACATCATTGCCAGTCAGGTTTATGGTGTAATAATACCACATACCACAAGATTAGGAAAAGTCTACAATAATTCCATGAAAAAGTGACAGTTTCAGTAATGGGATCCCCAGGTACCAAATCTCAGTTGAATTTAGCATCTCTGGGATGAGATGTAACAAACAATACATTAGGAGTGTAGACAATAACCACTGGACACAACATGACCCTGCTCTGTTTACATTTTTGACACTTTGCCAAGTCTATGCCCTAACAAATTTAGACTGCCTTGAGTGAAATGAAGGACTAAATAACTTCTAATTAGGAGTTCTAATACAACTGTCTTTAGTGAAGTTATCTGATGTATTCTGTCGTTAAAAAAATAAAGATTTATAGTCATCAATTAAGTGTATATAATCTGTGTTAAGGCTTTTGTTTCAAAGTTAACCATTTAGTTTGAATGATAAACAGCAAATATTAATACCTCCTAGATTTCTTCTTCTTTCAGCTCCAGACATTATCAACTAAAGAGTAACATTATGTCAAAACCCAGTAGAATAAGAATACAAAATTATATTCTCTAAGGTAAACACTTCAGATGTTTGTCACTGTTAAGCATGCAACCACATTACTAGTAATGAACCTCAGGAGATAATCAAGGAATATTGCTTCATTTTTAAGTCAGACAAGATTTAATTGATGAGTGAGGCCATTGTTTATATAAAAAAAAACACAATATACATATTTAAAAAAGACTGAATTACTTACCGGGTATGGACATGGAATGTGATATTCCCTGCAGTGCTCTTGTACCCATGTAGTTTCCCAAATGTGTCGATAGCTCTGTTCATAGAAGTAGCATCCAATGACCACAAGCAGAGGCACTAAATACAGAATGCTAAACACACCAATTCTAATCATGAACTTAACTAGCTTGTCCTGGTTCTCCTTCTCCAGAGGAATCTCAATGCGCACACGGTTCAGTGAGACAATCCCAGCCAATAGGAGAGATACACCAACAAGAACATCAAGACACAGTGGTGCAAGTACAAAGTAGCGTAATGCATGAACATCATAAAGACCTACAAAGCAAACTCCACTAATACTGTCACCTTCAATTTTATTCATGGCTAGCAAAATAACAGTTAGAGTTCCTGGAATACCCCAAGCGCTGGCGTGGAAAAGTAGAGCTTTCTTCTCAATTGCTTCACTACCCCACTTGGGTACAGCTGCCAAAAACCAAGTTATAGTGAGAATAACCCACCAGACACTTCCAGCCATCGTGAAGAAATACAGAACCATGAACAGAAATGTACAAGCCTTATTATGGGAACCTTGGGTCACAGTAGATGCCTTGAAATTTCCTGGACTGGCAGAATTGCAGGCCACTCTGTTTTCTAGAAGAAATCCAATAAAAAATACCAGCGACACCATCATATAGCACACAGCATAGAAGATAATTGGCCTCTCAGGGTAACGGAAGCGAGTAACGTCAATAAGGAAAGTCAAGAATGTGAACAGCGTGGCAGAGAGGCATACTATGGAGATAACGCCAATAAAATAACGTGCAAAGGACAGCTCTTCTCTGCGAAAGTACATATTAGGGCAAGGTGGTGAACAGTCACGCACACCTAAAAATGAATATCCCAGGTCAGGTTCAATTTTTAGCTCTCGTGGGCACCAAAATCCATAATCCCGTTGCACTGCCACAGAGGATTCTTCTGCATTATCCATATTTGTTAGAAGATCAACTGCACGTGGATATGATTCCTCACAGTCAGGAAATCTGAGAACAATAACACAAAAGTGATTGAGAAAAAAGTCTGAATGTTTAAGATTTACATTTACATGTACATTTATTTGTTTGGCCGACGCTTTTACCTAAAGAAATTTATAACATTTTAGATACAATTGGTTACATATCTTTTTTTGTTTTTCCAATTGAACACAAACGGGTGAATTGACTTGCTCAGGGTCACACAACGTCATTGCTGGGATTTGAACCTACAACCTTATGGTACACATTAAAAAAATACATAATTTAGGATTTTGGAGTATATTAAAAAAAAGTGTATTTTAACAGCTTTAACACTAGAATTCCTGAAGCCTACGAAAAAACTCATAATCCAGGCCCACCTTTAATCCCTTCACATCTCTCCATTCAGCATCTTTTGTTTTGTAAATGTGTCGATTAGAACAAGCAGCAAGCAGCCTGCTATCCCATCCCCCCACTGTCACAGAAAGGGCAAAAAGCTCTCTCAGCTCAAGCCTCGTTTATCAGGGAGTAAGGTACCTGGAGCTGTATAGGGTAAATAATATATTGTTATTTGGAACACATGCATTTCATGTGTGTTCCAGGTCTACAAATATCTACAGTATGTAAGTGTAGCATGACAGAAAATGCAAGAAATTACAAACTTTTTTATGTTTTAGTACTAATGACAATATTTTGA
Organism: Erpetoichthys calabaricus; assembly: GCF_900747795.2. NCBI lineage: Eukaryota > Metazoa > Chordata > Cladistia > Polypteriformes > Polypteridae > Erpetoichthys > Erpetoichthys calabaricus. The sequence continues at coordinate 48,501,290 of NC_041396.2, forward strand.
CATGAAGTGTATAATGTGTGAAGACTGAAGTCCAAATATCAAATAAGCACTTTCACAAAAGGTACAAGTATAACAAAACAAGCTCTCTTTTATTCAAGACTATAATCGAAGAAAATGAAATCGGATTAGTGTACTTCATTGTCACGACTGCTTTAGTAGTACAGTGGTAAGAACGGCTGACTCATAATCAAGAGGTCATGAGTTCGAGCCCTGCCGCATCCCAAAATAAACATTGAGTTGTGAGCTGCTCTTATTGTTACTATTATACAACAAAAACATACATTTTATTTGAGTCTGTAACAGCCGGTGTAAATGTATGGTACTTGTAAAGGTTAGCGTTATTTATTTATTTTTTTTTAAATCAGTTTTATTCTATCAGTCGCGTTCACGCTCCCCCTGATCTGACACCGCTGTTTTAAGATGAAGAAGTGCTATAACACAGGTGAACTCAGATGAGGATGAGGGTTCTACATCGGAGAAGGAGAACAGAAGCCCTCCCTGCAAGAAATGTCCACTAACATATAAGAACAACGCAGCTGAAAGATGGCACCATTTGGATGCAGCAACAGGTCGGGCATCATCCTGCCAGTCAGTCTGCCCCACACCTGTCGTTCAACGAAACAGCATGGCTTACAGAGCTCGCCAAAGTATTGTGCAAAGTCCAGTTTGTGATTATGTTTTGTGATGGTCTTTATATAAAAACATTTATATGTTACTTATATAAAAGCCAGATTAAATGTTATTTACCTTAATTTATATACATATCTTCCTACAGCGTAAAGTCACAAGTAAACTGCAGCGCTTCCTCTGTCTGTGATTGACACAGGCATGTTCACAAATTACATATGTACTGCAGTGACTTTAGGTGCATAAGCTTTATGACCTTAGTCTCAGAAAGTCTTTCTCCCGTGTGGCAACTGGGATCTTTACCTGAACAAGATCAAACACATTTGCGTAGGGTGCGACAGGAGAAGATAAAAAAAACTGTATAAATATAATAAATGTTAACAGCAAAAAAAAAAAAACTGTAGTACAATTAGTGATTAAAATGATTAAAATATTTAAGTGCATGCATATTTACATTTAAGCAGTGTTTAATTGACAATATCAATTAATTGTGTATGTGAGAATATACTGTAAGTATATTTGTAGTTATATACAGTATATGGAAGCAAGGGTCTGTAACTCCTATCAGGAATCGTCATCAGAGGAAAATGATTAGACTTATAGGAATCCAAGGCAATATATAGCAAATCAGGAGGGGAGAGTAGGTGTATGGTAGGCCTATTCAAATGGCGGCCTGCAGGCCACATGAGTCCCAGAAGCAACCTCCGAGTGGCCCAGCCCATGGTCCCAAAAGCTTTCCAGACTGCATATGTGACCAAAAATAGGTTTGGCAATCATCTAATTTATTTAGTTCGGCAGTAGCAAATGAAATCATTGAAACGTTACATTATTATATTGTAACAGTTGCAAAAGGCCATTTTTTTAATTGTTGAGCGTATGTGCCGTTAACATATGTGTCAGTACGGGCTCTCCTTGCATATCCCTGAGCCACATAAAGGAAGGTTTATATACCGCGCTGGGTGCAAGAGAGTCATGGTGAAAATTATGTCAGAGGTGAAGATGTGCATGGGAAAATATTTTAAGTACAGTAATCCCTCCTCCATCGCGGGGGTTGCGTTCCAGAGCCACCCGCGAAATAAGAAAATCCGCGAAGTAGAAACCATATGTTTATATGGTTATTTTTATATTGTCATGCTTGGGTCACAGATTTGCGCAGAAACACAGGAGGTTGTAGAGAGACAGGAACGTTATTCAAACACTGCAAACAAACATTTGTCTCTTTTTCAAAAGTTTAAACTGTGCTCCATGACAAGACAGAGATGACAGTTCTGTCTCACAATTAAAAGAATGAAAACATATCTTCCTCTTCAAAGGAAACAGAGAGTAAAGCAAACAAATCAATAGAGCTGTTTGGCTCTTAAGTATGCGAAGCACCGCCGGTACAAAGCTGTTGAAGGCGGCAGCTCACACCCCCTCCGTCAGGAGCAGAGAGAGAGAGAAACAAAGTCAAAAATCAATACGTGCCCTTTGAGCTTTTAAGTATGCGAAGCACCGTGCAGCATACTTAAAAGCTGCACACAGAAGGTAGCACCGTGAAGATAATCTTTCAGCATTTTTAGACGAGCTTCCGTATCGTCTAGGTGTGCGAACAGCCCCCCTGCTCACACCCCCTACGTCAGGATCAGAGAAAGTCAGCGCAAGAGAGAGAGAAAGAAAAGTAAGTTGGGTAGCTTCTCAGCCATCTGCCAATAGCGTCGCTTGTATGAAATCAACTGGGCAAACCAACTGAGGAAGCATGTACCAGAAATTAAAAGACCCATTGTCCGCAGAAATCCGCGAACCAGCAAAAAATCCGCGATATATATTTAAATATGCTTACATATAAAATCCGCGATAGAGTGAAGCCGCGAAAGGGGAAGCGCGATATAGCGAGGGATCACTGTACACCGCACTGCTGAGGGGATGACTGTGAATTTCAACAAGAGGCTGGTTACACCTGTGCCAGAATAACGAATGAAGGGCTAAATATGACACCACTGGTCATCAAAACAAAAGGTAGGCATGCAAAACATTTGAAATTCCTCTGCCCATCACATAGGTCCCCTGTTACGAAGAGGTCTTTGCCCCGTGGAATTCAGTTGTTTCTTCTGATTTCGCGCAGGCACACTAAGGTGTGATTGTCACCGATCTCCTTGTGTTCGCACATCTTTCCATGCCATTTCTCTTTTGATTGAACGCACACTCCATGCAAAATGCCAGCCTGTCCATCAGTAAACAAGTATGAGCAGTTGCCTGCCTGCTGTTATATCATTCACAGAGCTGTGATGAAGTCTGAGTTTAAGGTTGCAGGTATTTTACTGTTGCTTTACTGGGCTGCTCTGTGATTGACGGAGAACAGTAAACTTTGTTAAAATGGTATCAAAAATGCTACTTTGTTAGTTGTTACTGCAGTCATTTTGGCGTGCGCACAATATGTTCTGTTACCAATAAATTCTTCAACGGGAGCTCATCAACAAAGAAAAATGGAAAATGATTTTGTAAAAATAATAATAGTAATAACTATAATTAATGATTCATTACTTGATACCCAAGAACTCTGTACAAAGACATTTTAAATAAATGTACTAAACCATTTTTATGCCATATGTGCAGCCATGCTCTCAAACATTTACTCAGTTTTTTTCTGGGGAAAAAAAAATTCAGAGGGAAAGGCGTTGTGGAACTCAAATTTAACATCTGTCATATAAGTGATTAAAATCGTGAGAATGAAATAGTTTAAGTGCCATGAAAAAAAAATCCCTTGCCTATCATTACCACCAATTTAAATTGGGGGAGGATCTCATGCTTCAAAAGGGAACCAAATGTTATTGCTAATACTGTGCACTTTTTTATGCACTTTGAGATGTTCCTGGGTCAGATGTGAACAAGATGTTTATTTTTTTTTATTTCAAAAGCGGAAAAAAATGACTGCTACTACATCATATTCTATTTAGTCATACTTTTTTTGGTGTTTTCTTATACATTTTTTGATGTCCCTTTGTCAAATGTGACCAAATTTAAAAGGGAAACTATGAATAAACATTACTTCTTTTTAACATTTGTCATTACCTGCTGAAAATGTCTGGCCGAGCTAAATTTCTTGGTGTGAAACTCTTGCCCAAATGGAGTTGTAATTGAATTAGTCCTGGTGTATGGGTTGGGTTCGGAGGGTGTTGGTCATGTAGTCTTATTTATTATTTGCATGTTTTCCTTTTCAAGCATGCATATGCTGGGTTAATATCCAAATGTCTTAATTGCATTTTCTTTGGATAGCCACTTTTTAGCCAGTTCTCTGGCACTTTAAGTATTAGCTGTGAATTTTATTTGCACCGAGTTCCAATTAAATGTGAGTCCAGTCAAACTTGTATGTGTGTAAATCAGAGGCAGTGGGTTCTTTCTTCTGACCGCATTTTGGTGTTCCTGTATACATGTGGCGAGTGTTTTTGATCTTTGTCCCATATATACCGCTGGGAATTAATCATATGGTATGCTATAAACCGTGTTCTGTCTCTCTGCTGCTGATTTCTTGCTTTTAGCATTAAAAAGGACTGCGCAAAGTGTTTGTAGGCTTGTGCGCCATTTTGATGCCTGATATGGACAGGATACATGCTTTACCTTCTGATACTCCGTGATGATAAGGAAGTGTGTGGCAGGTGAAATGGGGGGTCAGGTTGGAGTCGATTGCTTGCTGGGGTCTCCAGCATCTCTCCCATGTAAGCATTGTCTGATGAATGTCTTTATACGTTTACATACAATTTTTTTTTGGTTAGAGAAACGGTAAAAAGTACTTTTCTTTTAATTCAGCATTATTTCAGACAGGTACGTTAAAGAAAAAAAAACAAACAATATGACAGTTTATAATTATGAGAAGCATTTTATTTTCTTAATACCATATGTATTAAGAATACTAGGGGGCTCCGCCCACTGCTTGCTTTGCTCGCCAACCCCTGGGTTTGGTCCTGCGGAAATACAATTTAAAGTGTTTTTTGTTTCATGGAAATTGTTACATATGCATTATGTTCACTTTTTATTTTAAAACTTCAGTAAAAACAATATTTGGAATGAACTTTTCTTCAAGATTGCATTGAATTTTGATTCCTTGTTTTGTCTTACAGCATGATAATGCAACATAGAATTGTTTCTTTGTCTCTTATAAATAAACCGAATTTTTCAAATGTTTGTCCTTGTGATTTGTTAATTGTTATTGCAAAAGCTATTCTCATGGGAAACTGTAAAAGTTTTAATATGAATGGCATATCAAGATCTCCTTTTTGCCTGAACACTGTTTCGAGTTCATTCAATAAAAATAAGACTTTCTGATAAAACAATCTACTTACGAAAGTAGGAATATCCAGAGCCGATGTAGCCGGTGGAATTATTCTCAAGAAGCTGCGTATTTCTGGCCATTGTGGATTGCATGTCATTGTAAGAAATAAATCTGGCCGACTGATAGTTCTGGATATTGCCATTGCATCATGATAAAACTTTTGCAATGCTCTTGGACTACCTTGATATGATGATGGTAATATTACTGTTTTACCTATTTTGAATATGTCTGAACTATTGATATTTGAATTTTGAACGTGATCAATGAGACCTTCCATATGTTCCGTTCTAAGGTTAGCTTGATTCGATTTAATTAAGAAGAGATGATTAGCTGCGACTTTTACATACGCATTAATAATGTAATGTTGCAATAGATGTTGAGATGATAGAAGTGGTTTAAATACACGGTAATGTATCGCTAATTTTGATCCGAAATATTGTGTGGGTGTTATTCGTTTTGCTGAATGCGTGTGTATCGTGCCAAAGTTTTTTTGGAACCTTTCAAATTCCACTGCTTTCATAATCTGTAACCTGCTCTGCATGTGTATGGCGCCAACGTGTTTGAATGTCTTTATGAAGTTCTACTGTGTCTTTTATTATTTGTCGTTTATTTCTGACCCCGTTTGGACCAGCACGGTTTTCAATTCCACTTGTTCCAGGCTGATTATTACTTTCCTCGCCTAGGTCACCGTCTCACGGGAACATGCTTCCAACGGATGTCAGTATGACGTGACTTGAACGTGTCGCGTGTCATCTTTAACGTATCAATTGTTTTAGAGCTGCTCTTTCTTCTTCGCTTTGCAGATGACCGTGATCTCATTTGAAAATGGTTGAAAGTAGGGTGGGGCAACAACAGAGAGGTTAGATGACCGTGATCTTGTTTGACAATGTTTGTAAGTAGGGTATGACTTGCCATGGATGTCAGTATGATGTGACTTGACCGTTGCTTGACTGTGGTGGCTCTGAGGCTAGGGAGCTGCACTGGCAATCGGAAGGTTGCCGGTTCGAATCCAGTAAATGCCAATATGGACTCTGCTCTGTTGGGCCCTTAAGCAAGGCCCTTAACCTGCAATTGCTAAGCGCTTTGAGTAGTGAGAAAAGCGCTATATAAATGCAAAAAATTAAAAAAAAAAAAAAAAATTAATGTGTCGCAGGAAGTGAAAGAGTGTCTGCCTCTCTGAAGTGTCTCTCTGTCTCTCAGAAGATCACGTCTTGTCACAAGATTTTCTTTTATAATAGAAAGACATAAAAAAATACTTTTAAACAACCACGCTTATACTAAGTTAAAAAGTGTACTAAAAAGTAAGTCTCTCATACATCACTTGTAAAATAAAAGGGTGGGCGCTTTTCATCAATCAACATTCAAAAAACACTTTGTGAAATCTTAGCAAAAGCACCCACACCTTTTGTTTTATGAGTGATGTATGAAAGACTTATTTTTTACTTTTTAGTACAGTTTTTCACTTAACATAAGCGTGGTTTTTAAAAAGTACACATATATTATATATAAAATTTGGTCTCCAGCTCTGCTGACTCATGCTTATGTCTGTTCATAATTTACCATGTTTCTGATTTATGAGCAATGTTTTACCATGCTGTTTTCAACTGCATTCTGACACTCTTCGAAGAATACCTTGTTAGGGAGCTTTCTTTGAAATATTCAGACATTCAGTGAGAAGTAAAAGTCTTCTGGAAAGAACCAGCACAGAATGTGACAACTGTTCTTCTTAGTTTATCTATAATAATAAAAGGCAAAGCCCTCACTGACTGACTCACTCACTGACTGACTGACTGACTGACTCATCACTAATTCTCCAACTTCCCGTGTAGGTGGAAGGCTGAAATTTGGCAGGCTCATTCCTTACAGCTTACTTACAAAAGTTAGGCAGGTTTCATTTCGAAATTCAAAGCGTAATGGTCATAACTGGAACATATTTTTTGTCCATACACTGTAATGGAGGAGGCGGAGTCACGTATCGCGTCATCACGCCTCCTACGTAATCACGTGAACTAAAAACAAGGAAGACATTTACAGCACGAGTCACACGCGGGAACGAAGGAAAATGACGTTAATTTTTGACTGTCTTTTAATACTGTGTGAGCATACATATTAACACATGTGCAATTAAACGTGTGCATTTACGGGGTGATTTCTGAGGCTTAAAAGCTCACCTTTTATCAAACGCGGGAAGAAAGGTAACTGATGTTGTTCACTGTCTTTTAATACTGTGTAACCATACATATTAACACATGTCCAATTAAACGTGTGCATTTACGGGGTGATTTCTCAGGCTTAAAAGCTCGCCTTTTACTAAAAAGGTAAATGCAAAACTATTTTCAATCAGTTTATTGAAACGCTCCCGTTAAGGATTGCAATAACATATTCGCGAGATAAAACAACGAAGTAGGGGGAAATGGAGGAACAGCCGCAAACAGCGAAGAGCAAAAAATTTATTAAACAATTGAGAACGGAGCGAGTTAAGCATACAAGCATGTTCATAAGGGAAACAAAGCACGGTGTAAAACGTAAGTTTAAATTAAGTTTATAGAAACGCTCCCGCTGCGGATTGCAATAACATATTCGCGAGATAAAAGTTTAATGAGAAGACACGAGGTATAAACGAAGCACACGCCGTGGCGCAACGTTAGGGGCAACAGTTTCAACCATTCTATGATCTGCTTCTCGCAACTGAAAGACGGCACATGGCGGATGTTAGCCGACTTGCTGACCGCAACGTTAGGGGCTTCAACTATGGCGCTGACGCAACATCTCAGTGCCAACACTTTGCAGACTGTACTTAAAAGACACGCCCTCCTCACTGGACAGTTAAAAACACCAATCAAACTAACGATGACATCAAGTATTACCCAATCAAAAGTAGGAAAGGAGGCATCTTCATAAAATGCGTGTGGGATGATTTGCATGAGATGCTGCTTTAAAAAAAAAATGATACAAAAAATACGGGATAAATCCCGTCCAGTATTGATTCAAAACGGGACGCGCAATTTCATTCTCAAACGCGGCACGATTCCGTGTTTTAAAGGACGGGTGGCAACCCTACAGTGCCAGGTAACCACCCATACAATCAGATTGTGATTCAGACTAGGAATGCAATGAATGTAATTACCCCGATCTACATACAAGGCGAAAGTCTTGCAACATTCAAAGATCATGGTTTGGGATAATTACTACTTATTAAGTACAACATTGAACATAAAACAGCTTATGAAGCCTTGAACCGAAAAAAGCAAGATCTCAGAGATTGTAAAAAAAAAAAAAAGGAGGTAATGTCGTTTTACTCGCTGTAGATTTTACTCAAACATTACCAGTTATTCCACGAGGGAGACCAGCAGATGAACTCAACGCGTGTTTAAAATCCATGCTTCTCCCACGGTCGGTTATATGTCGCGTGTTCTCGGGTAGGTACACCAAAAAAATGTATACATTTAAGCATGTAATGGGCAAAGAAAAAATGAGGTATACCCGAAGGCACTGCAGTAGTACTCAATGTAACTTTACTTCTTAAATGTTAATGTTTTACTGTTTAATAATTTATACGCTTCTTATATATTGTTCAAATTCTTTTATCAAAATACCAGTGACAGCGCAATGCACGATAACATGGAGTGAATACACCATACGCATCCGCCCACGGCCGCCCTGGTGTGCGCAGATAGGAGTTGATTCTAAAATAAAATAAACATAAAAAGAGTAATACATTCATCACCCATAAAGCTGATAGCAGACGTGACGTATTATATGTGTACCACATTTCAAGTCAATACGTGAAACGGTTTGCAAGCTACATGTGATTTCAAATCCTGGACAGACCAACGAAAAGCCACGGTAGCAAATTATAGAAGAAGATTTTACTGTTTAATAATTTATATTTATATGAAATGTGCTTCTTATATATTACTTCATATTCCCATATGATAATGATGTTAATGTTGTTTATATTGATTTCTATGTTATTGTAAGTGCATCTATGTGTGTATATGTATGTATGTATGTGTATATATATATATATATATATATATATATATATATATATATATATAAAAAATATATGTGTATATGTATATATAATATATCTGTATATGTGTGTATATGTGTGTGTATATGTGTATATGTATATATATATGACAGCAACACTCATAACAATGACAACACAATTACATTGACAATCATGTTACGTTATTTTTAAAATGTTTCCTTTACTTTTTCATAACCTCTGTAACACACTACTTCTCCGCTGCGAAGCGCGGGTATTTTGCTAGTGTATGTATATATATATATATATATGACAGCAACACTCATAACAATGACAACACAATTACATTGACAATCATGTTACGTTATTTTTAAAATGTTTCCTTTACTTTTTCATAACCTCTTTAACACACTACTTCTCCGCTGCGAAGCGCGGGTATTTTGCTAGTTAAATATATGATAGAAGACTGACTGGTAATTTACTATGATCTCCAGTGTCCTAATGCAGGAAATCTCCCAAGATATTACCTCTTGCTACAGATAGGTGTGATAAGTCACATGATGATCACTCAATATAGAAAACCATTTGCTTATACAGTGATTCATTGCTCACATGCATAAGCTATTACAGTTAGATGCATAGTACTTTACAATTGTAATGTAATGGTAAAAAGCAAAGAAGATGTGTTGGAAGACTGGGAATATAGAATACAGTTTTCACTTGGACTAATGTTATGCCATGGTTAAATTGAATCTTCTTTTTAAATATTTCACCTATTATTCCATTTTAACATTTCATAATGCAACATTCAAGATAGAAAACTGCACATTTAACATACTATAAAAATAACTGATGATCAAACTTCCAAAACTGCACCTTCCCTCTTCCACATAACTTGTAAACTTAAACATTTCATTTTGATTATTCTTAATTAAAATATATAAATGGTATTTGTTAAGACTATATTGTCTAAAGTGTCTTTCTTTCGAAATATTAAATGCTAAGTACAACTATTTAAATATTTTTGAGAATGTGAGTACTGGGGGTGACGCAACTTGCTCAACTTCACATAGTGGTTCGGACAATAAAAAATAGAATTTACAGTAAGCTGTCCTAACTTCCTGGAATCAGTTTAATGAAAAATGCATTTACATAAGACATTCAAGGGCACCAGCATAAAATATGACATAAAAAAGGCATACCTGTTGCACTCCATCTCTTCAGGCCAGGGAACTCCAAACATTTCCATGAGTTTATAACAGTCGCTATGAGCTCGTAAGCAGAGACGTCGACAGGGTAGGGAAACACGGCCATATTCAGTGCACACAGGAACATAGAGAGCACATAAGAATGATCGTAGATCAGCTGAACACTGAAGGTTGACCATTGGATGGAAAGGCTAAAATGAAAAGAAAAAAGGAGCTCCAATACATCTGATTAATCACTCTGCATAAGACTTAGTTACTAATGAAACCATTCACTGTAAAACGTAACCAAATAGACACTTCTTCTTTTTAAATACTGAACTGAAAGTAAAAGAAATTAAAGATTAACAATAAAGTTTTTTTCTAGTTTTGAAAAAAATATTGTATTTTTCTTTTCAGATTTTTCAGTTTCATAGTTCCATCCATTATACAATCATTTTCTGACTGACTATCCAGATCAGGGGTAAAGTAGGACAAGAGGAGGTCAACATATCTTGACAGGGTTCCAAGTCCATAACAAAACTGATTCACTCATACCTGACCAATTGAATGTTGTCAGTTATCCAAACACAAATATGTATAGAATGTGGAAGAAAACCCCATGCTTTTACAGGAAGAACACACTTTCCATAGATGGATCCCTGGCATGGATACAAATTCATCTCGACTTTTAGTTTACTTGAAATATTTTAAACATGTTACATTATTCTTTCATTCCATTTATTCATCTCATTTTTAACATACTGTATAAACCATATTATATTATTTTATTTTTACTTGAATTTCTTTGATTCTTCCAAAATGCGCTATAAAAAGCAAGACAGTTATTGTTAAAAATAAACTAATGTATAAAAATGCATAAATAGTTCTCCTGTACTAAATATATACTTCCTGCAATTCTGACATTTTAGATTTAGTTCCATATTTTGTATTAGTGCATGCTGGAATTAAAACATACAGAAACTGAAAAGCATATTCTAGGACAAAACAATATCCCAGAAGGCTCTGGCTGCAACAAGATAGAGAATGAAGATGCAGTCAGGTACAGGACTGAAGACAATAAGTTTACAAATATCTTTTCTGGAGAAAATGTCTTTACTGGTGCTTTTCTGAAAATATCTAGCTAAAACCCTTTAAAGTAGATTGTCATATATTCAAGCAAAATTCATCACAGGCACCAGCCTGCAACTTATAGAATGACTATGAACAGTTTGGGCTAGACTTTGATATTTGCATGTGCCCTCAGAGATGATGCTGGGTCACTCCATGTCAAATCAACCAATGGCCCACACTCTTCAGACTCCAAAAATTCTGGAAAAATCACCAGATATATCCATGTCAGTCAGGAGAATATTTTCCAAGATTCAGCCAGTTTAATAAGGGGAGGGGGGTGTTGTACTTATCTGGCCCCATTTTTTCATCAAATTTCACAAGTCCATAGCTCAAGAACTAAACCACCAAGCAGGCTCAGACTATGCACACTGGTAAATTAATTGTTATAGTATGTGACGCAATTAAAACATTTGGTCCAGATGACCCTTCATGGTCGAAGCAGCCTCTTGAAATTGACCAAATTTTTATTTGAGTTTTTGGCTTAGCTATGGTTAGGCCATATTTGTAACCAACACAGACTTTTGATTTCTTTCCTTATTCAGAAATCTATATAAGCTTTCTGAAAAAGCAATAAACAGAAAAGTAACTGTATCAGGGTTTGAACAGCAGACCTCTCAAATCCAAAAAATCTTGGATTTCATTTCACAGCACCCTAACGGCATGTGGGAATGTGCACATCATTTTTAAAATGTTTTTCCTTTATTTTACATTGTCACTTCTTTCTCAAAACACAAACCTTACTTTTCTTAAGCAAATCTTTCATGTTTATTTTCCATCCTAAACATAGGCTGAATGTGCCATGTGTTAATAATGATAATCATTGAGTTTTCAATCAGCAAATTATCAAAAACATCAACCTTTTTTCATATCAAATGACGATGTGCTATCTCATATTGCCGAACAGAGAATGAGATTCTCCGTGGCCAAAAGAGTACTTGGTACTCGAGAATACCACTGTTGCATGCCAACAGAAGATGGCAAACTCAAAATCAGCCAAATGTCTCGTGAAGACAATCAATCTACTGTCAGAATATTCACCACTGAAGCAGCAGCTGAGACTTGCCCTCTCACAATCACATTACTGATGGATCAAGATGCATCCCTCACATTAGACCAGTGTCCTACTAGAGGCTATGTTGGATGCATGTATGATGAAAAATGTTGGATTGGTGTATTTCATGATAAGAGTGAAACAGAATCAGACATCCTGATATGTTTCATGCATCCAAACTATCCTGCAGAGTCTTTCCAAACGCCATCTAGATAGATAACTTTTTGAGTGCCATTACAGTGTATCATTGCACCTGCACCTACAACGGTCAGTGGGAAGCAGTACCATCTTGATCTCAAAGACAAAGATGCCCTACACTCTGCACTTCAATTGAAAGAGAAATTAAATGGGTCTCGTCCCTGCTGCTGCAATACCAAGATGTTAACATTTCAGTATAACTAGGGTTATATTTAATGATAAAGCAAGTAGCTGTTGTTCATGTGTTGTGCTTAATGTGCCTTTGGTGATTTATTTTTTTCATTAATCCTATACCCAATTTAGTGATGAAGAACATGATGACTATCATTACTGAGAAATGGTGAATGTAACCCCATGTTTAGAATGGAAAGTAAAAATGAAAGATTCACATAAGAAAAGTATGACTTGTTTTTTTGACAAAGAAGGGACCGTGTAGAGAGAAAGGAAAAATAATTTTAAAATGTCTGGACATTCCCACAGTGAATTAAGCTGGTCTGAAAATTAGAGCAAAATGATTTTTTCAAATCTGAGAAGTCTGCTGGTTAAACCCTGCTGCAGTTTCTTGTTTGTTTATAACGTTTTGAAAAGCTCTGTGTAGATATCTAAACATGGAAAAAAATTTCAGCAGGTTGTATCAATTAGATTTATGCTTTCTGAAAGGCTAAACATAGCAAAGCCAAAGACATATCACATTTTTTTCCATTTTTGAAGGTCTGCTCTTACCAAGTGTTGTCATCTGAACCAAACATTTTGATTTCATTACGTACTATACCTATAAAGGTACCACTATGAAAAATTTGAGTCTCCTAGGTGGTTTAGCTCTTGAGATATGGTCTTGGGAAACTGATGAAAAAATAAAGCTGTGTCAAATTTGACACCCCTCTCCCCTCACAAAATTGCCTGTATTTTGGAAAGTATTGCTCTTACATCAAAACAATTTTACAGGGTGTCTCCTGGATAACATGGGTACACCTGGTCATTTTGTTCAGAATTTTTTGAGACTAAAGTGCATGGGATTTCTGGAAAATCGGACATGGAATGACCCTGCTTAGAAAGATGCAAGACAAAAGATAAACTGGAAGGCAGAAACACTCTAAATCAGGGGGGTCCTCAATTATGGTTCTGCAGGTCCGCAGTGGCTGCAGGTTATTATTCCAGACTCTTTTAGAATTAGAAGCCAGGCATAACAGATCATGGTATTTAATAATACGGGGCTTGTAGGTACTTTCATTCTTCCAAGACAAAAAATTATTGATATGTTTTGTGGTCTTTCCCTCCTCTCTCCTTTATTTCAAAACATTTTATTAACACAAAACACTTCATGATGCACGCACACATGTTTAAATGGATGCACGTTAGCTGGAGAGCTTGTGGTTCCTTTGTAATTTGCACCTCATTGTTAACTGATGGCTGGTTATAAAAATAGGCAACAATTAAAATCTAAGGGTTCTGAATTGTAACAAGCAAGCTAATTAACAATAATTAAGAAACTAGTTGAAGTGAAAAGCTGCAGCCACTGAAGATCTCCAGGTCTGTAACTGAGTAACCCTGCTCTTCATCATCATTAGACCACCGCAACTGGTATGGCCCCAAAATAGAGGAGAGATCTGAGTCATCACTGAATTTTTTTCAAGAGTGGCCTCTGTGTCTAATGCAGTCATAAAACAAAGCATAAAATCTGTTCCAGCCTGCTTTCTCTGTGATACATAACTATGTTTGTCAAATCTCATTAAGATTCAGGTGTTTGTTGTTTTCATCTATATTAACATATTTGGCTGTCACTTTTATTCAAGGCGACTTGCAACATTCATGATACAATTGGCTACATTTCTTTTGGTTTTCCAATTGGAGCAAAGGCAGGTCAAGTGACTTGCTTACAGTCACACAGAGTCAATCATTTGAACCCACAGTTTCAGGGTTTGAAGTCCCAAGCCTTAACTACTACACCAGACTGCCTACCTGTCTTGGGTTTGTGGTTTAAGTTCACACAGCTATATTTTGTTTAGTGGATGGAAAAATAAGCATGCAACATAAAACCTATAAAAACACCATATTAACAAGTGAAAAATATTTATTTTAATACAATGTTGTTCAGAACTCAAGAGCAAAAAAACAAAACAACTGTACCAGAAAAATGTGCATAGCTAGTGTGTTGCTCTTTCCATCTTGGATAGCCTCTGTAGAATAATATAATTTTGTGGACACTAACATAACAAAAAAATTCTCCTGCCTGTTTAAATGTTATTAGTTTTAAGTTTTGTTCCTTGTGATGACATGCCTGCTGCACTAGAAGAAATTGTGGAAACAGTGCTTCCTCTCCAAACTAGAGACTTCCAAACAGTAGTGAGTGATAAACCAGTTAATCTGGTATATCAGATCAAATTCTCATTTGTTTGATTAAAAAACTGTTAATGTTATGCTAAAAATTACTGGAAAACATGCAAACACAATCTATTGTAAAAAAAAAAAGAAAAAAAAAAAAAGTCCTTTCACAAGATGTACAAATACTTTCATGCAAAATTAAATGTAAATGCTATTTTAGTGTCTCAAAAGTAATGGCTTTGTGAGCCTGCCCTATTAAGAATATTACAGAGAGTGATGCGCTGTTGAACTTTATTAGTGAGATGATACAGGTTTTGTCATCCCACAATTCTGCACTTGATTAAGCATATTTGACAACATAGGTTTAATGCCAGTGATCTAAAACAGGGAAAAAGGATAGAAAAAAGAAAGCCAATTCAAGAATCATTAACACATGGTATTTGTTTAAAAATGTGTGTATATATATATATATATATATATATATATATATATATATATATAAACAAACTAAAATGTATGTCTGTGTTTCACTCTGAAAACTATACACTATACCAGAATCTATCAAACTGTCAAAAGTATTAATTTAAACGTAACATGAGTTTTTGGCCGTACCACCCACTTGTCAGTCCCTGTAGTAATCATTTTGCAACTGTCAGTCTGTATCATGATATATTAAAGTTAAATAAGCTACATACATATGGTTTCAGACCCAACACGTTACCGTTTAGTCATGCTACCTCATATGGCTCTACTCCGTATTATACTGTTTAGTATTAATGTTATTAGTCTTGGTTTTAAAATGCTTGCAAAAGCCACTTGCCTAATGATCTTAAGGCAAAGCTGAAAACAACCTACAAAGGAAGCCACTGAAAGCAAAAAAACAAAAAAAAAACAAAAAAAAAAAACAACCTCATATTACCTCCATTGCAAGAGCAGCAGTTTGTTGGTCATAGTGGTTTAGTAGATTTGGCATAAATGTTGTGTTATATGGCAAATCTTGACACATCCGTAATGTGACTGGTTCACATGCAAACATACTGTGCCCTTCTGCAAAGTTCTTAAGAATGTCCATGGCTATGAACACCAAGAAGTACATCTCAATTAATGCCATTTTGTTAAAAGCTTGGTGAGGTAAGACAGATTTCTCTTCTTTTGTCCAGTGTGTAGTTTCTACTGAAGTGTTGTTGAAATTGATGGATAAACTGAATCTCTGGAAGATTCAAATAATTGGTGTTCCAACCTGGCTGAACAGTACACACATAGGGGAACAGACAGTCATTTTATCCAATGTTCAGTTTTTCACAGGTATACCATTAATCTGCTAACAGACATTTTCACTTTAGACAGGTTATGTTTGTTCTCTTTTCAGCAATCTCTTCTTTGACTGTTCGTGGGTCAAGATTCCTCTAGTAATGAAACGGTTTCCTTATGATGAACTATGCCTCTTGAGAAGATTTGCATGCAAAAAATATTTTTCAAAATCAACATGCCTTGTAGTTCTCAATTCCTGTGTTCTGTGTTCCATGACACAGGTCTTCTGATTAAAGGTGATGAAAGGACTTGCTTGTACAAAATCAGCAAAATCTGGAAAATACAAAAGAAGGAAATAAACTGCAGTTAATGTGTTAAAATATCATTTTATTAAAAAGCTTATTAAAAATATACAAAGTATACATCAATATTTTTTCAATCATTTACACATTTTAATTCAGTTTATAGTTTCCTTGATGAACCATAGCCTATCCCATATATACGGAATGCCACATAGGAACCAACTCAGGTGTCAATTCACTGCAGAGTATTCTAGCCCACATACCCACATTCACAAAAATTATGATTAAAATTTTATAACTGTAAATTACAAAATTGAAAATGAGACTCGTAGATTTTATACACACAGACATACATTAATATACCAGTCAGTTTGACATATTACATACACACATGTACATGTTCAAAAATGTAATGAATGCATTTTGTTTTGTTTTAAATATTCCCCTCTGTTTAACATGAAAAGAGGTCACTCAGTGCAGGATCATAGGAACACTGCTGTGTTAACGCATGTGTCAAATAGTTCACATAACCACCAAACACTATCCAAAGAAAGGAATTCAGTCTGAATAATGATGCCACAGTTAAATGCAAGGATGTGAATCAGGCTTTCAAATGCTATTGTAAGAACAGCTTAAGCACCATGCTGCTAAGTGAATGGAGAGGTTTTCTTAGCAGAATTCTTTTCCTTTACACAAGATTATGGTAATGGCTGTAGGGGTAATGCAATATGCTCTAAAAACCTTTGAATCAGATCAATACATAAAAAACCCTCTTTACTATAAATACTGGTAAACTAGTTAAACAAAATTTGCAATATTCAAAGTATATATAACCAAAAATAAGTTTATATTGAAACTTTATATAGAAGTTTATATAATAAATTACAAAAAAACTCTCTCTCAAAAACATTAAACAGAACCATAAAAAGAAAAAACGAAACACTGTCTACTTTTAAATAACAATAAAGAAGCAAACTAACCAGTAAGCTAAAATATCAACCTATATCTAATACATAGCATATGGACCTTCACAAAAATACTTGCTTTAATGTTCATTAAAAGTGTAACGTTAGGAATATATCAAAACCTAAAAGGTGTTATTATTTTAGTTATGTATATATAAAAACTGATTCTAAAAACTAAATTTCCAGATCATTAGTGACTATGTTTTTAATGAAGCCAATGATTTACTTCCAGCAAGTCAACTTCTTTCCAGTCCTTTCTGATCTATGATGTGGTAAGCTATATTGAAAACCTTCCACACTTTGTGCTAATACAAAGTGCTGAAAAATACAAATAGTCTCCATTGATATACCCAAATTAGAGAATGTCAAAAGAATTTAGGCAGATGCATGTGAAAAGATATTGTTTGTGCCAGGCACCATCAAGGCAAAACACTCATCTTAAAGAACTGGAACCAATTTAGAGTTAATCAACGTAACAGCTTTATTGGAGAAAGGCAATTTCCTAAAGCGCCACTGCAGTGTCTCAAAAGTATTTCTGATGGCCAGATACCTAACTGTATACTCGAAACAGTCTGGAAAAGCTTGAGACTAAAATGATATCTCTTTAAAAAATTTCCAGCTAAATTGATACATTCCAGTTGGAAAAAGAGGAATCAACTTGGTTATTTTATATTTTTTTTATAAACTTCTAAAATGCTTAAGCAAACTGGTACTGAGTAGTTCTTAATAATAATAATAATAATTCATTACATTTATATAGTGCTTTTCTCAGTACTCAAAGCGCTATCCACACAGGGAGGAACCGGGAAGCGAACCCACAATCTTCCACAGTCTCCTTACTGCAAAGCAGCAGCACTACCACTGCGCCACCTTTGATCAGATGGTATAAGTAGTTAGGCTTAGGCGTTAATCACGGTAGGTGTTAGACTTTGTCCATCAGTAGACATGGAGAGGAGTGTGACTCTAAGTTGGCAAGGTGACTAACAAAAAAAATAAATTTTAAAATGTGCTTAGTGCCACTGCATCATTAATCCAACCGCTTAGGTTTGAATCTCTTTCAGGGTAGATATATGTGTGGAGTCTGCATGTTCCCCAGCGCTTGCATATTTCTTTCCCTTGGGTATACCAGTTTGTTTCCCACCTCCTCACAGATATGCATTTTATGTTGACCGCTGAGTAAACTGGCCACCTGTGAGCATGGCTGTGAATAATTGGTTTGATCAGCTCACATACACCGGATGGTGCCTTGCCCGTGAATTGAGTTAAGCAGGTTTGAGAAACTTATGCCATCCTATTGCTTCATAAACTGTATTTGTCTAGGACTCTTTTCTGATCTTTAAGAAAATTACTTACTTTTGTGTTCTTATGACAAATACTCAAACACGTTTACATGTTTTGGACTTGTACAGCTTTAAAGTTACATTCTTTCAGGAATCTTTACTATGTGAATTTGTTATGATGTCTGTTTATTATAAATGAGACCAAAAACATCCAAAATATATTGGAAAAATTATTTGGACTTTGGGAGTTTAAGAGTTCCTAAAACATGTGATTAAGTTAAAAACTTGAGCACCTTGTATTAAATGTCCCTGAAATTTACATACCCATAACTTTAAATTAACAAATTATTTTCACTTCATTTAGAGTAATAACGGCTGTGGTAATACAGTAACAGAAGATTAATAATTTATAATATCCATAAACTGAGGCCTCTATGAAAACTAGACAAACCACAGGGCAAAAGGTTTTAATCCCCCATTTGGTGAATGTTCAACGTTGTCTCTATTAAACCAGAAACATTTAATGTAATATAAGTTACCAATTAATCAAGATTTCAAATTTACCTTGACAGAAGCTATTTTAGTTTGTACATTTTGCATATTTTTCTCTTTTATTCATCTGACAACCACCGCTAAACAGATCTTTCAGTACAAGTTACTGAAAAGACAGAACGGTCGCAAACATGACAGAGAACCTGCTGTCTCATCAGTAGCTTGCATAAACCTCTGCAACAATTCTCTTCCACTTCTTATTTATTAATTTGTTCATAACCAAAATTGCAATAGAACTAGAATGAATAGAAGAGGAAAGGATTCCCATAAGGATGGTTCTATAAACTGTTATGCATACAGTACATGTAACATTGTGTTTGGCATTTAAGCCACATTAAAAACAACCTCGTGGCAAATTATACCTTAAATAAAAAAAAATTAAAATTAAATTAAACCTCATTCTGCAAATTATAATGCAGGTACTTCAATATTTCTCTGAACCTATAATTTAATGGCAAAGCAACACAATATCTAGCTATCCATCAGTCGGCAATTTTTACCTTGACACTTCAACATAACTTATAACTCTCTATAAGGTACTTTTACAAAAGTGATTTGTTTAAGAAATATAAACTACAATTACCCAAATACCCTCCACAAACAACAACTAACAATAGTATGAAAACTTCAATTTCTGCATAATTTGAGTTGAAATATGGTCTCTATGAAAGCTATTTCAGCCAGCACAAGCCTATCTGGGTTAGGTACATCATTCAGTGAACAAAAGCATGTTTTTTGTGTATTCTATACTAACGTGTAATTAAATTGTATTATCACTGTTATACAGGAATATGATATGACTATGTTGCAAAATTATTTAATAAAAACAAATCTGTCTCTTTAAGTAAACAAACAACTCTTTAACTTTCAAAACAGTTCTTGAACGCACCTGAATGTTGCGCAATGTGTACATTTTCTACTTTTTTTCATATTGCTTTAAAAAACATGAAACATTCCAAATTAGATTATAAATCATCCAGATAGGAAAAATTAAACCCAGGTGGATATCAACTCATTAAGGAATGTAGTGTAACCCAAAAGTATAATGCAAAAAGCAGGAAGAGGTCAATATGAAGGAAATCGTACGACACATAAGTTAAATATTTTCCTACAGACTGTTTAACAGATTCATAAAATAAGGAAACAAGTTATCACAAATTCCTTAAGAAACTTTTGATTTCCACCACAGTTAATGAATTGCAGTTATGTTTAACGCAATCCACTCAGAGTTGTGTTTTCGAACTCTGAAGAAACAGTCAGATCCAGTCAGGTCAGGTTGGAGAGCATGCACTTGTACAGCATGCTGCTGCACCCACCCCACAATGAAACAGCTCAGGATCCTAGTTCACAACCCCTCTGGTAGACATGCAGTCCAGTCCCACCCTCCAGAAATGACCATCTATCTAATGCAACCAGGTGTTACATGGGCGTCCCCTTGGCCTGGTCCAGCCACTCAGATCCTCAACAATGAGGATCCTATGAGCCGGATCACCCTCGGGGAATTGCGTCACATGGACATAGAGCTCTAACTGATGCTCCCTTACAATGCAGGTAATGTGCCTCATTTGAGACTATGTGACCAACCGCTCATTAAACACAAAGTCAAACCATCGGTACCCAAGGATTCTCCAAAGAGAGACAGTACCAAAGGAGTCCAGTCTTCATCTCAGGTCACTGGATAGCATCCATGTCTTGCAACCATATAGTAAGACAGGAAGAAACAGTGTACATAAGAAAAATATTTGTGCTACTGTTGTATTCTTTATTCTAAATTTCACCATTCCATCTATTTTTTGAAGATACTTTTTCAGTATAAGATATCAGATAGTCAGATAGATCATTTCCATTTGAGGAAAAATAAAGTAAATATATATGAGGAAATGTAGGAACAATCATAACAAAGAACAGAGAACTGTTTCCTTTTTTTGCTTCATAAAAGTATATATCACCTTAATAATATAAAAAAAAAAAATTCATTCTTTCATCTATTTATGGAAAGCACTTAATCCAGTTTTCAGGTTTCAGGCAGCCAGTGCATATCCCGTTGTTTTAGGGACTTTTGGATACACTCAGGCACACACCAGCTTATACTCATATTCCCAAAGGCCAAGTTAGGATCACTTGTTAAGCTAACATAATGCCCTATTGATAAAAAAAATAAATAAAAGTAAACCAAAAATTGCTTTTTTTCCCCCAATTAAAATTCTCTCTTGGCATTTTAAAGTACTGCATCAGAGTGGCCAAAACTGGTCCTGAAGGGCTAAAATAGACATTGGTATTTGTCACAGATAATCAGCATCTACTGTGAATCTGTGAAGGAATTGCTTTCCTTATTTTACCATTCCTATTTACCTATTCCTATTTTTAAAAGGAAATGATAAATTATAGTCCAGCAAAATCTAACCATGTACCTTTAGAGCGTACAGAACTTATTCTGTTCTGTTTCTACAGTATCACTCAGCTGAGTGGTCATAGCCATCACTGACTGATACAAATTAACATTTTAACATCACACTGCAATCTGCTCATCAGTTTTTTTTTTACATTATTTGAGACACTTACAAAAAAGTGCTTAAACTGAAAAGATTTAAGTAGTAATAAATGCAATAAATCTGTGCAAATAACTGTAACATGACCAAACAAAAACATACTAAAGACGTGGATTTAAATATAGGCATGAATTAGCTTCTGAATGAGGAATGAACTGGTAGGACAATTTGCAGGTACAATAGCCCTCTAAAACTATGTTGGTCCACCCCTCCTCTACAGTTTCAAATGGCACATAATTAGATACTCCTCTATGGGATGCATTGTGTTTTTTGTGGGGTTTTTTACACCTGTTAGCTGGCTCTTTAAACAACACATAAAAAAACATATATGAAACAAATTTAGCTAACTAAATTGATATAAACCAAACATAAAAAACAAAGTAAATTTCTATCAGCCAAATGGCAAGAAAACACACTACTGTTGTATTCATTAAAAAATAAAAAGCACGATCAACCCCTTCATTGAAGAAAGAATTAAAAAAACATCAAGAAATTGCCCTTTGATTAACACATTAGCTGAAACTACAACAAATATCCACAAGGGTGCTCCAGATACAAGTGTGATCCACCATGATTTGTACGTGCAATAAGCATATGATGTAATGTCACTTTTCCCTTTTATTTTCACTCACCATACCAGGGATTCTGGTAAAGGTGCTTGTTTCTTGTTTGCAAATGTAAAGAACAGAAGTATAATAAAAATATATATTATGAACACATTATTTACTTTTTTGGGAGGTTCAATATTAATTAGCTAAAGATTTCAACTTATTTTTATTGTGTGTACGACAGTCTGACGCCTGTAAGTGATGACGTCAACAATCAAGAGAGGTGGCATGAAAAATGTGAAAGAAAGTTGTACTACATGGCAGCAAGGGCAAACTATGAATGACAGTTGAGTGAGAACTTACATGGTATTTTAGAGATTTTGAGATGTGGATAATGATGACAGAAAATGAATAAAAGTTGGAAAGGACTCAGATGAGAATGACCAGATAGATGTTTCACTGAGAGAATGGAAGGCAATAGAGAGTTGAAAAAAAGATTTGTGAGGAAGAGACAATTCACATGATGAACAGTAAAAGAATAAACTTGTTTGGCGCTAGTAGAGTGAAAGGGGCAAGAAATACTGCAGTGAAGGAATGCCCTTTGTTTGAGTCAGAGAGGATGGGGCCAAAGACCATTTGTGTGAATGTTAGGGTAGAGAACAATTGAATTTCCAAAAGAAAAAAGGGAAGCGACAACAGTGAATTTGTTGAGGAGTAAATGGCAAACCAATGCAAACAAATATAACAACTATTAAATAGATCATTATTATAGACTGGCACGGTGGTTAGCATCGAGTATCCCGAGTTTAAATCCCACACATTCTCATTATCAACGTGTTCTGCTCTCCTCTGGGTTTTCTAGTTTTCCATCCACATTAATAAAAACATGAGGGTTATGTTAACCGATGATTTTAAACTGGCCTTATGTGAGTGTGAGTGTAGGGTGGGGTGGGCTTTCCATCAGCGGCTGGTTTATATCTTGCCCCAATGCTGCTGAGATACCTCAGTGATGGTGAACTGGATTAAAGGTATTTGAGAATGTTATGTTGTTTCACATCGTTCACCATTCCATTCTCCAAGCATACTTTTTGCTTTAAATGGTCCTTGGATTTCAGGACTTATACAAGCAGCAATCACTGGGCAGGGAAGAACTATGAAAAGAATGCCACTCCACTGCCAATGACCCATACTTACTCAGACAAAGTTACTTTGAATTGCTCCTTATTCTAAAATGCATTTATTGACAGTATATATAAACAGACAGTATCCAGTGAAGATCAAACACAAACAAAAACTTTGTTAAAAAAAAAAAAAAAAACAATTCTAAGTTTTTATCTAATTGTAAGTATCAATAAAAGTTATATTTTATGCCGCTACGAATATTAATAACATACTTTGAGTATAAATACATAAAACTGTCAAAAACTAGTAAGTCACCCATGGAATATAAACATTCAGGTACTTGTCAAATACAAAAATCTTATAATTATCCTTTTCATTTTGATCTTTTCTTTAAATGGCTTTCTTTATAATATTGTTATTTGTAACCACAAATATCAAACAAAGATAAATTTACTAAATGTTTTACAAATACTAACAGCCAAATCAAACATAGTATATCTGGTTATTTGGTCACGTAAATACATGTAATTTACAATTACTACAATAATTATTATTAAAGCATTATTATGAATGGTAATTGGCCGAAAAGTAAATAAAGATTATAATTCACCAGGAAGCAGCATCCACGTTAACAAAAAAATAAAAAAATAAATAATTTTGACTTAAAGTCGCACGAGCAAAGTCAGAATGCACCGCATATACTTTATGAACAGAGCAAGAACAGCGAACAAAGGAGCAACAAAACTCAACAGTCAAAAACTACGGCGTAAACAAGGGACAACAATATTTCTTTTGTGTGCAAACAACAGACAGAAAGAGTTAGCTGGCATATGCTGTAACATTAAAATTGAGGTGGCGAATCCTTTACTTATTTTAAAGTGTAGCAACTGGAACAACAAATACTTGTAAATACTATTCAAACATAACATCAAATAAACGGTATCTGTATGGTAAACGATAACATGCGAATGATTAATTAGCTCTGGACCAAGTACAACAAAGTCTAAATGAACTCCAAAGTTAACCTTAATATCTAATAGCCTTTTTTTATTATAACCAACATGGCATCAGTTTGCAAAATTAATCCGAATGACACGTTTTATAACGAATAATGGGCTCAATATTGTTAACAGATATCGAAAGCACCAACAACGATCAATAATAAAAATGGCTTTAATGAATAAAGGATATAGCAGGTGCACCCTAGTATGGACGTTGCTTCTGGCAGTGTACTGCGAAATTTAAAAGTAAATGGAATGAATACCTTTAATCGAAACAGCATGAAGCTCCAGCGACGTGCGTTATCTTCGGATAATAAAGCCTGTGCACATGTGACGCGCGCGTAGAGATCCGAGGATGCGCTCGTCGTTCTCATCAGTCAGTGCATCGCTGGTCCGAAAAGCTGCTCGAAACATTTGTTCGGTATGCAAAGCAGAACCAGTGGTCGCCATATTTAGTAGGGACAAAGGGTCTTCTGTTCGGTGCACACATAGTCAATTTCCAGGTATTCTTTAATATTTTGCACTGCTCCTCTTATAAGATGAATGCAAACGTGAAATAAAGTCTTCTATAAACCTTAGATAACGATATATTTTAACCACGTACGCCATTAGTTTTACGAAACTGCAAAGCATGCATCTAATTTTGCCAAAGCTGCACGGGTTAAACACAATTTCGTTTCTTCAGATGATCATTATTTTGAAATGTATATAAGGGTCTCGATTTTGCTATATCAAGTATTACATAAAGAGCTAATATTTGAGATTCCTGGTATTGTTTAGAATTGGAAATTTCTTGCACATTGCATCTAGATCCCAGCAGTTAAATTATTCCAAAAAGGTTGGAACGGAAAATGCATCAGCTGCTTCGCCAAGCAAAAAACGAAAAAAAATCCACTGATTTTCAGAAAATGAAAGTAGCACTTCGACCACGGTTACATCATCACTTAGGAGTGAGTAGTTGTGGTGGTGTGTGACGCTAACAACAAAAAACAAATACGCCCACTTCCGGCGACCTTTTGCTCCAATAGTCCCGGGCACTTCCGGCATGTTTCAAATTGCAGTAGTGTATACAGTACTGTTAGGCGGCGGTAGGTGGTGTCACTTTATACATTAATTTAATAGGAACATATTTTATGAAACATATGCGTCGAATCAGTCACCTCTTCAGCCGATTACGTTCTCTTTTATGTTGACACATTTAAAAAAAACTTAAAGTGCCATACACACATATACCGTATACTGAAAAGAGTACGATGTGTACTTAGATTATTGCATACATACAAACTCCAAGGGGTTCCTCACAGTTACAGCCACGAGAGGCCACAATTTGGTTGCATATTATGTGGCTAGTGGCAAAGGTATTAAAATGTACCAAAATGCAGCTAGTTCATTTTTTATTAACTGCGACCCTGAGCAAACCATTTTACCTGCTCGTCCTTCACATGTATGTGTATATGTAAACGTATATGTATTTGTTTACACCACTGGCATAGTAATATTATATTACATTCATCATATTGATATCCATGTCTGTGTCTAGTACTACTAACATCGGTGTTCACTTTAATATTAATGTATTGTAGCTGAAGAGAGGAATGTGGCTGTAGACAGTGACCCAAAAACATAAACTGGCTTTTGTTTTTGCAACTTGCACAGGTACCTCAACAAATAACAATAAGCACTCTCACAAAAGAATCCCACCAGCGTTTATAAAAGACACACCATTAGAACAACCTTTTCTAGCAGGGTGTTTGGAAATTAACTTAGTGACCCATTTGTTCTAGTCCATATTCTGTCCTGCATTTACAGAAATAGCCATAGTCTTCCCAACTGCCTGAAACCTGCGATGGTTACAATATCAATGAAAGTTTTTTTTCACTTGTAGAAATATTTAATATTACATAAGTGGGATTGCAGTATTTCTGTTAAATGAAGTAAATTTCATATTTGCAAGAAAATTCTTTGTAAACTTTATGAGTTGTTTGTACATTCACATACACATATCAAGAACAGCATTTTTTTCTCTTTGTGTTATGCTGTTCCTGGTCAGTGTCATGGTGGCAACATGCTCAGCTGGATTAACCATGACATTAGATTCCCCAGAACTTCCTCTTGCCTCTTCTGGAGAATTTCTAGGCAAAAAAAAAATAACAGATATGTAACCCCTCAAACATACCCTGCTTCTGCCTCCAAATCTCACTAGGTGGTCAGGGCCTGGTACATCTAAAGTACAGCTCCAAAGCACCCTCACTGGCTGCTTTCCATATGGAGATGGTGCAACACTCCTCTGAGTTGCTCCCATATTGTGGAGCTTATCATCCACAGAGACCCACACAGAAGCTGACCCTGGTAACCCAGAGCCTCATATTGGCAACAAAAGCTTGTGATGATGAGAATGTAAATCGAGAGTGAATCATAATCCTTGTGTGGGGACTTATTTCCCACTTTACCATTACAGTCCATTACAGCAACATAAAACTGGTGCTGCTGTACTGATTTGTTGGTTGATGTCACAATTGTCTCTGCATTTGTAAGCAAGTCCCCAAGGTAATTTTACTCATCAATTTGAGGGCCACAGCTTACCCCTTACTTGCAAGAAACAAACCAATATTTTCTAGGAGAAGATAATTACCTCATATTTGGTTGTGCTAATTCTCATCCCAACTGCATTCACACTCCACACAGGTGGCGCGGTGGTAGCACTACTGCCTCGCAGTAAGAAGATCATGGGTTTGCGTCCTGGGTCTTCCCTGTGTGGTAGCGCTTTGAGTAGTGAGAAAAGTGCTATATAAATGTAATGAATTATTATTGTTATTATCACCTGCAAATCATTCCATGAGGTAACAGTTTGGTGTAGCCGAGAGGAATATATCATCTATAAACTGAAGAGACACAACCCTTTGATTGTCAAATTAAGTACTGTCCAGACCCTGGCTGCACCCTGATGCTCTAGTATGTAAGTCATGAACAGGAGAGGTGATTGCACATCATTGTCAGAATTTACCTGCAACATTTTAAGGACTTGGCATATTGTGAAATATGCAAACGCAATTCTTGCTCTGCAAATGCAGGGACCAATGCAAGCACACTATACACTTCTAGCACCTTTTACAGGATATCATGGTTTCATTAAACTTCACCCACAGGTGAGCATTACCTTTGGCTTTGGCCACAGCTGCAGCTGCTTTCATTTTGACCTGCTAGCACCTCTCAGTCAAATTTGGAGACTCTCGTACTACAATCGCATGGAAAGCTTATTTCTTCTTCCTTACTGCTGCTGTCCACTAGCGTGTCCTACAGTTGCAACTTTATTTGGTCATAGCTACTTATAATTGCTTCCCCTTCTAAGGTCTTGACCAAGGCCTGCTCAGAATCCATGCTGCTGGTCCATCCAGAAATGCAGAAAAAAAATTTGAAAGTGAGAGGTCAAATCAATATGAGCAACAGCATCCCTTAGTCATTACCAGCATACATTTACTACTTGTTTGGCCTTTCCAGATCTGCCTGGTAGATCTGCCCGGTGATGATCAGTTAACAACTTACCACCTTTTTTAACCTGATTTCTCCAGAACAGATGGCATCAGATCCAATGACATGACTATAAAGTTGACAATTAACCCATGACCCAAGTACAAAGGTACCAGGTACATCTATGAATGACCTTGTATTTCAACATGGTGTTTTTTAGATAGATAGATAGATAGATAGATAGATAGATAGATAGATAGATAGATAGATAGATAGATAGATAGATAGATAGATAGATAGATAGATAGATAGATAGATAGATAGATAGATACTTTATTAATCCCAAGGGGAAATTCACATACTCCAGCAGCAGCATACTGATAAAAAAAAACAAAATTAAAGAGTGAAGAAAATGCAGGTATAACAGACAGTAACTTTGTATAATGTTAACGTTTACCCCCCCCGGGTGGAATTGAAGAGTCGCATAGTGTGGGGGAGGAACGATCTCCTCAGTCTGTCAGTGGAGCAGGACAGTGACAACAGTCTGTCGCTGAAGCTGCTCCTCTGTCTGGAGATGATACTGTTATTTTATGGACAATGTATGAATAGCATAGAACTTCTGTAACAATTCATTGCTTTTATTAATATCTGGCAAGTCATTCCTTCCAATCATGTTCGTTCAGATATCTTCATCGTTCATTATATGACTGTCCCAGGAGGACTACAATGTTTGTACATGGTACTCTTTTGACCATCAAAACTGATTTCTCTAAAAATAAGAAATGCTCAGAGTAATTGCTTGAGGTTCAGAAGCAAACAGCAAAGTTTTCTGAGGCAATACTTTGTGCCCATTATACTGTATACTGTAATAACACTTTACTTTTCTCAGGAGAAAATTTTTAATTCTTCCTACCTTCCATGAAGTATCAGAGTACCCATCCTGCTCTGTAAGGATGTACTTTCTAACTATGAAATTAATGACCCCTAGGATTGTAGGTGACCCTTGTCATATGTTTAAATTGAGAATAATCATGCTGTACAGCAGCTATAAATTCAGTATATTTGGTATAAGGTGGTGCTCTATTCAATTCAATTTTATTCTCATAAGAGAGAAATCTGTTTTGTCAGCAGGTCTTACATAGAGACCATGACCTAACATTAAAAACACATCAGAAAATGAGAAATTTGACAAATGAGAGGAAACTATTCAGTCCATCAGTCTCGTTCATTTAACGAATAGCTAAGCTATTTTAAAAGAACATCACAAAGATCACAGCCTAAAAGGAGCAAAAATAAATAAAATATAGAGGCGAGTGTAATACTTATGGGGAAACGCAGGTCTACAATATTTCAAATAAAAACTAAACCAACATGTAAATTTGACTGATGATTGAGGCAAATGCTACCTGTTAATCTTATAATTTAAGCTTATGGGGTTTGATTAAGAGAGGTACAAAAGAGGTATACATGGCCCATACATGACTCATAATTTCATTTGCTTCTCTGAACCTCTCATTACATTTCTAGATAACACCAACCACTGCAGTTATGCAAAGGGAAAGATGAAGAACAAAATCTGGAAAAAGCTTTCAGAGACTGCTTGAATGTTGTACTTTTATTGTTATTGTAACATACTGTAGTTGTATTTTGATAAATGCGTCAGAATTTCATATTTTTCTTATACATGTTTCCATTCTGTTTGCCCTTTTAGAAGGTTTTGCATATTTGATCCACTTTCTGCATTTTTATTTAATTCATTTATGTTTGAAGGATTTTAATCATCGGGAAATTACAAGTGCAAATAAAAATCAAAAGGGAGACCTATAAATCAGGTGACCCTTTTATGTTATATGCATTTTCATCCAAGAAGCTTTTTACTAAAATATTTAGGGAAATATTGAGGGATTAAGGGGATCTAATCCTTTATGACCCACAAAAATATTTTCTTGATTTTCCCAATAATGTAAAGTATACAATGCCTTGCAAAAGTATTCATCTCGCTCAGTGTTTGACCTGTTTTGTTGCATTAAAATCTGGAATTAAAATAGATTTTCATTTGGATTTTATGTAATGGACTTAACAATATAATCCAAATTGTTGAAGTGAAATGGAAATGCATGACACCTTCTACATATACTGTGTGAGAAGAAGGGACAAGAGACATGGCAAGGTTTGGGACAGCCACCCATATAATTCAGTATCCTGGCTGCAAAAGTAAATGATTTGTAGTTTAGTCAAGTTTACAAGACAGAGTCCAAAACAGAACTGACTTCCAGGGAAAAGGTGTGAGGCTTTATAGGAAGTTTGGGGGAAGTGATGTCGTCCTCGGGGCCGGGACCGGAAGTGATGTGTCCCAAGTCAAGGCGGTGGCTCTTCCTGGGATTTCCCGGGGAAGGCCTGCAGGGAACTTAGAAAGAGTGTCAGTGCACCCCACACCCGGGCAGATGTATTACCATTCATCTCTAAGCCCTTCAGCTGCCTCCTATTCACACGTGTGTGACAACTGTATAAAAAAAGCAAGTAACAACTGAAAAGTTGTGAGTGTGTATGTATTCCTCATCTTTGCTATGAAAGCTCCAAATAAGATCTGGTCCAACCAATTAATTTCAGAAGTCACATAATTAGTTGTTTAGGGTCCATCTGTGTGCAACCCAAGTATCACATGATCTGTTACATTAAATCTCTTGGAATGGCCTAGTCAAAACCCAGACCCCAATGCAATTGAGAATCTGTGGCATGACTTGAAAATTGCTGTACACAAACACAGCCCATCTAAATTGAAGGAATGAGCTAAAATCCCAGTGACTAGATGTGCTAAGCTAATAGAGACATTCCCTAAGAGACTTGCAGCTGTAATTTCAGCAAAAATTGGCTCTACAAAGTATTTTCATTTGGGGGAGTGAGTACCTATGCACACTCACGATTTCTGTTTTTTCTTTTTGTCTTAATTATTGTTTGTGTCATAATAAAAATATTTTGCACCTTCAAAGTGGTAAAGATGTTGTGTAAATCAAATGGTGCTAACTCCCCAAAAATCCATTGTAATTCCAAGTTGTAATGTAACAAAACAGGATAAACACAGAGGGGAATGAATACTTTCATATGGCACTGTACATTATACTGGTAGAACTGAAAAAAGAAACAAAGATAAAGGAAACAGAACAAGAATTATAATTAACAGGTATTTTTTGGAACTACACACATTTCTAATTAAGAAACTG
The DNA here is from genome assembly GCF_900747795.2 of Erpetoichthys calabaricus. Taxonomy (NCBI): domain Eukaryota; kingdom Metazoa; phylum Chordata; class Cladistia; order Polypteriformes; family Polypteridae; genus Erpetoichthys; species Erpetoichthys calabaricus. Next base: position 48,532,365 of record NC_041396.2, read on the forward strand.
GTTGTTTTGTAAGCCTAAAGCTCCTGTGGCCCTTGAAGACAAGGATTTAAAAGCCCTGCACTAGAATGTTCATTAAGCACACTGTAGAATTATTCTGAATTAAGCAATATGAGTAAAGGCATCTGCAGTAGGTGTTTGGGGAATAAATGAGACTAGTAATCTAAAATTTGACAGAAGCTTGAAAATAACTCTTACAAGTAGGATCTAATCCTGGACACATATCTTACAGAATAAGTTGAGAAAAAATCCATAATGTGTAATTTTAAATCAATTATTTCAGCATGCTTCAAGCTACCAGAAAAAAATAAAAGCATTGTTAGGTGTCACTCTTCACTCTTGGACTGCCAGTCACCTTCCTTATTTTATTTTGCCGTTGGCATAATATTTGAGCATGTTTTTCATGGTGTTGACAAGCTTGAGCTAAACTGTTTTCCCATACAGTATGTTGCTTGCCAGAACTACCAAGCGTTAAAATGAAAAGGTGAGTCTGGAAAGAAGGTGCAGAAAATGTCTGGTAAAATGGCTCTCAGATTCCCCAGAACTGACTGTCAATAGATATATTTTGATTATTGGAGCAGAAAGAGTTACACAGTTTATTAAGGATTACAAGAGGCCCGCTGAAGAAGGTGTGCTAAATGTCTTTTTTCTCACTTTGAAAATTAGGGCCCATCTTTGAATTGGTGGGGGTAGATTAGTTGTGCAGATGTAGGCAAGTAATGAATGCACAACTATTTAATAAGATAAACTGGATAACATTTCAGATAATAACTATAATTAGTAGTTACTGATGTTTGAGTTCAGAAAGTGAGTAAGAGGGGCATAGTTTGGTTTTAGGGGAAAGAAATCAATAATTAAGTGTAGTCAACAGCAACCTTCATTCACAAGAAGAGAACAGATGCATTCATAAGAAGATAATTCTTCATTCACAAGAAGAAGACAGACTGCTTTGTAACCTTAGAACACTTTTAAAGACAGCAAACATGGTTAGAAGTCTTATTTTATTTCCTCAGTATATAAACTGTGGAAAGACGGCCCCTGGGGACAGACAGACAGACACCAAATGTCCAAAACACACACTGTTTTTTGCCGTCTCTTATTCACAACACCTCATAATGCTCTAATCAGCCCAAACTCATTCCTTTCTTTCTTCACTCTTCTTCTCTTTCTGCCGCCTTTACTTATCCACACACAAGCTCTGTCTCCTTCCTCCTGACTCCGGCTCATCTAATGGAGTGAGGTGGCCCCCTTGATAATACCCTGGATGTGCTCCAGGTGGTTCCTGATAGTCTTCAGACGGCACTTCCTGGTGTGGCAGAAGTGCTGTATGAGCACCCGGAAGCACTCACAGCGTTCCTGGAATTACTTCCGGCAGCACTTCCAGTTGTGGCGGAAGTGCTGTATTCCAGGGCTCCTTAATCCTCTGGATGTCCCCTGGTGGTGGCCACGGCCCCTAACAGGGATGAGCTTTCCCAGCTCTGTTCCCATGGCCCCCATGCAGACCAGGGCGGCTGCCCTCTTGTGGCCCAGGGGAGATATTGTCCCTGTCATGGTCCTTCCAGGTGTCCCGGCTGGGTAGGGTCCCCAGCCACCTGCCACAAAATATATATGATAGCCAACCATACTTAAGGAGTCATTTGCGCCAGATGCCATCACCAGTAAAATGACAATCTTGTGTTGATTTCAGAGACCCTCTTTTATTCATATTATAAAAAATGTAGACAGTAGAATTTCTCGTCTCAGCTGCTGTAGTAATGCAGTAATGATCTTCCATCAAATAAAAGAACTGCTCTATCAGGCAAGTGTCTCAGCATTTAATAGACGTGTAAAGGTTGCCATTTTTATACATCTTGACATTACTGGTGCAGCGGTGCATGATTCCTTTCTGTGCATATTATTGAGCGTTATATATCCATTTACAATCTTTGATTTTTTTTTCTTCAATCTTGGGTGCAACTTCAGTTTCTGGTCAAGCAACTTCTGCTTATTATGACACATGACTTAAAGGCAGAAATCTGAGCTCACATTAGTGTAGCACTACTTACAATTTGCAAACCTCCCTGGGGCAATACTAGCTATCCCAAAGCAGGGCATCAAGTGCAAGGCAGAAACCAACATTGGGAAGGGCACCAGTCTATTGCAGGATCCATTCACTCACATACACAAAGAGGACCAATCTAGAATTCCCAGTTAATCAGTTGCATGTACCTTAAGGGATGTGGTAGGAAAAGAGCAGACCAACCCATGCATACTTATGAAGAATGAACAAACTCCACACGGACAAGAAATAACAGTAGGATTCAAAACTAGGTCACTAGATCCAAGAAGTATCAGCCCTAATCAATATTTTTGTGTGTTATAAATTATTGGATGGCAGCATGGCAGCACAGTGGTTAATGTTGATATCTCTTGAATACATTGTCGTTGGTCCAAATTCCACACACAATCTTTACCTTTACACATTTTTCATGTCTTTGTGGGGTTTTCTCACACATGTGATATATTGGTTCCCTGTACAAAGCTGGTTCCTACCTTGCACCCAGTGCTACCAGGGTAACCCTCTGCACCCTGAGACCCTAAATTGGATTATACATGTTGAAAAATGTTATGCTATAAATATTTAGATTTTAATTAACTTTAATAATAAAATAACAATACTATCACAAAACATCTACATTGTAACAATAATAGCAATTACAATTTGATTGAGCTAGCAAAATAACCTGCCAATGTCAAGAGTTTATTTGTAAAATTTGTAAAAATGGATGGAGGCATTATGGAAAACTAGTTGTTGCATTTAAAATATGGTTTTTAAGGGAACTTTATCTTTCATAACACCGATAATACAGCCTTGTTATCCTTATTCTGTAATCTGGCATGATTCCATTGTAATGTTTTGCATGCTTGTCTACATTCCATGAAACTCTCAATGAAGGCTGACAACTCTCAATGTAAATAAATGTTTTTAATATTTTGCCCTAAACTTTCACTTGCTTATTGGCATCTTTTAATACCTGGAACACCTATTACCTGCAAGGAAAACTTGCAAACATTAATCTTGTTTTTTTTATCCAGAATATACAGTGGTGTGAAAAACTATTTGCCCCCTTCCTAATTTCTTATTCTTTTGCATGTTTGTCACACAAAATGTTTCTGATCATCAAACACATTTAACCATTAGTCAAATATAACACAAGTAAACACAAAATGCAGTTTTTAAATGATGGTGTTTATTATTTAGGGAGAAAAAAAATCCAAACCTACATGGCCCTGTGTGAAAAAGTAATTGCCCCCTTGTTAAAAAATAACCTAACTGTGGTGTATCACACCTGAGTTCAATTTCCGTAGCCACCCCCAGGCCTGATTACTGCCACACCTGTTTCAATCAAGAAATCACTTAAATAGGAGCTACCTGACACAGAGAAGTAGACCAAAAGCACCTCAAAAGCTAGACATCATGCCAAGATCCAAAGAAATTCAGGAACAAATGAGAACAGAAGTAATTGAGATCTATCAGTCTGGTAAAGGTTATAAAGCCATTTCTAAAGCTTTGGGACTCCAGCGAACCACAGTGAGAGCCATTATCCACAAATGGTAAAAACATGGAACAGTGGTGAACCTTCCCAGGAGTGGCCGGCCGACCAAAATTACCCCAAGAGTGCAGAGATGACTCATCCGAGAGGTCACAAAAGACCCCAGGACAAAGTCTAAAGAACTGCAGGCCTCACTTGCCTCAATTAAGGTCAGTGTTCACGACTCCACCATAAGTAAGAGACTGGGCAAAAACGGCCTGCATGGCAGATTTCCAAGACGCAAACCACTGTTAAGCAAAAAGAACATTAGGGCTCGTCTCAATTTTGCTAAGAAGCATCTCAATGATTGCCAAGACTTTTGGGAAAATACCTTGTGGACTGATGAGTCAAAAGTTGAACTTTTTGGAAGGCAAATATCCCGTTACATCTGGCGTAAAAGGAACACAGCATTTCAGAAAAAGAACATCATACCAACAGTAAAATATGGTGGTGGTAGTGTAATGGTCTGGGGTTGTTTTGCTGCTTCAGGACCTGGAAGGCTTGCTGTGATAGATGGAACCATGAATTCTACTGTCTACCAAAAAATCCTGAAGGAGAATGTCCGGCCATCTGTTCGTGAACTCAAGCTGAAGCGATCTTGGGTGCTGCAACAGGACAATGATCCAAAACACACCAGCAAATCCACCTCTGAATGGCTGAAGAAAAACAAAATGGAGTGGCCTAGTCAAAGTCCTGACCTGAATCCAACTGAGATGCTATGGCATGACCTTAAAAAGGCGGTTCATGCTAGAAAACCCTCAAATAAAGCTGAATTACAACAATTTTGCAAAGATGAGTGGGCCAAAATTCCTCCAGAGCGCTGTAAAAGACTCATTGCAAGTTATCGCAATCGCTTGATTGCAGTTATTGCTGCTAAGGGTGGCTCAACCAGTTATTAGGTTCAGGGGGCAATTACTTTTTCACACAGGGCCATGTAGGTTTGGATTTTTTTTTCTCCCTAAATAATAAAAACCACCATTTACAAACTGCATTTTGTGTTTACTTGTGTTATATTTGACTAATGGTTAAATGTGTTTGATGATCAGAAACATTTTGTGTGACAAACATGCAAAAGAATAAGAAATCAGGAAGGGGGCAAATAGTTTTTCACACCACTGTATATCTAAGCACTTCTCTAACATAATTCTTTATTTTTGAGTTTGGACATTTTTATTTCTAGTATTGGCTTTTTTTAAACATTCCAGACAATTGTAATAATGTGGTGTTCATTGCCATAATATATATAGTATTCTAATATAAAGTCTCACAAATACATTTACACTTACTTAGCATTATCTCCTCTGACTTCTGTACCATTTGAAATTTTATAAACACAAACACACACACATATATACATACATACATACTTATACTGCACTGTGTATGTGTTTATGTATGTGAATATGTATGCATGTATATGTGTGTATATGTGTATTCTGATGTTTCTAGTGTTACTATATATTACTTTTTGTGAATAAATCCTTGTCCGAACTAAAAGCATAAAGGTCTGTCTTAACAAGAAACCCTGGGTTATCAAATCTATAATGTCATTATTATATAAAAAGAAAACTGTTTTTATAGAAGCATTATTGAAAAATAAAAACCATGTAAAAGTTTCTGATTTCAACTACAGCTCTGATTTATCTAATGTGTTTAATAAATACTAATTAAGATTTGAGCAATTTGATTTTACTGAGCAAGTATAAAGATTGAAGCAGAAGGTTTCAGATAAGGGAGAGATTTTGTTTTTGTTCAAAAGGATGTAGAGAACATTTTTAGATATGTAAATATAAAAAAGTCCTGGACCAGATCATCTTAGTGGAAGGCTCCTGAAATCTTGTGCAGAGCAGCTCACCTCCATTTTTTACTTTATTTTTTAGGCTGTTAGCAGAAGCAGAGGTTCCAAAGCTGTAGAACAGGCGACAGTAGTTACATTTAAATTTACATTTATTTGTTCAGCAGATGCTTTTATCCGAATTAACTTACAACTTGATTAAGTAACATTAGGCAAGGGTCTGTTTGTTTAGCAAGTGTGATAGGACAGGTAACAAAAGTTGATTGCCACAAGTGAAAAGATGTAATAAATCATAAATTTACAATCATAGATTCTTCTTCTTTCGGATGCTCCCATTAGGGGTTGCCACTGCGGATCATCTTCTTCCATATCTTTCTGTCCTCTGCATCTTTTTCTGTTACACCCATTACCTGCATGTCCTCTCTCACCACATCCATAAACCTTCGCTTAGGCCTTCCTATTTTCCTCTTCCCTGGCAGCTCTATCCTTAGCATCCTTCTCCCAATATACCCAACATCTCTCCTCTGCACATGTCCAAACCAATGCAATCTCGCCTCTCTGACTTTGTCTCCCAACCGTCCAACTTGAGCTGACCCTGTAATGTACTCATTTCTAATCCTATCCATCCTCGTCACACCCAGTGCAAATCTTAGCATCTTTAACTCTGCAACCTCCAGCTCTGTCTCCTGCTTTCTGGTCAGTGCCACCATCTCCAACCCATATAACATAGCTGGTCTCACTACTGCTGCTTTGCAGTAAGGAGACTGTGGAAGATTGTGGGTTCACTTCCCAGTTCCTCCCTGTGTGGATAGCGCTTTGAGTACTGAGAAAAGCGCTATATAAATGTAATGAATGATTATTATTATTATTACCGCCCTGTAGACCTTCCCTTTCACTCTTGCTGATACCCATCTGTCACAAATCACTCCTGACACTCTTATCCACCCATTCCACCCTGCCTGCACTCTCTTTTTCACCTCTCTTCTACAAGCCCCATTACTCTGTACTGTTGATCCCAAGTATTTAAACTCATCCACCTTCGCCAACTCTACTCCCTGCATCCTCACAATTCCACTGACCTCCCTCTCATTTACACACATGTATTCTGTGTTGTTCCTACTGACCTTCATTCCACTCCTCTCTAGAGCATATCTCCACCTCTCCAGGGTCTCCTCAACCTGCTCCATACTATCGCTACAGATCACAATGTCATCAGCAAACATCATAGTCCATGGGGACTCCTGTCTAATCTCGTCTGTCGACCTGTTCATCACCACTGCAAATAAGAAAGGGCTCAGAGCCAATCCCTGATGTAATCCCACCTCCTACTTGAATGCATCCGTCACTCCTACCGCAGACCTCACCACTGTCACACTTCCCTCGTAAATATCCTGTACAAATCTTACGTACTTCTCTGCCACTCCCAACTTCCTCATACAATACCACAGCTCCTCTCGAGGCACCCTGTCATATGCTTTCTCCAGGTCCACAAAGATGCAATGCAACTCCTTTTAGCCTTCTCTAAACTTCTCCATCAACATCCTCAGAGCAAACATCACATCTGTGGTGCTCTTTCTTGGCATGAAACCATACTGCTGCTCACTAATCATCACCTCACTTCTTAACCTAGCTTCCACTACTCTTTCCCACAACTTCATGCTGTGGCTCATCAATTTTATTCCCCTGTAGTTACTGCAGTTCTGCACATCCCCCTTATTCTTAAATATCGGCACCAGTGCACTTCTTCTCCACTCCTCAGGCATCCTCTCACTTTCCAAGATTCCATTAAACAATCTGGTTAAAAACTCCACTGCCATCTCTCCTAAACACCTCCATGCTTCCATAGGTATGTCATCTGGACCAACGACCTTTCCATTTGTCATCCTCATCATAGCTGTCCTTACTTCCACCTTGCTAATCCATTGCACTTCCTGATTCACTATCTTCACATCATCCAACCTCTTCTCTCTCTCGTTCTCTTCATTCATCAGCCTCTCAAAGTTCTCTTTCCATCTGCTCAACACACTCTCCTCACTTGTGAGTATGTTTCCATCTTTATCCTTTATCACCCTAACCTGCTGCACATCTTTCCCAGCTCGGTCCCTCTGTCTAGCCAATCGGTACAGATCCTTTTCTCCCTCCTTATTGTCCAACCTCTCATACAACTCATCATACGCCCTTTCTTTAGCCTTTGCCACCTCTCTCTTCACCTTGTGCCTTATCTCCTTGTACTCTTGTCTACTTTCTGCATCTCTCTGACTATCTCACTTCTTCTTTGCCATCCTCTTCCTCTGTATACTCTCCTGTATTTCCTCATTCCACCACCAGGTTTCCTTTTCCTCCTTCCTCTTTCCAGATGTCACGCCAAGCACACTTCTTGCTGTCACCCTTACTACATCTGCTGTATTTTCCCAGCTGTCTGGTACCTCTTCACTGCCACCCAGTGCTTGTCTCACCTCCTCCCTAAACCCAACCTTGCAGTCTTCCTTTTTCAACTTCCACCATTTGATACTTGGCTCTGCCCTCACTCTCTTCCTCTTCTTGATCTCCAACATCATCCTACAGACCACCATCTTATGCTGCTTAACTACACTTTCCCCTGCCACCACTTTGAAGTCTTCAATCTCCTTCAGATCAACTCTTCTGCATAGGATGTAATCTACCTGTATGCATCTTCCTCCACTCTTTTACGTAACCCTATGTTCCTCCATCTTCTTAAAATATGTATTCACCACAGCCATGTCCATCCTTTTGACAAAATCCACTATCCTCTGACCTTCTTCATTCCTCTCCTTGACACCATACCTACCCATCACCTCCTCATCTTCACTATTCCCTTCACCAGCATCCCCATTGAAATCTGCTCCAATCACCACTTTCTCTCCCTTGGGTACACTGTTCATCACTTCATCCAACTCACTCCAAAAATCTTCTTTCTCACCCATTGCACACCCAACTTGCGGGGCATATGCACTAACAACATTCATCATCACACCTCCAATTTCCAGCTTCATAATCATTACTCTGCCTGACAATCTTTTCACCTCCAAAACACTCTTGACATACTGTTCCCTCAGAATAACTCCTACCCCATTTCTCCTCCCATCCACACCATAATAGAACAATTTGAATCCACCTCCAATTCACCTGGCCTTACTCCCCTTCCATTTAGTCTCTTGCACGCACAATATATCAGTCTTCCTTTTCTCCATCATATCTGCTAACTCTCTCCCCTTACCAGTCATACTGTCAACATTCAAAGTTCCTACCCTCAGTTCCATTCTCTTTACTTTCCTCCTCTCCTCCTGCCTCCGGACACGTCTCCTCCCTCTTCTTCAGCCAACAGTAGCCCAATTTCTGCCAGCACCCTGTTGGCTAACAGTACTGGTGGCGGTCGTTGTTAACCCAGGGCTCGACCGATCCAGTATGGAAATTTGTATTGTTGTCCTCATATTAACTTGGAAAAATTTTACACCGGATGCCCTTCCTGACGTAACCCTCCCCATTTATCCGGGCTTGGGACTGGCATGAAGAAACACACTGGTTTCTGCATTCCCTGTGGCTGGGTTAAATTTACAATCATAGATTACAATTACTAAATTACAACCAAATTAACCAAGAGTACACAATATCGCAGAGCAAAGGTTTTTGTTCTTCATCAATTCAACAGATATTCACAGAACAGATGGGTCTTCAGTCCCTTCTTAACTATATTCAGGGAGTCAGCAGTACAGAAGGAGGTAGGCAGCCCATTCTACCAGCTAGGAACTAAATAGGAAAAGAGTCTGGATTGAGACTTGATGCCACATAGAGGTGGCATCACCAGATGCTGTTCCCTGGCAGACGTGAGTGGGTGAGAAGGAGTACAGCACTTTACCAGTTTCTGCATATACTCAGGTGCAGACCCATTGACTACTCTGTAGGTAAGTATCAGCAATTTGAACTTAATGCGTGCTATTACAGGGTGCCAATTACAGTAGCTAAAAAGCAAAAACCCTATATCTTAAACCTGAAATCATTTTAAAAACTTATAAAGAGGAAGCTGACAGAAAAATCTCAGGGCTTATTAGATCCATTTCAGTTTGCCAGACAGTTTATAAAAACAGAGTATGTCATTGCCACTTTACTTCATCTGTTGTATGAACACTTGGAGAGCATCAGAACTCACATGTGAGACTACTGTTTGGACACTGCTCATTGGCTTTTAATACCATCCAACCCTACCTTATTGTAGAGAGACTTATAAAAGATTTTGAGTTGGATTTCAGTTTGACTGACTTTTTAACAGAGAGGACTCAAAGAGTGAAAATAAATAGCTGTGAGTCTGACATGCTGCCCTCTTCCACAGAGTCACCTCAGGGGTGTGTCCTTTCAACTCTTTTGAACATTCTCTACACTAATGGATGTCACAGTAAATGTGAAAATAGAGTCACTGCTAATGGCTCAGTGATTGCAATCTTATTTAATGAGAATGAAACCCATCATGGTTCAATGGTAGATCATTTTGTTAACTGGTGTGATGAGTCTTTTCTACACCTAAAGATTACAAAAAACTAAGGAACTAATAATCATATTTAAAAGAAATACCATTTACCCACAGTAAACAATCATCAAACCCAAGGCAGTAGAGATTGTTGACAGTAATAAATATATGGCTACAATTATAGACTCAAAACTGACTTTTAATGAAAATACAGAAGCTGTCTGCAAAAAGATGATTCTTTTTAGAGTGAGTCCCAACACTTTAACAAATCTTGCATTGAGTCTGTCTTTACTTATGTTCTACTCACCTGGATTTTAAATCTTAATGTCATCAACAAAAAAAGAATAAATCAAATTGTAAAATGGCAGTAAAATAACCATGTCTCAACGGTTAAATCTGACAGAGCTGTTTATTAAGCAAGTATTACAGAAAGCTGTGTGTATTCTCTCAAACTGACCTCACCCACTACATTCTCAGTTCCAGTTGTTGCCATTAAGTCACAAGTTCAAGGTTCCAAGAATAAAAAGCATCCAGTTCAAAAAAAAAACAAAAAAAATGAACAACAAAGGGATACTCTGGTGGATGACAAAAAGTACAGATTAGTGAGAGTTAACTTTTTTGGAACAGCAGGGGGGCTCAGCAACGTTCTGATTGGTTCATTGAAATGTCACTCTTAGGATTGGCTGCGAGGAACGTGTTGCTGTTTGAATGGCGTCTTTGTAGACGCACGGTCGCCATTTATGTCATAGCCGGAGGAAATAAAATAAGGGGGTTTGTTGTCTTTCTGCGGCACACCATCACTGCTTGATTTTCTTATGGCAGACCAGAATACGTCTTCATTTTCATATTTTGGAGGCCTTCCGGTTTTGTTTCTTTCTGTTTAAAGTTGAACCAGCCCGCGGCCGCTGGGTTACAGACGAGTGCGGAAGTTCTTTGGGAAGAAGAGCTCTCCTAAAGTGGATTATTGAAAAAAAAAAACACGCATTTAAATAAAAAGCAAACAAATACGAAGAACAACTCCACATTCTTTGAATTTGATCTTCGGGTATTGGACTTCACCATTCGGGCCTCACCACGAAAGGGGCAGATCGTAAAGCCTTGACGTACCTCAGATTTTTCTTTAAAATCTGGTAAGTAAACTACATTATTCGTCTTAGTTTTTAGATATGTATATTTATATTTCTTACCCTATGACTATTGAATATGAACAGCTGACTCACTGACACGATTGCTAATTGATCCATGAAAAACGAGAGTAATGTGTGATATGATACGTGAAAAGCATTTTTCTCGGATGCATCGATGTTCCCTTTTTCGAATTCCCTTAACACGATTCTGAGCTTTCCAACTTTTAACTATCACAGAGCCAGATTCTGTCTACTGCCAAAAACAAAAGAAGGTTAGTTTCAAAACGCATTTACCTGTTTCATAATGAAATGTCAATTGTATTTATGGAAGATTATACAGATAATTTCAAGTTTTATTTGTGTAATAGCATGTCAAGTGAACTTAGGCGGGCGTTGAAGCTATTCATTCATTATCGTGTCCAACAACTTCCTGGTCCGAGCTGTCAGACGAACGCATTTTGTTCGTTAGGTGCCCATTTTACCACATTGTGCTGTTAGGATTTGGTATATTCTGGACTTTATATTTATCTCATGAGTACAGTTTTGAAGTTTGAATTGCCCAATAATATAGTCTAATGATCGCCTAAATTCTGCTTAGTATTATTTTCTAAACGTAAACTATTTGAATTGTGATGGTACTACATATTACGCTATCTTGTCAAATTTTCTTCCATTAATGTGAGGACATTTTAATTATTTATAACCTAGAAACCTTCCCAAATTGTGATTCTATATTTTTCAGCAAGAGTTGTATTGTCCACAGATATTTAAAAAAAATCTTGATTAAAATTTGGTTATGTCTTTGGTTTTCAGAACTGATTATTCGGTATTATACATACCAGTCTTTTAGTTTCTAACTATCTTAAGCCTGGAATACACGGTAGAAAAGATCCTCGGTCGGGCACACAGCACATCTACAATGGTGCTGAATCGGTGTTTTAGATTATTTTTAATATTCTCATCATTGGGGTATGTTGGAAGAAGTAGAATACTCAAAGGAAAAATGTGCGTGACGTGAAAAGAATGTGCATACTCCACACGGACGGTGGCTGGGCTGAGATTCTGGAGCAATGAAGCAACAGTGCTAATTACTATGTCAGTGTGCTGCCCTGCATTCTTCACATGTTTTTTAAAATGTTCATTGATTTACAGGGTAGTGAAAACATGCCTGCATCCTTCCTCTTTTCCCTGTTAGTAAAAAAAAAAAAAAAAAAAAAAAAAATGGAATCAAATTTTTTTAAGCCCCAAAAATCTAATTTTAGGACATCCGAGTGAAGAAGTTTTTTTTTTTTTTTTTTTTTTACTTTTGTCTTTTTTATGCAAAACCCAACTGGAACTGTGTGAGTAATTTCCCCGTCACACTTAATAACAGGTTGTGCCATTTTCAGCTGCAATGACTTTAACCAGATGTTTCTTAAGAGTTCTGATATTGCTATGGAAGAATCATAGCCCACTCTACTTTGTATACATGTTTTAGTTAGAACACTGGTAGATTTTTTTTGAGCATAAAGTCCTTGTTTCAAGTCTTGCCACAGCATCTCTTGGATTTAGGCCAGCCCCAAATCTTAACTTTGCATCTTTTTAGTTATTCTTTAGTTGTTCTTATCTGGACTTACTTTTGTGTTATGAGTCATTCATTGTCTTGCTACATGACCCACCTACACTTCAACTCTCAAATGGATGACTGCATAGTATGGTTTAGAATGTTGGGCTACAAAACTGAATTCATGGTTCTTTTATTTATGGCAAGTGTTCAGGTCTTGAGGGAGAAAAGCATTCCCTGGCATAATTACACAACTATCACCACAGTTTACCAGTAGTGTGATATTACTGAAGTTTGTAATATATTTGCCTTTCATGTGGCCCAGAAAGACACATTTTTGTCCAATTTTTCCAAATTACATTCACCCAAAAAGTTTGGAAATCACCCAGTAGCTTTCTGGCAGTTAGAAGGCATACAGTATGTACTTTTGATTTGTAGTCATTTCTGCTTCTCTGCTCTGTAATGAAGCCCATTTTTGTCTAGTGCCTATCTGATTGTGGAGTTAGAAATACTGACTTTTGCTTAGGCAAGAGAAGTCTGCTGGTCTTTGTGATTTATCTGGATGATTTCCTGCCTTGCTCTTGGATTAGTTTTGGCAGGCCAGTCTCTCTTGGAAACAATCAGTACTATTCTAAGTGTTTTGTGTATGTCTCTCACTGTGGCTTGGTGATGTCTCAGGACCTTGCAAATCTTTATGCCCTTTCCAAACAGATATCAACATATTTTTTGTCTTGATTTTTTTTTTGGTAGCAATTTCCTTTGATCATCCTATTATGTGCTTGTTGAATCTCTGAGCTGGAAATTTAACACTGATAGTAAGGTTTATATAAATAAATAAGGTTTGTATTAAGCAAGTCTGCCTGTGTTCAATTAGTTCACACTAGTTATTCTTTTAATTGGGCTGAGTTTAACTAGGTGATAGTTACTTTTGTCAATTAGCATCAGTAAATGCTGGTTACGTTTGTTTATTACATACATTAAATATGTTTTAATGTGAATAAATGTGTTTTTTATTCACTCAAGTGCAGTTTTTCTACGGTTAGATTTTGGTTAAATATCTGCAAACATGCTGTTTTCAAAGATTTGCACTAATAGAGAAAATCAATAAAGGAGTCAATACTTTTTCATGTCACTGTACTGTAAAATTGTAAGTAATGAGTACAGGTAGCTTTATCAAACTTTTGTTCAAATGGGGGGAAATGATAATAAATGAATATAGTTATGAGGGAAGGGCAAAAATTCAACTTTATTGATAATTTCTTGTGTCTCTAAGGCAGTAGAGTAGTCTGGATGTAAAGGTTAATTTCAGTCAATTTTTTGGCACAGTAGACAGAGGCTTGGGGCCAAGCTTCTGAACTGGTCTCTTTTTAGCTACTACAGTCCAGATCAAAGTGCACCGTAGTCTCGTGTAACAGAGTTTTTGTGTTGTTGTATGTCATCAGATTTGCCTTTTCTAACCCTTCTCCAAAGTTGTGGTGACTCTGCCAGTATTAAAGACATGTCTATTGAAAGGCTTGTCTTTGAGTTGTGGCCAAATGTAGGTCAATAGTCTCTAGCTGGCTGACTTTTTATATCTTGCTTATTTAGCTTTTCTTTTAAAGATGTTGTATTACTTTCCTATAGTGCATGAGGGTGCTGAATGTAGCAACTTAGCGCTGTCTGTATGATTTTATTTGTTTCAGGTTGCTGCAGGGTTCCTTTTAGATAGTAATTTTCGAAAGGTTGTTCAAAATACAAAGCAAAGTTGGCCCAGAAACATCAATAGCTTCTGTTACATTCCAACAAATTAATGTTTTGAACAGTATTGGCTACACAAGTAAGTATGTTATATGGGCACACATTAGTGTTTAAAGAAGGTTATTAGAGAAAAGAGTGACATTTTGGTGCATTGAATAGCACTACAACCTCACAGCTTGAGGAAACCAGGCTTGATTCTCAACTTTGTTGCTAATTGTGTGAAGTTTGCATATGTGTCTGTCAGACCTTACGATTACAGTTACTAATTTCATTGCTGGATCATGTCAGTTTACTTGAATAAGTAGAAATTGCAGAGCTTGTCAAATTACATAACTCTGTGGCCACTTTCAAGCACAGTTTCATATTTCTAAAGTATTGTGAGCTCTTTCCTTTTTCTGACAGCCATTAACATGCTGTCTGATGGGTCCAGTGCTGTATGTATGCCTTCCAGGTTACAAGATACAGATACAATCTTAGTTCCTTTTCTCCGTTGTAATGTTGAATTTAAAACACAAGACATCAGACAGACAAGCCTACCTTCAGATTGCGATGTCCAAAACACTCTCCTTCCTAATTCCTCATTGCTGCATTATATGCATTGTACTTTTGGGTTAGTGCTCTTTGTTTGTCAGCTCTCATGCACACATAACCTGTCCTGTTTGATTTTTGGTGAGGCAAGTTGCAGACTAGTTCAATTGAATTGCTGAATATGCCACACTGATGGTCATGGGTGCACACCAGCCACAGAATTCGACTCACTAAAGTCATGTAAATAAAGCCCACGACCGAAAATCACTGAAAGAGCCATGTAATATGATCTGGCTTTTATCCATCCATCCATCCATTATCCAACCCGCTACATCTTAACTACAGGGTCACGGTGGTCTGCTGGAGCCAATCCCAGCCAACACAGTGCACAAGGCAGGAAACAAACCCCAGGCAGGGTGCCAGCCCACCGCAGGGCACACACACCCACACACCAAGCACACACTAGGGACAATTTAGAATCGCCAGTGAACTTTATTCATTTTCATTGTAATCATTCCATACAAACAGATCAATTTATAACCCAACAAATTTGAAGACTAATCAAACCCCACCCCTGAGAAGGAGAGCTTAGCTAAAGGAAAATTGCTTTAGGCTTTTTAATAAGGCAACATTAAACAAAAGAAAGGGAGAAGTGAATATCTATGTAAATAAGAGATGGAGAAGGGAGTTAAATGCAATAATAGTTATTTCTCTTATTCTAACATAATATTGATTAAATCCTGCCATGTTTTGAAAAAATGTTGTACAGATCCTCTAACTGAAAATTTGATTTTTTCCAATTTCAAATAATATAAAACATCGGTTTCCCACTGACTTATCAGAGGAGAGTTAGGATTCTTACAATTTAACAGAATAAGTCTGCGTGCCAAAAGTGTAGTGAATGCAATCACAGTTTGCTTGTCCTTCTCTACTTCAAGTCCATCTGGAAGAACACCGAACACAGCTGTTAATGGGTTAGGAGGGATTGTGATACCAAGGCTGTCTGAGAGGCACTTAAAAATTTTTGTCCAAAATGATGTTAGTTTAGTGCAGTCCCAAAACATGTGACCCAGTGAGGCAGGGGCTTGGTTGCAGCGTTCGCAGGTTGGATCCTGCCCTGGAAACATTTTGGACAATTTTAAGCGAGACAGATGGGCTCGATTATATAATTTTTAGTTGAATAATTCTATGCTTTGCACATATAGAACTCGAGTGAATTCCCTGCTTTGCTACCTTCCACTCCTTTTCTGATATATTGATTAAGAGATCTTCTTCCCAATGTCCTCTTGGATCTTTGAAAGGTAGGGACTCTAATAAGACTCTATATATTGCGGAAATAGTGTTTGTTTCCTCGAAATTGAGCAGTATTTTTTCCAGCATTGTGGAGGGTGCAAGGTGGGGGAAATCGGGCAATTTCTGTTTAACAAAATTTCTAATTTGAAGATAGTAAAAGAAATGTGTAGCTGGGAGGTTGAATTTTGAACGTAATTGTTACGCATTGTTGAGCATTTTAATCCCAAATCTTTTCCAGGTATTAAAAACTGGATATACTTGCGAAGGTTGAAAGAGGTGGTTCTCTTGCAGAGGTGCCACTGATAAAAGATTTTCCATCTTAAAATACTTCCTAATTTGGTTCCATATTCTGAGTGAGTAAAGCACAGTTGGGTTATTAGTATATTTGCGATAACTTTCATTTATTGGAGAGCAGAGCAGGGAATATAAAGAAGTACTACAGGATTTTACTTCTATTGCGGACCAAGCCTGTGTATGTTCATTTATTTGTGTCCAGGTTTTTATGGCTTGTATGTTTGCTGCCCAGTAATAAAACTGAAAATTAGGTAAAGCCATGCCACCTTCTGCCTGAGGTCTTTGTAGGGTCGCTCTTCGGATACGTGGGTGTTTTGAGTTCCAAATGAATGAGGTTATTAGTGAATCTAACTGTTTAAAAAATGATTTATTGATATATATTGGAATGTTGTGAAATAAAAAGAGAAGTTTAGGAAGGATATTCATCTTAACAATGTTAATTCTTCCGGCTAGAGTGAGATGAAGGGTTGACCATCTATGCAAGTCTTGCTTAATTTTTTCCATACAGACGCCAAAATTTTGTTGATAAAGAGCTTTATGTTTACTTGTGATATTTACCCCTAGGTATTTAAACTGATCTGCTATGGTAAAAGGTAGGGTGTCTAATCTAATATTATATGCTTGTGAATTCACTGGAAAGAGTATACTTTTATTCAGATTAATTCTAAGACCAGATATCTTTTGAAATTCTGTTAGTGCTGTTAAAACAGCGGGGACAGTGTTTTCTGGGTCTGATATATATAAGACCATATCATCTGCATATAGAGAAATTTTCTGTTCCAGTCCTTCTCTGACAATCCCCTTTATCTGATAAGAATTTCGGCAGTGAACCGCCAGTGGTTCAATAGCGATTGCAAACAACAGTGGCGACAAGGGACATCCTTGTCTGGTACCACGTTCTAGTTTAAAGTAGTCTGAGCAAATGTTATTAATACAAACTGAAGCTTCTGGATTGGTATACAGTAGTTTGATCCAAGCACAAATATTCGGGCCAAACCCAAATTTCTCCAATGCAGTGTGAAAAGGTAATTCCATTCAATCATGTCAAATGCCTTTTCTGCGTCTAATGATAGTAATATCTCTGGGGTGTTTGATTTTGCTGGTGAATATATGACATTAAACAAGCGTCGGAGATTTGAAGATAGGTGTCGGCCTTTAATAAATCCAGTTTGATCTTGTGATATTACCGAGGGCAGCACTTTCTCCATCCTTCTAGCTAGGATTTTTGAGAGTATCTTAACATCATTATTCAGGAGTGAAATTGGTCTATATGATGCACATTGTAACAAGTCCTTATTTTGTTTAGGAAAGACGGTGATTAATGCTTGTCGAAATGTTTGAGGTAGAATTTGGTTGTCTCTAGCTTCTGTAAATGTTGCCAATAAGAGTGGAGCTAGCTGAGTGGAGAATTTCTTATAAAATTCTACGGGGTAACCATCAGGGCCTGATGATTTCCCGCTTTGTAGTGACTTTATAGCGTCTAGTTATTCTGTTAGCGTTAGAGGTTTATCCAGTTCCTCAGCACTTAAAGCATCTATTTGTGGTATTTGTGAATTATCCAGAAATGCATTAGATTGTGTGTTGTCTTCTTTGGACTCAGTGGAATATAAAGACTTATAGTAATCACTAAATGTGTGCATTATTTTATTATGGTCGATGATTTCTTCTCCATTCTTGTTGGTGATTACTGGTATTGCATTGTGAACTTCTTGTTTATGAATTTGTTGAGCTAAAAGCTTATTAGCTTTTTCTCCGTGTTCATAGTAATGCTGTCTAGACTTATAAATAAGTTGTTCAGTTTCTTTAGTTGTTAAGATGTTAAGTTCTGTATGTAGGGCCTGCCTTTTCCTGTGGAGAACTTCATTTGGACGCCTGGCTTGTTCTTCATCTATTCTAGTAATTTCATTTCTTAGCTCTGACACTTTCTTGGTTTCTAAGTTATTTCTGTGGGAGAGATATGAAATAATCTGTCCTCTTAAGAAGGCCTTTAGAGTTTCCCAGAGTGTTCCTGCAGAGACCTCTGTGGACGTGTTTGTCTCTAGGAAGAAGCTGATTTGTTTAGATATAAATTCTGTGCAGTTCTCGTCTGCCAATAAAAGAGGGTTAAGATGCCATCTGCGAGGTGAGTATGAGGGGCTTATTGATTTTAGCTCCAAGATTAGAGGGGCATGGTCAGAGATAACAATTGTGTCATATTTGCATGATTTAATTGTAGGCAGGAAATTATTATCTATAAAAAATAATCAATTCTTGAGTAGCTATAATGCACTGGTGAGTAGAACGAATATGTTCTTGAGTTTGGGTTAAGAAACCTCCAGGGGTCTGATAAGTTGTGATCATTCAAAAACTGTGTAATTATCTTTGCAGTATTAGATGTCGCCCCCCCTGTCACAGGAGTCCTATCTAAGAGTGGATTTAAAACACAATTAAAGTTCCCAGCCATTATAATTTTATGAGTGTTCACATTGGGAATGGATGCAAATAGATTTTGCATGAATTCCTTATCATCAACATTGGGTGCATAAACATTTATCAAAATCATTTTACTGTTATATAAGTTGCCCATGACCATCACATATCTCCCTTCAGGGTCCGACACTACATCTGATGCTACAAATGGAACTGTTCTATGTATGAGAATTCCCACCCCTCTAGTTTTCTTTATAAAGCTAGAATGGAACATTTGGCCAGTCCAGTCTTTTTGTAATCTGAACTGATCCTTGGTTAGTAAGTGGGTCTCCTGTAGAAATACTATTTTAGCGTTTAAGCCTGTTAGGTGAGAGCATACTTTCTTTCTCTTTAATTCGTGATTCAGGCCTTTAACATTCCAGCTCACAAAGTTAACTGTCCCATCATGGAGACATTGATTCTGAATTTTTAATGTCATTTATAGTTTTAATTGGTAATATGGCAGTTTTAATCTTAGTTTCAAGATTCCCCATGAGTTATTGCATTTTAGCCTATTGTTGCATTGATATTTATAATTATAAGAATTACAAGAATAGATTAGATATAACCTGCTCTCCTTCTCTCCCCCCTTTATCCCCCCACCCCCCCATTTTGCCTCCCCACATGAGGCTAGATCCCAGTTCGCGATGTTCCAGTCCTTTGACATACGAAGAGACAGAGCATGTCCAAAACAAAACAAACCCCACCCTGCAGTGGCGTTACAGAATTAAAACAGAGATATCTTTTGCAGTTAAATTCTTAATACTATCTGCCGAAGATGTTCTCATTAACAATATTTAAGCTTGAAATAATCTTCAGCGCTTTTAAGTTAAGATATTAAGATAAAAAAAGGAAAACAACCCTGGGAATTATTTTAAAAACAAGTCTAGGATAAACCTGGTAATTCCTACTGTAATAGTATAATGGTAATAGTATAGATAGTAGAAAAAGCAATAAACCAAGGGTATGAAGTTAAACAGTCTACTTTAAGGTATAGTAAAATAAAAAAAAAAAAAGAAAAACGAATCCTACTTTAATTACTTCCACATTTTCACACTCACGTCTATAACTCTATAACTCTGATTAAAACATAAACATATAAAGTCCAGATAAAGAAAGAAAGAGAAAGAAAAAAAAAAAAAGGGATGTATAATTATAATACCACTCTCTTTAAACATGGATCCAGAGAGCAGATCATAGGTCCTTCCCGTGCCTCGATAGAATACGGCTCCTTATTAACTTTCAAAAAAGTGTCGGAAACAGCTTCTTTAGTTCTTTTTCAGCTTCTTCTTTGCTTAAGAAAATATAATGTTGATCTTGAACTTCCACTTTAAGTTTGGCGGGATACAAGAGGCTGTATTTGATATCGGCTTTCCGTAGCAACTTTTTAATGTCGATGTAGGATCTGCGTTTTGCAGCTGTTGATGGTGAGAAGTCGGGAAAAATATGAATAAGATTATTTTCAAATATAATCTCTTGCTTGCGTCTGAGAAGTGCCATCACATCAAGCTTACATCGTAGTCGCTCGAAGCGGACAATAAAAGATCTATGTTTAAAGGCGCTTAGTATCTTTGTGCGATAAGCCGTGGCTATCTCAATGTCGAGTTTAAATTCATCTCCAATTATTTTAGACAGTAATTCTACTGCAAATTTCACTTGGCTTGAGCTTTCTCGTTTCTCAGGTATACCCTCAATTCTTATATTATTTCTTCTGCACCCATCCTCCAGGGCTGCAAGTCTGTCTCCAAGTTTTTTGCATTCCAAGTTTGCAGCTGTGGCTTTTTCATCGGCGTTAGACGCCAGTTGTTCTGCTGTTTCCACTCGAGCCGTGAGTCCCTGCTTAACGTCTTCCAGCTGATCTGAAACGTCATTAATATGGTCATCAAGCCTTTTCAGTTTGGAATTAGTTTCTTCAATGTGTTCCACTAATTTCTCCAACATGCCTTGAAAGTTCACGTCAAAACGTTTAAATAGACACATTTCCTTATCTTTGTTATCCTTCTTGAGCTCAATGGCCACCTTCTTAAGATCATTCGTGTTATCTTTCTTAAGCTCATTCATGGCCGTAACCATGGCAGTGGCCAGTGTAGCGATCATCTCTTTCAGTTCAGTTTTCAGTTTGGACAGTTCGCTTCGGCTTTCGTGCTCCGCAAGTGGAAATGCAGCAGGCGCTGCAGGCTCGCGATGAGTAGATGAGAGCACGTCCTGCAGAGCCCTTTCTAGTCTCGAATGATCCTCGGAAATCGGCGATCCATCGCGACCTGTATCACTTGCACCTTCGCTCCCATTTTCACTCTCGACTGGAGACGATACAATGGAGCGGGGTCCCAGGAATTCTGCGCATTCGTCTACCTGTTCCAGGTCAGTCTCCGTGAGGCCATACCTTGCACTTGCACTCAGGCCGGAAGTCTGTCCAGACTTTGATACAGCTTTAAGTTTCTTTTCCGGTTCTTTCTGACTTTTCTTCTTGTTACTCATGCTTGTATATTGTAGTGGAAGTTCCTTGGTCGGGTTAAATACAGGATACCTCTAAATAATATGAAATACGTGGGAAAATAAAGCCGCTGCTAGCGGAGCTCTGCTTCAGACGTCCATCTCCTATAAACGGACGAAACCAACCATCGCCAGTGAACCTAACCTGCATGTCTTTGGACTGTGGGAGGAAACCCACGCAGACACGAGGAGAACATGCAAACTCCACGCAGGGAGGACCCGGGAAGCGAACTCGGGTGTCCTAACTGCGAGGCAGCAGCGCTACCACTGCACCACCTTGCCGCCCTATGGCTTTTATTCTCTTAACAAATTATTCCAATGTTATATGGCCTGCTTTTCTTTTCACTTTTAGATCATGTTTCCAATGACACTTTTAAATGTAAACTCCTTGAGTCAATAAGCCTGAATAGATACCAGATGGGGGGGAAAAAAAGTTTACATTTCCTCTGTTAGGTGACTGGTTATTTTTTATTTTCTGTTGGAAGAGTTGATCTTGCATTTAAATTTTAGTTGTTCATTTATGTTTACAAGTATGCACATGCATTACCTGAAGGCAGATACTATGGAGTCCTTTTAAAGTTAATGTATGAATTAACATTGTTAAGCTTTTGTCATGATATCCCATGTTAGGAGGTCAGAGTAGTTGAATTGAATAATAGAATTGGTAGGCCTGGTTAGGTCAGGCTCATGAAAAGCCAACATTGTAGTGAAACTTCAAATATAATCTTGCTGCTTTCTCAAAGTGGATGCATATCAGTTAAAATGTAAAAAACAATCTTTATTAATTTCAATAGTATTTGAATGGGTCAGAAATCTATCCTGGATTCGTGGAGATGAGTGAGAAGTAAAATATTTAACATTTTCCTGGAGTCATGTTAGAGATTTAATAAATAACCTTTATTAGCCAAATTCTATTGAACTTTCTTAAATTGTGGTGTAGTGAAAAGTCAAGCAAAATGACACATTTTATTGGCTAACTAAAAAGATTACAATATGCAAACTTCTGAGGCAACTCAGGCCCCTTCTTCAGGCAAGATGTAAATTGTAAATTGTGGTGAAAAATAATGTCACTGTAGCTGCATTTTTCCAAAATTGTCAAAGTTCAGTAGCTCTAACTTAAAAATGGGATTCAACAAAAAGCCTGATGCGCCAAAATGATTCCACAGACCAAATATCTTCGTTTTTAAAAGTTTTAGATAGATAGATAGATAGATAGATAGATACTTTATTAATCCCAATGGGAAAGTCACAAAAATTCACAATTTTAGTTCAAAGTAAAACCGTTCACACAAAAAAGGAAATTAAAGTAGCAAAAAAAGGGAAAAATTCTTGGTAAGAAAAGTTCTGTTCAAAGCTTAAATCTTGTTACATTTCAAATTGTTACCAATTACTTAATGTTTCTGAACCATTTCTAGACGACGTTCAGAAATCTGTATGCTTATCCCATTTCTGAGTTGAAAATGGGTCTTACAAGTCCCTGTGCACTCGGACAACAAACAACAACTGACTCAATTATCACACTGTATCTCAGTTATAGCAAGAAAGGTCTTATCTCTTACTAACTTATTGGGGGAGAAGACTATACCATTGTCTATGACTATGGAAGAAATGTATATTCTATTCCAATTAGGCAAATATTAATATGAGTTTAACTCAAAACTTTAACTTTCTAAGTTTGGCTCTTACAGTCACTTTGTGGACAGTTTCAAGTGGTAACACTAGTGATTTAGTAATCAGTTGTCACAATGAGTATTGCTTTGAATAGCTTTGGAAAATGTATACCCTATAAAATATATAGTAAATGAGCTTAGTTTTAAGATGCATAAGAGATCGATATAACGCGGGAGGCTTGGCTGGATATGAGCAACAACAAAGATAAGAGAAAAGGCTGTTGGCAAATAATTATGCTAGAAAGGTCCAGCAAAAAAAATGGGTGGAGGGTCGAAGAGATGTTATTAATCTATTTGGCACCAAGTGAAATATTTAATGGGTGATATGTTTTAACTAAATTTACTTGTTAAACAAAATTTTGACAAATTGTAAAACAGTCCTTATATCCTGGATCAATGCTTGGTGGTGGGTGTGCTTGGACAGCCAGCATCTGCACTCTCCTGACAGGATAGCCTCATGGTCCTTTATATAAAAAAAAAAAAAAAAAAAGAAAAAAGTAATCTGAAGAAGAGTTGAGTTCTGTCTTACATTTTGTTTAGTTTCATTACTTTTAGAGGATACTGCAGATGACTGTGAAGATTATTTCCTTTTGAGTGGCTTTCTTTTTTAATTAGGGTGCATTCTATTTCTATGTCATTTGTAATTGCCTACGTCAGTGTGACTTGTCAGCTTTACTGCCTGCTAATTGCTTTGCTACCCACGAGATACTAAAATGTAAAGTCGTAACATTAACAGGTTTCTTGATTGGTTGCATCATCACATTACTATGATGTGAATGAATCATGTACTTTTAAATGTGAGCTTGCACTATTGAATAAAACTGAAAAACATTAACGATTTCAATTTTAGGTTATGAAAGAACAGCAGGAATTTCCAATTTTTTTATTAACCTAAACTGAGTTTTTTTATAATAAAGTGTTAATTTTTTATAACCCTTTCCTAAAATTTGTGCTCTGTAACTAGTTTCTTATCTGAAAAAAAAAAAGTGAAAGGAGTGTAATGAATGCAGGAGGTCAGTGAACTCCAACAGGAACACTCTACGTCTGTCAGTGAAGATCTGTCATTCATAATTTTCATAACTTGTCTGTTCCATTTTGTGTTTTAGATTAACTGTTTCTCTGATTATGCATTTAAAAACATGTCTGGTCATGTTAGAGAAGTCAAGGGAATGGGAGATGACAGCTCTAGTGGTTGATAGGGTTTTTCCATTCCAAAAAAAAAAAAAAACTACAACAAGGGCAATGAGTGTCACTAAGTGAATTTTTATTTATTTATTTATTTTTCTCCCCTTTGTGCTGGAGAATGTAGACTGATGAAACATCAAAGTGCATCTGTGGAAACCAAGAATGTCCTTCCAGTGCTTTTGTCATTTTTGTTTTTTGATCTTAAAGTAAACATTGTTTTTCAGTTCTCACAGGCAGGTTTGCTGCCTATTTGTAGTGATTTTTAAAAATATGCTGTAGCGCATGGAGCTCCCAAGCAGGCAGTCTCTCACACAAATGGCTTCCATGGATTTACCTGAGCTCGGCAACCTGCCATCAGTTTCTCTTATGTCGTATTTACCAGATTCAGCCAGTGGCAGGGAGCCTTGGAAACCTCATAAATAAGCCAATGTAAGAGCTTTAAATACACAATAAATCATCAGTTTAGCGCAGTGATGGAACTGTCGGTTTAATGCAATGATTAAAATAAATGAAGCCCAAGTTAGTTAAGGCACAATTTTTTAAACTGTAATTGTGTATTCTCCATGGCTTCCAGGTTGATTTATTCAGAAAATGTAGTTGGGCTACCAATTCATGCTATCTCATACTAGAAAATAGTCTAACTCTGTCAATTGATTTCTTTAGGTAATGTAGCATACAATTCTAATGTTTGGTAAACATAATGAGATAAATATTTTTTAGAAGTAAATATTGATTGTGTGTAAATATACAGTATGCCACATGGATTATCATTTTTCATTCTTATGGTTTATGAAATATGCAAAAGAAGGGGACCTCAAACCTGAAGTAATATACAGCATGTTGTCTTGAATAATTGCATAAGTAATTTGAATACAAATGAAAAATGTAATTCCATCTTCCTATTCAGAAGTCCTCTATTTATGGGATGGGATACATGACTGCGGCAAGGAGTTTGCTTTCTAACTTTTTCAATTATTATGCTTAAAAATTAGTTACACAAAGTAATAATTTCAAAATTAAAATAAATACAATAAATACATATTTCCTAAAAGAAGTTTAATATGCATTCCATCAGAATGATTTTCACTCTTAAATTTACAATTTATTATAATGGTAAGTACCTGGGAAATTGTTGATTTTTATGTTTTAAAAATCTCTTTTAACATTGTGGAGAGGAACTGGTGTATAGGGGTACTACTGCTCCATTTCTCTGACAAGGTTGTCAAGTTTTATGTTATTTTCATATATCCCTGTTTATTAGTAAGCGTAGGCATATATAGGAAGATGAGTGTATGATGTTTTGCACAATAGACTATCTGTCTGGCAGACTGCAGTTTCTCAGGCTCACCTTTTCTTTTTAGCCAGTACAACTCAGACCTTTAATACAACACCAAGTCACATCACTTGCAGAAATTCTGTTGATTCTACACAAATGGAGTGTATTGACAAGGGGGATGAGACAGAATTAATCTGGAACTAAGAATCGGCAAAACCAAGGAATTTGTTATTGTCTTACACTGCACTGAAGAGCCATTGTGGCTGGTCACTATTCGGGGCAGTTAGCGGCTCCAAGATTTCTGAACAGGGTGAGCCTAAAATTAGTAGGCCTAATACTATTATTATTGTTTACTTTAAAAATAGTTAGGTTTTGGTCCCGTACGTTTTTGGAGATGGATGTGTAGGGAGAGCTCTGTTAGCAGCAGTGTTATTTTACCCTTTTTTAATTATCATTCAGAGATCTCCTGTATTTATTCATTCTGAGCGGATTTAATAATACCACACACAAGTACAAATAAGCATGAGTAGCAAACAAAGGGCTCAGAAGGAAAAGGATAAGGCAGCATAAGCCCTGTCAAAGTCTAAACTGGCCAGTTCACGGTACAGCCTCCCAGAGACAGACCTAGATCAAATAGGCAAAGGTACAGACCTGCCAGGACCTGACACGGCTGCTTCTGCTCCAGGTGAGAGTGTTAGTAGGAGCGAAACTGCAAGTGGGAAGGGCGAGGAGTATTCATTGATTTCAGGAGAACCATTGGATCATAGCATGGCCTTTTCGTCCCCACTGTCAACTTCAGCCAATACCCACGCAAGTCCGCCACATCATCTCCCTCTGGACTCACAACTCTGCCTACAGAGATTGATGAAGAACGAAACACGCTGTCTGAGTAGAAGGTAATGATTGACTCACTCTCGCATAAATTATATAAAGTGAGATCTAAAGAAGAACAATAGGAAAATAAAGGTCCAAAATGAGAAACTGAATCAGGATATGAAAGACCTGGAGCAATGTTTAGGTATTGAGTTTACTGCAACTTTAACAGAAATGCTATGTAAAACTGATGGGGGGAAAAAAATACAAGAAAATACAAGCAAGTTAGAGTAAAATTAGAGTACTTGCTGCTCAACTGGAAGATGTTAAGCAATTTTTTAGTACCTATATTGACATAGTTGAACAATCGGCTTCCTCTGCAGATATAAATGCAATGGCTACAAAATCAGAATGCAAAGTGCTTACTGACAAACTGGCTGCACTGGAAGATAGATGCAGAAGGACCAACATCAGAATGGAAGGTCTTCCTGTAAAACGGGGAAAAGTGAAATTTATAGCTGAACTATTCTCTAAAATAACCGGAGTGGACTTTAAAACAGACATCGAGATCTCTGCATACTACCTTATATGTGGATTGAATGCCTCCAAACCAAAAAGCCTAATTGTCCCTCTTCACAAACTACAGGCTAAACAAAACCTTAATTTCCTTCTCGGACAGAAAGACAAGATTACTGTATATTTGAAAATAACTGCACTCGTACTTTCCCAGATTTCTCCACTGCAACAGCTGTTAAATGCAATGCATTAAACAGCACTTACGTAGAGCTGAAATCAGGTTCTTCGAATGAAGCAGATAAAGAGCTGAGAAGACTAATCCCAACTTTCTTTTGAAAAACACAATCATAAGTCACACTGTGTTCTGGCAATGCAAAGCTTGAAGCTTGCTTTCTGGACTGTTTGTAATGCAACATTTGCCGTAACTATATTATTTTATTTATTTTACATTATTGTATATTGTACATATTTTTTTTGACCATCCTTTTCCTTTTTTATTTATGCTGCAATTATTATATTGATAATTTCTTTCATTAATTATATGCACATTTTGGCAGCTTATGGCTACATCTTGGCTAATTGGTAACCAAAATGTAAACAGCTATTGCCAGTTTGTTTCAGCTATTGTATACAGTGATCCCTCGCTATATCGCGCTTCGCCTTTCGCGGCTTCACTCCATCGCGGATTTTATATGTAAGCATATTTAAATATATATCGCGGATTTTTTGCTGGTTCGCGGATTTCTGCGGACAATGGGTCTTTTAATTTCTGGTACATGCTTCCTCAGTTGGTTTGCCCAGTTGATTTCATACAAGGGACGCTATTGGCAGATGGCTGAGAAGCTAGATTGCTTACTTTTCTCTCTGTCTTGCGCTGACTTTCTCTGATCCTGATGTAGGGGGATTGAGCAGGGGGGCTGTTCGCACACCTAGACGATACGGACACTAGTCTAAAAATGCTGAAAGATTATCTTCACGTTGCTATCTTTTGTACAGCTGCTTCCTGAAACGACATGCTGCACGGTGCTTCGCATACTTAAAAGCTCGAAGGGCACGTATTGATTTTTGACTGAAAAACAAACTCTGTCTCTCTCTATCTCTCTTTCTCTCTCTCTCTCTCTCTCCCTGCTCCTGACGGAGGGGGTGTGAGCTGCCGCCTTCAACAGCTTTGTGCCGCAGTGCTTTGCATACTTAAAAGCCAAACAGCCCTATTGATTTGTTTGCTAGAGATTGTTTTCTCTATCTATGTGACATTCTGTGCTCCTGACACGCACTCCTTTGAAGAGGAACATATGTTTGCATTCTTTTAATTGTGAGACGGAACTGTCATCTCTGTCTTGTCATGGAGCACAGTTTAAACTTTTGAAAAAGAGACAAATGTTTGTTTGCAGTGTTTGAATAACGTTCCTGTCTCTCTACAACCTCCTGTGTTTCTGTGCAAATCTGTGACCTAAGCATGACAATATAAAAATAACCATATAAACATATGGTTTCTACTTCGCGGATTTTCTTATTTCGCGGGTGGCTCTGGAACGCAACCCCCGCGATGGAGGAGGGATTACTGTATTACATATTTATTGAGTATATTTATGTATCTAGATTGCATAATACCATACATTGCATCAATCTCGTCTTTGCACAATGTCTTGTGTTTTAGTTTTAATTTTAAATTTAAATTTTTATTTTAAATATATATTTTTAATTCTGTTTTTAATTTAATTTTAATTTTGTATTTGCACTTCATGTTATGCTGTGGACCCTGAGCTTCGCAATTTCGTCTATCTGCATACTTGTATATGGTTGAGATGACAATAAAGTTCCCTTTGACTTTGACTTGAAATGCATCAGAGATAAAAGGGATTCTCGGAGGACTTGAACAGAAAGTACTAGTATATGCAGATGATATGGTACTGTATATATCTGACCCACAATTGTTCAGGGACAATTAAATACTAAAATAAATACAGTACAAATTTCCTTAAAATACATACTTGAACAAATCAAAGATGTAGAAAAATATTTATCCATTATACATCGCTCTATATATAAAATCCACCTATGTATGTCCGCTTTTCACGGGAGAAATACTGAACGGATTTAGATTGGGTTTTTTCTATAATTTGCTTGAACATTCTGGTTGATTTTGCAACTTCTGTCATCACGCTAAGTGTCATAGTTCTCTTGCAGGAGTGATTTATTGGCGCTAATCCGAGACAAAGGCTGCAGGCTGAGGGGAGGGTGAAGCGTGAATGTCAGTGTGGAGCCGAGTGGGGCCCTACTCACTCACATGCCAGCCTCTGTTCGAATCGCTGTACCCCTGGCCACGTTTTGGAGTGGACCTTGCCTCCGCTTAGCTAGCGATACCTGTTTGTTTATTGATTTTTAAAGTCTGTCCTGTTTCACTACTACGTGGGCAGAGCCACACGGGGCGGCTAGTATGGCATAAAAGAAAATGAAATGCTACACTTAACTACATGCTATCATATTGTTTAGTTTTTTCTGTAATGTACCTATCTGAAACAAGGCTTACATTTTTCTAACAGCAAAAATATATACTCACACAATCAATTAATTCATATTGGCAATTAAATGCTGCTTAAATGTACAATGCAAATATACATGTACTTATATAGGTTTTAATCATTTTAAAAAATTAATTGCATTACAGATTTTTGCTGATAAATATGCATTTACTATATTTGTACGTCTGTTTTTTTTTTTTTTTCTTCAGTGCATCAAGTAAACATTTGCAATTCTTGAGGTGTAAGTATAAAATATGGATTACCATTTTAATTATATAGTACTTGTTTCTTACCAAAACTTATGCAGTATGACACACAGCAGAAAATTATAAACACAATACAAACCTTTGAAACAAGCCTTTTTTTTTTTTCTTTTTCTAGTTAAAAGTGTAAGCTGCTGCAGTTTAAACAAGCACAATGTCCACACTCAAGCAGTGCCGATTTTAATTTAAAGGACAAAGTAAATATCTGAATTCCTTAAAGTAGCTTTTCTTACCGTTTTTGTTTAGTTGGACAGGACAGGTCTAGTTGTACATTACTTTTTTTCTGTTTAATTATTGCACTTTCTTTAACGCAAAGGCTAATATACCAATTCCCTCTCGTTCACTGATTAAAAAACAAGCTTCCACTTGTTGCTCTTTATTTACACTGCAGGAGGTTTGCTGCAAAAAAAACAAAAAAACTAGCATAAAGGCCTTTTTTTTTTTTTTTTTTTATAATGTGAAAATTGGCCATTTTCGACTGGAGGCTAATCGATTGATCTAATGAATATGTTCTCAGTGAAGTTATCCCATAAGTTATCCCTAAAAGATGGCGCCGACTGGTGTGGCTGGCCGTCTGCTCGTCTCTCTAGTCTATGTTTTAACTTTGTTTTTATGTTTTAGTTTATCCCAACGGCCACTGTCCTATGATCGTGAGTCTTTACTAAACATATTTTCTGGCTTGCTTTCCTCTCAATTTTCATCTCCTGGTTGGATTTTTTGTGAACCTCCACCTTTGTTTTATTCATCTCCTGACTTCTTCACCTGGACACCGGTGTTCACCTGTATCAGTGAATTGAATGCCCCTCGGAGACGCAAACGCACCCGCCGCCGTCGTGGGAAAAGAGCAGGAATTGCCGTTAAACAACGCCGACTGAAGTCCCAGAGCTTTGTTTCCCGATGCCTGCGAGTCATTTATGACCCATCTTCTCCTGCTCAGGACTCCATCACTGGTTCATGGGCGTTGGACACCGGATTTAATCTCTCCATTTCAAGACAGCATCACTTTTCCTCGGCCTGCAATCGAGTAGTAAACACTGCTAATCTTCGCACGCTCACCCGTGCTCATCCTGCAGCGAGCTCTTCATCTATCAAGGCTGCTCTCTTGAACGTGAGATCAGTGTCTAATAAAACTTTTATTCTGCAAGACTTTATTACCTCAAATAATCTGGATTTCTTCTTCATCACTGAGACTTGGATTTTAAATGGTGACTCTTCTTGTTTTACTGACTTGACTCCACCAGGTTACTCATTTTTAAACTCTCCTTACCTGACTTGTCGTGGGGGGGGCATTGCCATTATTTTTAAAAGTATGTTCTTGTGTCGGAGCCTTACAAGGGGTCCGTTTAGCAGCTTTGAACTCCAACTTTTCGAAGTGTGCAGCTCCCCTTCTCTAGTGTTTGCGTGGTTTATAGACCTCCTGTAATTAATGATACTTTAATTTCTGGATTCTCTGATCTCTTGGCTGATATCACCCTCTCTCATGACAAAGTTCTTATTGTTGGTGATTTCAACATTCACGTTTTGTTGTCAATCGAAACCTTTGGTCAGTGACTTTTTATCACTTTTGAACTCATTTGATTTTATACAGCATATTAATACGCCAACCCACTCTCTCGTTCACACCCTCGATCTCGTTCTTACTCGTGATATTTCAGTGAATAATATTGATTTATGTGATGTTTCTTTTACTGATCATTTTTCTATAATGATGGACCTGAATGTTACTGTCGATGTCCCTACTAATAGCTGTCCCCACGCTGTTCGCGCTTTTTAAATTCTTCTATTATATCTGATTTTAAAGCCATTTTCTCTAGTCTTTATGTGCATGACCAAAATAATGATATCGATGATTCTGTCGTAAAATTTAATTCTTCCTGTAAAACTATTTTAGACTCAATTGCTCCGCCCAAGATACGTAGTAATAAGGGTAGACCTGCTCCCTGGCTTAATGAAAATACATGATCACTGCACCGTGCCTGTCGAACTGCTGAACGGCATTGGAAAAAAGATGGACTGATTGTCTCTAAACAGATTTTTAGGACCTCTTTTCAATTTCCAGGCTGAAGTTAAGAAAACAAAACAAAATTTCTTTGCCGATTTAGTTTCCTGTCATTCAAAGAATCCTAGGGTCTTATTTAATTCAATAAATGTGGCCATTCACCCCCACTCTGCGATGGGATCAAATAGCATTGTTAATTCATGTGACCAGTTTCTATCATTTTTTGTCAGCAAAATTGATACTATCCGCCGTGGCATTGTTCAAACGGGCTACGAACTTTCTACTGTTAATCATGACATTGTCTTAGAATCCTTTGATCTAGTTTCACTTTCACAGCTAAAAAGAACTATTGACACCCTTAAACCAGCTCCCAGTCCTCTGGATATTGTACCACCACGTCTCCTAGTGGAAGCCTTTGATGTGTTGGGCCCACCCTTATTAGCCATCATCAATGATTCTATTAGTTCGGGTGTTGTGCCCTCATTTTTTAAACATGCTGCAGTCCGGCCCTGTTTTAAAAAGGCAGAATTAGACCCTGGAGTTTTAGCTAATTTTCGTCCAATTTCCCAACTGCCATTTCTGGCTAAAATTCTAGAAAGAATTATTTATAATCAATTGGTTGATCACCTTAACTCTAATAATTTATTTGAGATCTACCAATCTGGCTTTAGGCGTTATCATAGTGTTGAAACAGCACTCCTGAAAGTGTTCAACGACATCTCTCTTATTACTGACTCAGGTGATGCGGCAGTCCTTCTCCTCCTTGACCTGTCCGCTGCCTTTGACACTATTGACCATGAAATATTGTTGATGCGGCTTGAACATCTTGTTGGGCTTAAAGGGGCTGCTCTTTACTGGTTCAGGTCATATTTAACTGGTAGACACTTTTCAGTGACTTTTAATTCCTCTTCATCTACTGCTCCTCTTAAATATGGTGTTCCTCAGGGATCCATTTTGGGTCCTATTTTATTCTCCATATACCTTCACCCTATTGGAGCAATTTTTAGGAAATTTAACATTTCTTTTCACTGCTATGCTGATGATACTCAGGTTTATATTTGTGTCTGCAACTCTACAACAAATCAAATCCACAAATGTCTGTCTGAATTAAGATCCTGGATGGCTAATAATTTTCTTGATCTAAATCAAAATAAAACGGAGGTGCTTATAGTGGGTCCATCAGCTAAAGCCCAAATTGGTCTTGGTCTTCTCGGCTCTTTCTCTGTCTTTTCCAAACCTCAAGTCCGCAATCTTGTTGTTACCTTTGACAGTAACCTCTCTTTTGAGAAACAAATAAATTCTGTAGTCAAGAGTTGCTTTTTCCAACTTCGTCTATTAGGTAAGATAAAGCCTTTTTTATCTTCTAGGGATCTTGAGATAGCTACTCATGCGTTTTATTTTTTCTCGCCTTGATTACTGCAACTCACTGTATTCTGGGATTAACAAATCCTTGATACACAGGTTACAGTTGGTACAAAATGCTGCCGCTCGCTTTCTGGTTGGGGCAAGAAAGTATGACTCTGTCTCTCCTATTTTAGCTTCTTTACACTGGCTGCCTGTCAGTTTTCGAATTGATTTTAAAATCCTGCTGCTAGTTTTTAAATCTTTACATGGGCTTGCTCCTGCCTATTTATCTGAACTGTGTGTTTTACATCAGCCATCTAGAGTACTTAGATCTTCTGGTCAGCTGTCTCTGGTTGTCCCTCGTACCAAGTGTAAAACCAAGGGGAACAGGTCTTTTGCAGCTGTCGCACCTCGCCTGTGGAACTCTTTACCTCATCATATAAAGGAGTCGTCTACAATTGAACTGTTTAAAACAATATTAAAGACTCATTTCTAATCACTTGCATTCAGTTACCTTCAGTAATACTGATGGCTTCCTCTTTGTGATTATATTACATTACTTCTATTTTTTATGTATATAACATTACTTCTATTTATTATGTATTTTATTTTATGTTCATATATTTTATTTCTATTTATGTTTTATGTTAATTTGTTCTATTTTTGTAAAGCACTTTGGCCACAGCATTACTATGTTTGTTTAAATGTGCTATATAAATAAATTGACATTGACAAATACCTGTGCGGCACAAATGTACACAGGTCACATGTTAGGGTAAGCTGTATTTGGAGGTGTACATAACATAAGAACTGTTGTACTTAGAATTGTGTAAATAGGTATTTGCTTATTTAAGCACATACTTTTTTTTTTTTTTTTTTTTTTTTTTTACAAGTTGAAATAATGCTAAATGAATAAACAACAAACAGATAGCCGGAATCCATTGCAAGAAACAGAAAGGTATCCTATAAACAGGAGAATAGATGCTTTACATTTGCTACACCTGAATATTTTACACAAAAAAAAAAATCAATCTTAAGTTTTTGGATCATCCATATTTGACAAAGCCATGACTTCTGATCCTTCAACATCTGCTGATGAGCTGGTCTTGAATCTATCAGAATATTCAGTAGTAGCACTGCCAGCAGTTGCTGTTTTCATTTGTCTCACTGGAATTGTCCATGCTGATATCCAACTCTGGAAGGTTTCAAAATTTTACTTGTTACCTGGTGGGTGAATGATGGAGTGTTCCTGGATGGGGAACAACCAACATGAGATGACTGTCAGGCAGATGGCATGAGTTGCATGCAGGAGCTAATGTGCTATGGAGCAGGCAAGAAGAAAGGACTCTGGAGCTCTTAGGATTTACGTACAGGGAGAGAAAAGCGCGACAAGGTGGCTGTAGGTCAGGAAGTGGGTGATGGAGTACAGTCCATGATCAACACAATTGTGCTAGTAGAGGGACAAGAGGATGTGGGATGCAATGTGCCTATAACAGTAGTGATGCTTGCTTAGGCATTATAGGATTTAGGAATTTGTGGATTCTTTCTTGTGAAATAATGTTATAAATACCTTTGGCTGTTTTAGGGCTGAAACCTGCTCATCTATGTGAATGCCTTGCAATATTTTAACCAAGGGAGATGGATGGATGGATGTATGTATGTATGGATGTATGTATGTATGTATGTATGTATGTATGTATGTATGTATGTATGTATGTATGTATGTATGTATGTATGTATGTATGTATGTATGTATGTATGTATGTATGTATGTATGTATGTATGTATGTATGTATGTATGTATGTATGTATGTATGTATGTATGTATGTATGTATGTATGTATGTATGTATGTATGTATGTATGTATGTATGTATGTATGTATGTATGTATGTATGTATGTATGTATGTATGTATGTATGTATGTATGTATGTATGTATGTATGTATGTATGTATGTATGTATGTATGTATGTATGTATGTATGTATGTATGTATGTATCTATCTATCTATCTATCTATCTATCTATCTATCTATCTATCTATCTATCTATCTATCTATCTATCTATCTATCTATCTATCTATCTATCTATCTATCTATCTATCTATCTATCTATCTATCTATCTATCTATCTATCTATCTATCTATCTATCTATCTATCAAAATGCATGTATGTAAAGAAAAAAAAACATAAGCTACAAAACAGGGTTCCTATGCCTACCTGTGCCCTGTACTGGCATCTAGTCTGATTTAGGGAGTGGATGTGGAGGTTGTGCACTGCTACAAGTACTTGGGGAGTCCACATCAATGACAGGTTGGATTGGTCTAGTAATTCATTAAGGAACTGTATAAGAAAGGGCAGAGCCAGGCTCATTTTCTCCTTTTCCTTTCTTAGGAGACTGCTTTCCTTTAATGTGTGTTAGTGACATCTTAATTATTCAAGAGAGGTTAATTGAACCAACAAGCTAATTAAGAAGGCAGGCTCAGTTATGGGACACAGTCTCATCCCACTGGAGGTGAACGTGAAGAAGAGAATGAAGACAAAGCTGATGGCCATTATAATAGTGCTGCACATTCTCTCTGACACTAACATTGACTACTTTTAAACTTATTTTTTCAGCAAAGTGTATCCAGATATACATCTGGGGCTCCTTCATATCTACATGCTTGTTTTATCTTTAGCCATATCAGAAGTTTTTTTTATTTTTTGCAGTTCTTTTGTGTGTATCAAAACCATAAAACCTTATAATATACTCTGTTTCCACTATTAATGCTTCTTGTACTTTTGCAGGGAGAACCTTGACTGGGAATATCTCTGGCATGTTCTTCAACATATGGATTTTGGTAAGTGCTTTATTAATGATGGTCATTATATTCTTCCACAAACTGCTAAACTAAATGTAGTATCTTCCTGTCAATTCCATTAAAAAATGTGAATTCATGTTTTAGCTAATTACAAATATAAATGAAACAAAAAAGGAAACAAATGAGTAGACTGTTAATATAACCGAAGTGCATCATGTTGGCAGTAGCATACCAGTTCAGTGTGACTGAAGGCAGAATGAGAGGTTGTTTCACGGAATATAGTGCAATGGTTTGCCAGGTAGGAAAGGTTGGCATGGGGCAGGGGAATGTTTCTACAAGGCCCTAATAGGGGGGAAAACAAGTTGAAACAGTAAGGATTATTTGTAAAATTAGCAGATAGGCCCAAAGAGGCAGCTGGATGGTTTTATCTGTTATTTATTTTGGTTGTATGTGCCCTCCTTGTGTTCTGTTTGTTTCTTTAATAAAGGAGGTATTGGAATACATTTTGACCTCCTTGGAATTTATTCAGTGTGTAGAGATTTGTTACAAGGGCCCATTTCTCTTACAGTCCATTATCTAGATTCCAGTGCAACTGCTTTAAAGAGCAAGATACAACTTATAACAAAGTGAAACATTTTTCATCATACTGGAATTTTTTGTTTTTCTCTTCTGCTTTTCCACATGGCTGTCAACATGGATTCCTAGGGAAATTGTCTACAATGCACAAGATGTTCTTGTTGGATTAACAGTTCAATGTTTGTATAAATTAATGTTTAACTCTTGTCTTCATTTCCTGTGTTCTAAAAGTTGGTTATAATTTGATGTTTTTGATTTACCAGTTACTTGCCTTTATCTATGAAAATTTACTAAGGAAGGTTTTTACGTATACGGTATTATTCTGTGTTCTTGTACTATAGAAGTATTGTAAGTTTAAAGTTTTAAGTGCTCATTTGGGCAATTCAGTCTCTTCATTTTTAGATGCCTAAGGAAGGTATGCCCATTTCAATTTAAAAAAAAAAAAAAAAAACCTAAAATAACCCAATATTTGTTGGCCTTATTAGCCCCGTCTTCAATTGTATGTTGAAGTGGCTGGGTCAGGCACGATACTTTCGCCATACCATAGATTTATTTTTTGGGTTAATAATAAATGTACTGTATATAGTAAATTGTTGTGATAAAGATACTGTTTTTATATGCATACAGTGTATGCCAAACATATTCAGAGCTCTTTATTAACACAATGCGATAAAATCTGCAGAAAGTAAAGTGAAAACGTTTTTAGAAAGGTGTGCAGATTTATTTAGCATCAAAAACTGAAATCTCTCAGTTATATACATATTCAGATCTTTTAATTCAGTACTTTGTAGAAGCCCCTTTGGCAACAATTGCACCTTCTAGTCTTCATGGATAAGTCTTTGCTAGCTTTGGATTACTGGATTTGGACAGTTTATTCCAGTTCTAGGTGGCTGATCTTCTTAACCCTCTGTTAAATTGGATGGAAATAGTCTGTAAACTGCCATCTTCAGGTCTCTCCCCAGATTCAAAAGGGTTTAAGTCTGGACTTGTCTGAGCCACTCAAGGACAGTCAGAGACGTGTCCTAAAGCCAATCCTTTATCATCTTTGCTGTAACTTTTGGGTCATTGTTTTGCTAAAATGTAAACCATCACCCCAGTCAGATCTTTTACAGTCTGGAGCAGGTGGTCTTCAAGGACCTCACTGTATTTGTCTGTGTTTATCCTTTCCTCAATTTTGACCAGTCTCCCTATCCCTGCTGCTGAGAATCACCCCTATATAGTATGATGCTGCCACCACTACCGTGCTTCACCATAGAGGTGGTGTAATTCTTTAATTCTTTACATTTATATAGCACTTTTCTGACTACTCAAAGCGCTCTCCACACAGGGAGGACCCAAGGGGAGCAAACCCACAGTCTCCTTACTGCAAAGCAGCAGCACTAATGCAGGTGATGAGCAATGCCTGGTCTTCTCCATATATAGTGCCTGGATTTCTGCCCAGACTTCAATTTTTGTCTCATCAGACCTGATAATCTTTTCCTCAGAGTCCTTTAAATGCCTTTTACTCTAGTCACTCTACGTATAAACTCCTGATTGATGGAGTGCTGCTGAGATTGCCATCCTACCATCAGGTTCTCCCATCTCTGCAGAGGATTTCTGACGCTCTGTTAGAGTATGCATTGGGTTCTTGGTCACCTTCCTAACCAAGGCCCTTCTTGCCCAGTTACTGAGTTAGTTTGGACAGCGAACTCTAGGAATGGTTTTGGTGGTTCCAGACTTCTTCCATTACACAATTATTGGGGCCAGTGTGCTCATGGGAACACTCAAAGGTTTACCAATGTTTTTACACTTTTGCCCTTGTCTATACCTAACCACAGTTTGATTGCAGTGGTCTACAGAGAGTTTCTTGAACTTCATGGCTTGGCTTTTGTCCTGACACACAGTGTAAATTGTAAAATCTTATAAATGGATGTTCAGGTAATTTATGTCCAATCAATTAATGGTTCTATTCACATCGTAAGTAAACAGGATGCATCTGATCACATTTTGTAGTGTCACAGTAAAGGGTCTGAATACTTAGATGAGTGAGAGAATTCAGTTTTTGATTTTTAATACATTTTGCAAACTTTTCAGAAAACATTTTTTTTACTTTGTCTTTATAGGTTATTGAGTGTGACTCAAATGGCAAATTTTATCCATTTAAAATTAATTCTGTTACACAATAAGTTTGTGTAGAAACTTTCTG
The DNA here is from genome assembly GCF_900747795.2 of Erpetoichthys calabaricus. NCBI lineage: Eukaryota > Metazoa > Chordata > Cladistia > Polypteriformes > Polypteridae > Erpetoichthys > Erpetoichthys calabaricus. The sequence continues at coordinate 48,570,829 of NC_041396.2, forward strand.
AAACCCCTGTATATAATACGCACTGAGAAGACTTCTATATAAGAATACTATACATTGAATTAAAATATAATAAATAATGTTTGGTTAATTAGATATTGGCGCTTGTGCCTCAAATCTGCAAGGATCTGAGTTGTAATCCTAGCCTGGTTTATTGGTCCACGATGAGTTTACTTGTTTCCACTTCTTCCCTGTAAATTTCCTCTGGGTATTGCAGTTTTCTCCTACATCATAAAGATGCCCATGTTACATTGATCAGTGACTGAGTTGGCCTTGTGTGAGTCTGTATTTGCAACATGCATATGTCCTGCTGTTGACTTGCCTGCTTGTTACCACTATAGGCTGTGGATTAAAAAAGTAAAATTGAAATGAAACATTTAATAGAACAAAAAATTACTAATAAGAGAAGGATTGATTGCAATTTACCTCTGTCTTTCAAAGCATATGTAAGTTTTTAAATCTTTACAACCTATAAAAATGTAGACATTAATATTTACATTATAATTTTTTAGAAATTAAAGTATGATGTTTAAGAATAAAATTTAACTCCCTGGAATTTTTTTTTTGTTTTAGACAGACTGAAATAATCTTTTTAATCAAGAAAAACTGAACAGAAGCAATGTCTGAAGGAGAGGTGAAGTCTACTTTAATATCTGGCTCTGATATGAAATCAGATTCTTTAACCATACTCCCTGGGACCTCTTCTGTGTCACCACCGGTTACCTCAGTGTCTCAGGCTCCTAGTGCAACAGAGGATGAAGAGGAAAGTGAAGATGAATCTGAGATTTTGGAAGAAAGTCCATGTGGTCGGTGGCAAAAAAGAAGAGAAGAGGTAGTGTTGAATCTGGCTAAATTGACTTACACTTTTGTCAAAGAGGGAAGCTTATTTCATACAGAAATGAGTATATGTTTGTGGTCAAGGAAATTGCTAAATTTGATTTTTCAGGTGAAATTTAAATCTACACAAGTGTTGCTGTAGAAATGAGTAATGTTATTTTTGTGATTTTTCTATTAAGTTGAGCATTTCAATTAAATCCACTAAAGTGCCTTGGAAATATTAAAGTTTAAAAATATTGATGTTCCATCTGGTTACCTGTTGAACAAAAAAAATAGAAGCTTTAACCTGACACAGAAAATTAGCCAATATGTACAGTAATCCCTCGCTATATCGCGCTTCGCCTTTCGCGGCTTCACTCCATCGCGGATTTTATATGTAAGCATATTTAAATATATATCGCGGATTTTTTGCTGGTTCGCGGATTTCTGCGGACAATGGGTCTTTTAATTTCTGGTACATGCTTCCTCAGTTGGTTTGCCCAGTTGATTTCATACAAGGGACGCTATTGGCAGATGGCTGAGAAGCTACCCAACTTACTTTTCTCTCTCTCTTGCGCTGACTTTCTCTGATCCTGACGTAGGGGGATTGAGCAGGGGGGGCTGTTTGCACACCTAGACGATACGGACGCTCGTCTAAAAATGCTGAAAGATTATCTTCACGTTGCTACCTTCTGTGCAGCTGCTTCCTGAAGCGACATGCTGCCCGGTGCTTCGCATACTTAAAAGCTCGAAGGGCACGTATTGATTTTTGATTGAAAAACAAACTCTGTCTCTCTCTATCTCTCTCTTTCTCTGCTCCTGACGGAGGGGGTGTGAGCTGCCGCTTTCAACAGCTTTGTGCCACAGTGCTTTGCATACTTAAAAGCCAAACAGCCCTATTGATTTGTTTGCTTTTCTCTATCTCTCTGACAGTCACTGCTCCTGACGCGCACTCCTTTGAAGAGGAAGATATGTTTGCATTCTTTTAATTGTGAGACAGAACTGTCATCTCTGTCTTGTCATGGAGCACAGTTTAAACTTTTGAAAAAGAGACAAATGTTTGTTTGCAGTGTTTGAATAACGTTCCTGTCTTTCTACAACCTCCTGTGTTTCTGCGCAAATCTGTGACCCAAGCATGACAATATAAAAATAACCATATAAACATATGGTTTCTACTTCGCGGATTTTCTTATTTCGCGGGTGGCTCTGGAACGCAACCCCGCGATGGAGGAGGGATTACTGTATTCTGAATACTCATGTGACCAGCATCCAAACATGATCAAAGTGCTTTAACATTTTGCCTCCAGGCTCTTAAATTATTTGCAGTTTGTGATTTTTTTTTTTCTTTCTGTTTGGAAATTTTGTATTGCTTATCTTCTGTGTATCATTGTGGTTTTTTTTTAAGTGGATGACTCTCTGTACCTTATGAAAATCGTCAAACGTTATGCTGTATTTGACCCATTTCTACAATGTATTTAATAATTTTGTTCTTGCCAGCCTTCAGTAATAAATGAATCTGCACTTGGGTAGAAAATTAACTGTAGCAGTGGAAGACACACTGTAACTATCCATCCTTTGTAAGTGTCCATATGCACAAATGAAGAAACAGATTTAGTTGATTTTTTCTTTTCTTTTTTTTTTTTTTAAACAGAAAAGCTCAAGCAAGAACAAAGACTGCAGGAGAGATACTGTATACTGCAGATTCCCAAATTGTGAAATCTGCTAGTAATATACGATCATAAGAAATCTCCAGCAGCTTCTCTTTCTGGGTCGCCTTTTTAACCTAGCAGGAATCTTGCACAAATCTGCCAAAAGTGTAGCATGAGGTTATCAGCTTCCTTGTAAAGACTTGTTAAAACTCATTTCACACACAAAATGAGTCTTTTGATGACAGTTAGATTATCCAACATATTGCACAGGCTTTTTTTCTAGAAGCTTTGTGCAGTGTTTGTCTTCTACCTTTTTGAACAAAATGTAGTGTCACTTTGCCTACAACTAAAACTTTCACCCAAACTGGTTCCCCATGACTAAATATGAGGACTATTGACGCAAATTTGTAGCATATGATTGTAAAATGTATGACAATTCATAAGTAAAGGTCATCTTAATGTTACCCTACCTGTTAAAATTACTGCTCATCATGCAAAAAAAAAAAAAAAAAAAAACTCCACAAATATTTAATTTAACAACAAACTCAAAGGTGCACTTTGTTTGCTCAAATGTAAATTTGTATCTCAGAGCATTCACAGTTTATATATAGTATATATTCAAATATTGACTTAGAAAATTTTTCCGCAGGTTAACCAACGTAATGTGCCAGGAATTGACAGTGCCTATCTTGCTATGGATACAGAGGAGGGTGTTGAGGTAGTTTGGAATGAAGTTCAGTTTTCTGAACGGAAAAACTTCAAACTGCAGGAGGTAAGTGTAACTGTACTCCACTAGCTCAGTGAAATTTGTCCATGCACATATATGGATGTTTCCAGATGAAAGTATGTACAATGAGCTTTGGTTTTTTTTCTGTTATAACAGTAACATCAGGATTAGGTTCCACATATTCTGCTATAAGGCCTTTCTTGTAAACATTTTGTCTGCTGGAATTAATTTTTTTCTTTAATACATTTGAATTATGTTCAAGTAGTGAATTTCAGTTAGATATCCCTAATGCTAGTTATGAAGGTGTTGTAGACTTCAGGGGTTCTAATGAGCTAACCCCAAACCCAAGTTACACCATTGAAGGCCAGAGTAACCACAAAAAGGGGTTAATTAGCAGAAGATTAAATAACAACATAGTATACAGAGCACAATACTATGGAAACTACAAATGTCAAACCTCTGGGGGCTCTTCCTAAGCAATCCTAGGCCTGATCTACCCCAAGGCGTGTTAGGTCTACTTATCCACTATTGCATACTCCCTTTTTCTTTCCTCCTTTAACTCCTGCTCTTTTTTTTTTTTTTTTTTTTTTTTTTCCCTCTGTGGCATTTCTTCTTTCCACGCAAGGAGAGCAGTCTAAGTTCACTGTTCTTTTGACAAGAAGAGGTTTTTAAATCTTGACTATTATTGGTTCTTGGTTATTATTTCTAACTTCCTGGGTAACACAAAACATTTTGGAACCTTTGATAAGGAACTTCCAAATGGCCTCAAACAGTCCTGCACTTCCTGATCAGGGGTGCAATAAATAAACCATAGTGAGCACCAGACAGGCTGTCCTGGTGAAATCAGGTCATACTGTCATGGGTCTGTAGCAGCAGGGATGTGGGCTCCTAATAGGTTTAACAGGAGTCTCTCCCTGCCCTGCACAATTTAGTTTGTGATTTGTAGTACTAGGGTGTTGTACCGTGTTAGCCATTATGAATGTAGAGAAAAGCCAAGCAAAATGACACCTTTTATTGGTTAACTAAAAAGATTACAATATGCAAGCTTTCGAGGCAACTCAGGCCCCTTCTTCAGGCAAGATGTAATTACATCTCGCCTGAAGAAGGGGCCGGAGTTGCCTCGAAAGCTTGCATATTGTAATCTTTTTAGTTAGCCAATAAAAGGTGTCATTTTGCTTGGCGTTTGTGATTTGTAAAACCCTCTTTTGGCCATAAATATAGTTGTTAGATATTTTACAAACCTTGTGCTGCTTATCTAGTATAAAAAAACAGGTCTTTTCTGACTTTGGTCATCTTACTATTCTAGTGTTACTTTGCACAGCTTTTGTTGACCATTCATTTTGTGCTCTGGCCTTCTCTAACTAGCACTGTGTTGGCATTCACAGATTTCCTTCAGCACACACACCAATGTTGTAAAGATCTGAGTATGAGACACCTTTCTGTTACCTTGAGTGATTCTGGTCATTCTCCTTTGACCTTCCTGTTCAACAGAACTCAGGACTCCTGATTACTGTATGGTTTGTTTGTTGCATCAGTCTTCATAAATTTTAGAAACCACAATGAATGAAAAGCCCAGTTTGAGCGTCTAGAACCATCATATTTTACACCGGTAATCATACCATGGTCAAAATTGCTCAGATCACATTCCTTACTTATTCAAATGTTTGGCTGCTAGGTATATAATCCATATATTACCATACATTAACTTACCTTCTAAAATGACTCCATTGCAGGAGTTTGCAAAATTACAAAGAAAACTATAATAATTTAGTGAATGTAGGGACCTTATCCAAAGTTTAAAAAAAAAATAAAAAAAACATACAGATAGTTTGGTTATTTTGTATTACATTTGTGATTTTATTAGAGATTGTTAAACCTGTTTCCCAAATGAGATTATCAGATCATTTTTTTCCTGTTTTAGGAGAAGGTTAAAGCTGTTTTTGACAACTTGATTCAACTGGAACATCTGAACATAGTAAAATTTCATAAGTATTGGGCTGACCTTAAAGAAAACCGGGCAAGAGTAAGTTGCATTTTATTTTATAATCAAAATATTTTGGACATAACGTGTGATGGACTGGAGTCCTCTCCAGCGATGCTTTTGCCTGCTGCAGCTGGGATAGATTTTGGCCTCCCCACAACCCTGATTAGATTAAGTGGGTTACGAGTATTATGTTTTTTGGCAAAAAACACAGTATAAAGTAAATGTAGGAAATTTGTTCTGAGAAAATGTGTTTCTGTTGTGTTTCAGTATATATCATTTGTAGTTTAGATGGATTGTCATTGCTAAGTTGACCCTAGTGTGTTTGTGGGTGTATGTGTTTGTCCTGTGATGGACTAGCGCTCTGTCCAGGGTTTCCTGCCTTGCACCCAATGTTTGCTGAGAAGGATGGATAGCCATTTTTAAATTTCATTTATTTTGTAAGGTGTGAAAATATTTAAATATGAATTAAATTATATCGGTATATCTGATTGAAAGTTGTCAAACTTAACACAGGCTGTGAATTTTTATTTAGTGTTTCAAGCATGCTAAACTTAATTAAAATATTCTTGACATCTTTAAATATATAGTTAACAGATGCTGATGCTGTTATCAGATCAGAGTTGCAACAGGGTGATTTCAGGGGAAAATTCATGCCAAGTGATTCCCATAGTTTTTGTAAATTAGTTCTTAAAAAAAAAAAAACAGTTGCATTTCATCTCACAGAATTCTGTTGTTGAGATATGGTGACTGGATAATCTGCTGAAGTTGCTGACATTTTCCTGCTCTATTCCAGGCCTTTCCTAGCCTTTTTATCCTGTTGAAGGGACAAAAAACTGCAGATGTGTAAATCGATGAAAGGAAAGTTATGAGTAGGGCAATTTATCTAGACACGGTTGTTAATCATATCTGAAGGTTTGTGTTTGCCTTGAAAATGCACAATTAGATTACCAGTACCAAAAGCTTGTATTGGTTACCTCTTCAGAATTAATCAGTGGACTTGTAAACAAGAACCTGGGTTCAAATCCTGGCTTTAATTTTTTTTGTCTATGTTTCATGTTTATTCATTCTCCTTTGTCTGTGTAGTGTTTCAATGGTTACTGTGGTCTCCCACCACATACCAATGATATGCAACTTTGGTAATTTGGTGACTTTATATTGGCTCAGTACAAATGGATTGATATGTGTATATTTTGAACATGTCTATTCTTTATTCCTGGGTTTCTTCACTATATCAGTATAGCCGATTGGTCTCTATGACACTGTAAGGGAAATATCAGGTACAGTAACTGTCTAAGTGGGATTTTATATATTTTTTATTTTATTTAATTTTTTTGCAGGTTATTTTCATTACTGAATATATGTCATCTGGGAGTTTGAAACAGTTTTTGAAGAAGACTAAGAAAAACCACAAAACCATGAATGAGAAGGTATAGTACCATTTTTTTTTTTTTTTTTTTTTTTTTTAATATAAATGCCTTTATGTTTCTGTTTATTTTATTTGTTGAAATTAGTTGGCCAGTCTTTTTGTTTTGAAGAGCGAAAAGTACATTTAGAATATGTAATAGGCCACTTCTCTGTCCAGAATATGTAAAAGTCTTTTGTGGAAAAAGTCAAATAAATACATCATATAAATCTTTTAAGGTGGTTAAAATCTGAAAAAGTAAACCATGTATTGACATACATTTACACTTTAATACAACAATACTTTAAGATGAAAGTCTGTGACTCATCTATATTTTATTGTACTTCATGAATAGTTTACTGAAGATGATAACATTGGAGGCATGTTTCTGATCGAGTCATATCATCATTGTGCTTGTAACTGTTGTTCATTTTCATGAAAAAAGAGCCAAACTGTCAGCTTGCAGCAGAAAAGTGTAGCTGAGATGTGCTTAATTGGAGCAGCAATGGCATGCTTAAAGTACTGCACTGGGCAGTATGGAAACATTAATACTTCTTTCTTTAGGCCGCAACAGGGCATTATTATTTCCTTGTTAGCCTAGAGAACCCTCTAAATTAAACTTTTCATGGCTAAATCTTTCTAGGGTCCCCCTTTCTAGATAGATAGATAGATACTTTATTAATCCCAAGGGGAAATTCACATACTCCAGCAGCAGCATACTGATAAAAAACAATATTAAATTAAAGAATGATAAAAATGCAGGTAAAACAGACAATAACTTTGTATAATGCCCAATGATTGAAGGAGCAAAAATTATTTTGAGAACAGCTAAAGTCAAGTCTCTATAAGATATATATATAATATAATTTTTTTATGCCCAAAAGATCTGACGAACCTAACACTGTAAGGGAAGGACACTGAGCAAATTTCATGTGCATGTAATGCGGTTTGAAGTGAATATACTTGTCCTGTGTGTTATTTTACTACCCCATGGCATTTGTATTTTTTAAATCTGGTTTTATTGATTGTGCTTTTTTTAAGCCATGATGAATCCACTGTCCAGCAGTGGAGACTACCTGTGTGTAGCTTGTGGTAATAATTTAATTGTTTGTAAGCAGGCAACCAGTTTCCTCACTTGTCTAGGCAGATCAATGCATAAATCTCATTGATATCTATGAGATTCTTCAGTGTATTCCCCAGGCCTACATTGAATGATTTTTCAATTGGTGCCTGTTGTATTATTGCTGACATTTTTTGGCTTTTAGTTGAAAAAGAAAGGGTTCTCAAACATTGCTGTGCTGCCATTTAACCTTGGCAATCACAGGTAATGAAAGTCGCTTAAAAAGAAGTTTAAGGAACTACAGCATTTATAATGTAGAAAAGAAGTAAAGGTTTTAAAATTAAAATCATTGACAATGTATTTAAATTATTTATGTGCTTTGGTAAAACTGTTTTCTTGCAAGGCATAGTTTAAATACAATGGAGTACATTAATGACATTTCTCTGATATAAATGCACAGTATTAATTTTAATTGTAATTCTACTATTATTATTTAAATTAGTTATGTTTGGGAACCCAATGTTTTGGGGAGGTTAGCTAGGGTGGCAATAATTTGTGCAGTGGTTATCTTTGGTTCTAAAAAGTGCATTAAAATAGTATTAAACTGTCACTTCTTTCTTTTACAGTTTTGTCCAATTTATTAAGGGCTAAAGTTGCATCTTTTAATGCAAAAGACTAATTTACTAATAATAAATAAGAAGGTTCAGTTTTGAGAATTTTATTCTGTAATTGTGAACAGTTAGTCATACTTACAGCTAACATTTTTATTAGTCCAGATAAGATAAAGTAGTAAGAAAACCATAATGCAAACGACTTGGTTTAAATGTATTTATTTGTTAATCAAACTTGAGTGAATTACTCTTTGTGGAATCACCTTGGAACACTGCAATGCACTTCAGCTTCAAAAGCATTTATACTGCATGTTACGTTATCAGTAGACTTTACACTGAAATAGTTCCGGGAATATAAGCAGAGCATTTTTTTCTAATGTTGTAAATGTTACACACTAAACATTTCTAGGCATTTCATTCTACAATGAGTTAAATCATTTTAAAGTGAAAAGTAACTATTTGACTATCGTCTATCTGGCAGATGTATTTGTGAAAAGGTTTACTCTAAAAGATGTTTCTGGTTTTCAAAGTAAACGTTTACATTTTCGGGAAATATGTTTTACATATTGAATAATGAAAAAATAAATTCTAAGATTAATAGCACCTACTGTATGTAATGTTCTTTCCTTTAAACATCTACAAAGATCAGATTAGTTTGTCTTACTTAGATTAAATCCTAATTGAAATAAATGAGGTCAGTATGCTGAATGAATGAACCCAAATGTAATATTACAGATTTTACATAACGTGTGACAAAATTCTTTAATTTCTGTTGTACTGTTCTACTGTACTAACCCTCATTCTTATTGCTAGGCATGGAAAAGGTGGTGTACTCAGATCTTGTCTGCCCTTAGGTAAGTGCAAAAACATGCTATTCCTGTTTTGTTTTTTTTCTCTTCTTTTTTCTTTAAATGATAGTTTTAAATGTTACTTCATTGTAGTCTGACAGCTGTGCTGCTTGACTTATTAATGTAAATATTTCCAATGAATTGTAAGATTAGACCGTGTCTTGTGCAGGTAAAGGAACATATTATTCTGTCTACAGTAGCCTGTGATTTATATTCCATTCTGTCTTTATCTGAAAATTGTAATTGTAAGGTTCTATTATTAGATTATTTGGAAATGTTTTATTAAAGCAGTAGTAATGCACATGCATTACAAAACCTTGTAAAACCTCCATTTTTAATCAACTAGGGAAATTTTTTAAATTGAGTAAACTTTTAGTGAAATTTGTGACTTACAGCACATATTATACATATTTTTGCAATATTCAGAGGATACCAGCATACAGGGCACTAATAATATTGAAGTTCCAAAAAGTATATATACAGTTTGCTCCATATGTTGAATATTATAATATAAATCCTAATTTCCCCATGGGGACAAATAAAGTTCTATCTATATATCAGTTGTGTATTTTAGGAATGCAAGAATATAGTCACCTTATAATGGTAACATTTCTGCCTCTGCATATCGCCTGAAGTGATACCAGACTGTTAATGAGTGCTGAGTCATCTGATTATTGCTGTGATTGCAGCAGTTTGTAGATGCTGGTTTACAGAGGAGGGTTGACGCTTCCTTTCATAAAGTGAATCATGCATGTGTGTGTTCAGTGCTGTCTGAGTCATTCCATAGACTGGAAGTGTAGACATTCAGTATCTAGTAAATATTATTTCATCTAACTTCTATTTTCTGTTTTTAATTCTCTGAAGAACTCATTTGTATAAACCAGAATGCTTTAGAAAAAGTATTAAGAACTTATGTGTGAAGTTTATTGTATTGATATGGATTCTCCCTGTTAATGTTAGGCACTCCTAAGGGAAGTTAAATTTGAAGCTGAATACAAGTAGATCTTTAAGATGGTGTGTAATTGTTATTCATACAGTAGGTATTTAAACTGATGTAAAAAAGTTACAGAAGAAGAAAACGGGTCAATGCGCAATTTGCATGCTGAGACATTAATTGAAAGTGACATCAGTTGAAGTTAATGTCAAATGGGGAGTTATTATGTAGTGTGTGTGTGTGTGTGTTCAAAGTTATGAAAGTGATGAATCTGGGTTAGTTATACAGGTATAACAATGTGGTTGATTGTGCAAGTAGCAAGTGATTTAACTACAATGTGAAAAAATGGTGCTGGGAGAATCCTTACTTAGCTGCCAATACCAAAAATGAATAAATTTGAGATCATACACTCCAAGATCCTATAAAATGTAATACATTGGATCGAAATACAAATTCATCTAAAGCAACAAATAAGTCGTTCCTTTTGACAGCAAAAGTTTAGGGCAGCATTTCCTTAGTTACATTTGTAAGGACCCTAGTCAGAATCTTTACATTAGTAAATGCATAGAAAATTGGTTGGCAAGATTCACTGTATAAATTGCTTTAATTTTTTATAACAAAAGACTGTGATAACATAGATGCCTAGAATACAGTTTTGGGGAATGGTCCCTTTTCTATTGCTCTGAGGAACAAATACTTTTTTTTTTTTTGTATAAGTTTTAGGCAGGTACCATCCGGCAGTTCCACTAGGGAGAGAATACTGAAATTTTTTTCAGTATTATGTATTGGAAGTACTAAGTTCTGTGATAATAATCTGCATTTCTTTCTTATGTATTTAAAGTACCTATCTCTTAGTAGCATTTTTTCTATGTCTATAATAAAATTAGTGTGATTTATGTAGCTAATCAAGATTAGAGATCAGATTAAGTACAGTAATTCTGTTAATCTTCTGATTTATTGTTTCATTTAAAGTAAAGAGAAGCATACTGTTTGAGCAATATATGCTTTGAGATTTTGCATTGTAAATCTGTGTTGTTGTTGTTTTTTTTTTTTTTGTCACTGAGAGCCTGAGTCTGTACCAGTACCAAACAGTTACATAGGCTTGTTTCTTGGATCTGAGATCATTATTACATTTTCCATGTTAAAGTACATTAAAAACCACTGTTTTTTCCAAACGTAAGAAGTAAAAATGCTGTTAAGTAAAAAGTAAACTTTTTGAACTATACAGGTTTCAGTTACAGTATGAATGATAGAAAGTTATGTACTTTTACAGTAAATGTTCTTTGTAATTCTTCCATTTTATCATCCAGGTAACTTTTAGTAATTAATTGTATTTTTTCTTTAAAGCTATCTTCACTCTTGTAATCCTCCAATCATTCATGGAAATCTAACTTGTGATACCATCTTCATTCAACATAACGGACTTATCAAAATTGGATCAGGTAAGAATTACTTTAAATAAAACCTGTTGATGTACTGGTGCAAAAGTGGCAGAAATTAACAAAAAAGTTAGTGTGTCTTGCTATAATAAGAGAAACTGTATTTAACTGAATGCTGTCTTTAGTGGTCCATACTTGCTGAACACATCCTTCTGGTTGCAGATAAGGTGAGAAACTCTCTGCAAGCCATTGGCATCATTTATTGTTGGGAGCTTGATATTTAAAATTGGCCTGTGTTATCACCAAAAAATGCTGTACAGATACCAACTGAAACCGCCTGTTATTCCCCAAAGTGTACTTATAATTTATTTAAAAAAAAAAAAAAAAAAGGAGCTAAATTATGCATATTATGAACATATAGATAATGTAAATAAGTGTATCAGTATCCATTCGTATCATTGCTGTCATAAATGATAAAGTGTACAGAGGTTTTCAAATAAATGTCTTTTTATATACCTGGCACATTACACGGTTGTGATACAGATGGATCTAAGTAATTTGGGAAAAGCACAGTTGTAGCTCTCACAGCATTTGTGGCATTATTACCACAACACACCCCCAATACATACATATTATTTTTTTATGCTTCTAATTCCTCAGTTTGTACTGTATGTTATGCTTGAAGCAAGGATTGTTAAAACTGAAATTATTTTAAACTCTTTTATGAAAATGACTCGGCAAAGATTATCATTATTGAACTGTTTTGTCAGTATGCAGTGTGTAGAGCTGTGTGGGATGAAATTTTTAAATCTCTTTCACTTACTTTAGGGACAGAAGCAGCTTCAGTTCTGAAATTACTCTCCATACTGGAAAACGTTAATTTGGTTATGCAAATCCCACAAGACTTCATGAGGGATACATGCTTCTAAGTTTCAATCAAGTTTTACATAATTCAACAAATACTTTTATCAGAAGCTGTGTTTTATGGTAAAATATTTGGATGAATACACATGATTTTATTATCGGGTCACAAGTCACCTTTGTGTTATGAGAATCAGCAAATTTGCTTTTTGACAGCAGTGTATGAGTTATTTCTTAGACAATAAGTTCCCAATTTTAACACTTCATTTTTGCAATATCTTTAAAAAGTTTTCTCTCTGTTATAAAAAGAAATCCTGTCCCCTGTCCTGATAGTCTACGATACGTGATCTTCTTGGAAGATAATTTAAAGACCCGCGAGACAAAAGAGACCTGCCACAGTGCGTCTCACGGGAACATAGAACGAGAGTCTTGCAAGACACACCCTACTTACAAGGCTCTCAGTGCATATAAAGTGTATAAGGTCAATACGGTAGAAATGAATAGGGTAGAAAAGAAATGTTGACGATTAAGTGAAGAAGAAAGAAAAGCGCGAAGAAAAGAGACCCAAAAGCAATGGAGAGAAAAAAATGCTAAAAAGAAAAACATTAATCTAGGTGCAAATTTAGAAAATAAGGAACGTGATGATCAGCCCGGAACAAGTGGAATGGATAAAAAGCACATCCAATCGGGCACGGAGAAAAGAGACTCAAATGCGATGGAGAGAAAAAAATGCTAAAAAGAAAAAGAATAATCGAGGTGCAAATTCAGAAAATAAGGAAAGTAATTATCAGCCCGGAACAAGTGGAATTGAAAAAAAGCACGTCCAATCCGGCTCAGAATTAAAAGACAATGAATAAAAGAAAGTAGAACTTCATAAAGACGTTTATAAACGTCGACACTAAACACAGAGCAGGTTAGAGACTATGAAACCAGTGAAATTAGAAAGGCTCAAAAAAAAAACAAAAAAAAAACTGCGCTATACACATGTGGAGAAAGCTGCGACAGCAGCTACCCCAACCAAACGTGAGCAGCGTTATACATCCTGCAAGAAAGACTTCAACCACGCCCGTGGCCAGAAATAAGACAGGTATGCTTTTACAACGTCATGCGAGACCAGGCAGTGAGCAATCATTTAAAACAAGTCAACAGACCTCTAAGCTAGCAGTTGTTGGATTGCTTTTGGCAGGCAAGCATCATGTGTTCCCAGCTCTTAAAACAACAACATGTGACAGGCAGAAGAGGCAGCTAGCAAGCAGCAAAAAGACAGCAAATGATCCAAAGGCATATCCTTAGTGTACGTTCAGCCGCAATACCCTTCACAACACGAGCAGTATTATACGTCTGGGAAGAAAGACATGTAACCTCGTGCGAGGCAGGAAATAAAGAAACAAGTATTGTTTTTACAAAACTTTTTAAAGTAAAAGTGAAAATAATGCATATGTAACAATTCACAAGAAAATAACAATCTCTCTACCTTAGGCAGGCAATCTACAATTTAAAGTCATCCCTGATGAATGGGGACATGGGAATGAGGGGTCCTTTCATCGGATTAGTGCTATTTCAGATGTGGAATGGCAAAATGGGGGAGGCAGCTTGATGAATGAGGTCTCCAGGACTTAAAACAAATCTAAATCATATTATGTGATATCATCTAATGTGAAATTCTATTCCGTACTTCTAGAATTTTTATTTTTATACTGTATTGAGGATTTATTCTGTTCTATGTATTATACTGTATGGCTCAGAATTAAAAGACAATGAGTAAAATGACAAAGTGGAACTTCATAATGACGTTTACAAACGTTGGCGCTAAACACATGCAGAGCAGGTTAGAGACTATGAAACCAGTGAAATTAGAAAGGCTCAAAAAAAAAAAAAAACTGCGCTATACACATGTGGAGAAAGTTAAAGGATATGAAAGTAGGAAAATTAGAAAATATAAAAAAAAAAGAAAGTAAAGATCGCAGTAGCACAAACAAACAAACTGCCTCATTTAACTATGCACCAGTCTAACTTTGGTTTTGTACAATAATTACTACACTATTGCACCTTAACACTTAATTCTACCTTATTCACATAATTTTGCTTAATTATGTTCTCCTATACTGTTATCTTTCAATCTATGACTTTTTGTTAATTTAACTGATATTCTTCTAACTTTGCACAGTTTTTGATAAGCGGATCAGGATGCATTTCACTGTGTGTTGTCCTGTATAACTATGCATTTGACAAATAAAGAATCTTGAGAATTTCAAAAACGGAGTTTACCACACATGCATTTATTGGTTACTTTGTTCATGTATATATATTTATCTGTCTGCTTATTTAAAAAGCTACATTTACCCCAGGAGTCAAAAATGTTCTGTCTAGCCCGTGTACAAAAACCTAGACAAAAGCTGGGGTATCACCTTGGTAACCCCATGTACTTTTGGAACTGTGAGAGGAAAATAGCATGACTTTACAGACAGGAGTCCAATGCAGAACTCTACTTACTTTTTTACTTTGTAAAAAAAAAAAAAAAAAAATATTAACTGCTGATGTTGTAGATCGTTTTGTCTCTGCTGAAATTCCAAAGAGAGAAACCTAACCTGACCTCATTAAAAAGATTCAGCATATTGGGACTTGCAAGATTACAAATATTGTTTTTACAGAAGTTCTGAAATAAAAGTGAAACTAATTAAATAGCAACAATTCAAAGAAAAAAAAACCTTAAAAGTGTGTATCCGGAAAACCAAGCACGGGGGTTGGCGAGCGAAGCGAGCAGGGGGCGAAGCCCCCTAGTACTATACAAGAAAAGTCAGTCAGTCATTATCCAACCCGCTATATCCTAACACAGGGTCACGGGGGGTCTGCTGGAGCCAACCCTAGTCAACACAGGGCTCAAGGCAGGAACAAACCCCGGGCAGGGTGCCAGCCCACTGTAGGGTACACACATACCCACACACCAAGCACACACTAGGGACAATTTGGGATCGCCAATGCACCTAACCTGCATGTCTTTGGACTGTGGGAAGAAACCGGAGCGCCCGGAGGAAACCCACGCAGACACGGGGAGAACATGGAAACTCCACGCAGGGAGGGCCCAGGAAGCAAACCCAGGTCTCCTTACTGCGAGGCAGCAGCGCTACCACTGTGCTGACCTACAAGAAAAGTTGACTTTTTTTTTTTCTTCTCTTAGGCCTCGTCCACACTACTGTACTATGTTTTTGTTTAAAAATACAGACATCAGTCTCAGTTTTCACCTTTTGTACACACTACGCTGGCGATTTTCATCCCCTGAAAACTGAGACTTTTGGAAACTTTCCAGAGCTACATATATACTTCTGAAGATGCATCCTCAGTGTTATAATGTGGTGTGGTGAAATCGCAGTTTTCCAAAAACATGGTGTCTAATTATCCTCCAATTTGTTTGTGCTTATTATATGGCTCTTTCCTGATTGGATTCTGCTCATTGCCACATCTCACACTGACATCTCAAAATGATTCTCTGATCTCAATAATGGAAACATTGTCAGAAGGCCTAAACCTGTGTTTAGCAAAAAAAAAAATTACCTTGTTGAAATGTTCAGTTTGAATCCCCTTCAGAACAGGAAAAAAGAGAGAATAGAAAAATTAATTTTGCTGCAAAAATGTGACTTTTTTTTTTTTTAAAACAGAATGGTTGTAAATTAATACAAATACATTTTTTTCCAGTTATGTTCTATATTTGGTTGAAAAAATGTGATGTATGTAAATTTTTTTTTTTTTTTTTTTTTTACTACAGTGTTTCCCCGAAAGTAAGATTGGGTCTTATATTAATTTTTGCTCCAAAAGATGCACTAGGACTTATTTTCAGGGGATATCTTGTATTTATTCATGTACAACAATATACGTTTATCCAAATACAGTCATGTCATCTTCTTTTGGATTATCGTCATAACCCTCCACATTCAAACCCTGAATTCCAGCCTGAATTATTTGCTACTCCAGTCACTTTTAGGATCCTCCAGGATCAATGTGCATGCCTCAATGTTTGATGAATGCTTCGATGTGGTAAAGCAAAATGCCAACATACAAATGTATTCATGTTGCTTTTATATTCAAGTGTTGCATATTCCCCAAAGTAATGATGCAATACATTTTAAAACTCTCACATACCTTCTGTGCCGTCTTTTTTTTTTTTTTTTTTTTGGCACCTTCACAATACCTTCAAAATGTATTTGAGCCACAGAGAAAAATAAATAAGGACATAATGAAAATGTCTTTTGTGATCAAAGTGGAAATTTCGGCTTTAACCTGGAAATGTCCATTTTAATCTCGTAGTTTATCATTAAAGCAGACCGTCGTAAACATCATCTTAAAACTGACCCAGTTGTTAAATCGCTATGCGCTTCAGGGGCTTCCTCCTGACCTGACAGCAGCGGCAAGCAGCAATGGATCGCCACACAGAACACATTACATTTATAATATTCCAGCTCTCTGCACATTTAAAATTCTTAGATTTATACTTGATATCACTTTCATGATGAAATGCATTAAAATATGTATGTTACATTTTACAGATAAATCGTTAACTTTGTTTAAATAATGAATACTGTTAATAGTTACACATATGGGGGTGACACGGTGGCAGAGTGGTAGCATGGCTGTCTTGCAGGGAGTCACGTCCCTTGTGATCCCTGCCTGGAGTTTGCATGTTTTCCTGGTGGGTTTCCATAGTGTGCTCAGTTTTCCATCCAAAGTCATGAAGGTTTGGGGATTTGGTGAAGCTACAATGATGTTAGTGTATGTATGTGGTTGTGTTTACCTTGTGATGAGCTGATGCCCAACCAGGAATTTTGTTTCTGTCTTGCGTCGATGCTGCTGGAATGGGTGCATCCCTGAATTGATGGATGTAATCGTTAAACATCCTTTTCAGAGATATGGTGGCAAGGTGTCCTCAGAATTTAATGGATGTTTTGGGAACACGCGTTGCATCACGTGAAGTATAAACCTGGCCTTAGGTGCCTTACTTTTCAGCTGACGATCTTGACTAGGGTTTATTTTTGGGGTAGGGCTTATATTACAGAGCAGCCTGAAAATCATGGTAGGTCTTATTTTTGGGGAAACGCAGTATATAAATACTTTTGTGACTGGTGCCGAGTTGTAGTGCAGCATATACATTAAAGCGGTCAAATGTCTTTGATACTAGATAATATGACAACTTTTCTGAATTTATTAATTCTTGTATTTACTTTTTCTCAGTTGCACCTGATACTATAAACAATCACGTAAAGACATGCAGAGAAGAACAAAAGAATTTGCATTTTTTTGCTCCAGAGTATGGAGGTAAGAATTTCATTTGCAAACCAGGTTAAAAGCAATTTTGCTTGTTTTGCAGACATTGCGTTTATTTTGCAATGATTTATTTATTATTGCAAATGAGTATATGAATAGATGAAAGTTGCATTTAAACATTTGAAAATGGGAGAACATATGTGTAATTTATGATTTCTTTTGATTGTAGTGGCATCAGATGTTACAACAGCTGTTGACATTTATTCGTTTGGCATGTGTGCCCTAGAGGTAAGAGATCTTTGTTTAATATGTGTTCAGATACCTCTCTGTATCAGTGTTTTTCAACCATTGTGCCATGGCACAGAGGTGTGCCTTACTAGCTACCCATATTTACCATGGAAATAATAGTGTAGTGCACTTGGATCTGAACCTGAGGAGGACAAGCTCCGCAGGTGGTCAGGGCCTGTCTGAAGAGGATAGGTCTACCTGGAGAAACTGGCATAAACACATCTCCGCGATTGCCATGTTAGAGCACTTCGGATGTGTCTCATGGCTGTTAGAGTCCATCTGACTAGGTGTGTGTAAGGCAGAAAGGGATGGGCAAATGGGCAAAGCAGCTTGGAGATGCCACCAAAGTTCTCACTAAGTGTTGTTTCTGCAAATGCTGAACTCGGAGCTCCTTTTTTTTTTATTGGCTTCTCCCGTAGTCCTACCTCTTTGGGTAGTTGAGCACGTGTATAAGATATACTGTATATGTGTTTGTGATTAGTAAGATAGTGGCATGCCTTGGGATGATTTTGGTTATTAAAAGTGTGCCACTACAGAAAAACAGGTTGGTAAAAACTGCTGTATGAGAAACTTTATTTTATGTTTCACTGACTTACAAGTTAATAAGTTGGATGTAGTTGTTATATTTAAAGACACATGTAACATTTCACTTTTAAGTTAGAATTCACTTGCACCTAATTTTTGAATTGTCCCAGAATTAAACAACACATGTTCAGAATCATTGTCACTTATGCAAAGTAAGGTGAAATTCTACCTTGCTCGTCTGACCAATGTGTAACACATCTCAGAATCCTTGTTTTACCAAAAGTGATATAGAGTGGATTCATAAAGTATTCAGACCCATTAATTTTCTACACACCTTATTGTATTGTAGATTTAATTTTACATGGATAAATTTTGACATTTAATGATCAGTCTTGACTCGATAACCCATAATGACAAAGTTATGTGTTTTGCTACTTAAATAGATTCAAAAGCAGGCCCCTCCAGCTAATCATTTTGGGTAGTATTTTCAAAGGGATAGGGACACTTATTTCACACAGTTCTCAAGCAAGTCTAAAGAGGAAAATATTAGTACACCAACATAAAATTTTCCTGCTTCTTTTTGCATTAACAGACTCGCACACTTTGTGGTAGGACAAGTTTTTATATATAATTTTTTTATAACTAAATTCTAGTATACTGAAATATGTATTGCAAGAAAAAAGTTAATCTAGTAATTGTGTTCAGGAGAGTGAATGCTTTTTTTTTTTTTTTTTTGGTAAATGTGATATTTATGCAAATATGGTTAAGAACATCAGTCTTTTGATTCTTTTATTTCAGGTTTACATAAAGAGATCCATATAAATATATTGTTTGAGAAAAGACTCACCACTATTATATAGGTTTATAGTATTAGAGTACAGTAAAATTTTCAACTTGCTTCTGCTGATCAGTGTTATTTTTTTATCAGTCAGTTATGGAGTTATGGTTCATATTGTTGCATCTGAAGCCGTTCCACTCTTGTGAAAGGATGCCATAACTTTTAACTTTGATGTAAGCTGTAACCTAAAATTATATGTGTAGTAATTTACTAAATTATCTAGATGCATCAAATTGTGTCAATTAAAAATTAATATACATTTCAGATTGACCATGAACAAAGAAAGGTCTGACTTTTTTTTTTTTTTTTTTTTTGTTCATTCAGTTTGTGTTAGGAGTGAGAACGTTAAACACACAAAAAGCATGTTTTAAAATATTAGGTATTGTGATTCATTTCAGTACTATATTTGATTTTAGTTCATCCCTTTTTGTTTGACATTAAAGTTCAGACATTATTATGATAGGTAAAAAAGAGTCAGTCAATTAGATGTAATAGGAAGAAAAAACTCAATCCATCCCACTTAAATCTTTTTGGAATTCTGGAAATGGTCAGTTGTTTTGGCAATCTCTGCAGTTAAGACTAGGATTTTTCAGTTATCAAATATATTTTGTTCATTGTCTAATGTTACCTTTAGTTGAGTTGTGAGATGAGTCCTTAAGTTTATTGTAGGGCTTCCAACCAATTTTCTCAGATTATTTTCATATTCATAGTATTGGGTTTATTGAAAAAAATTAATGAGTTGCTGTGAGTGCAGGATTCAGACTGGAAAAAGAAGAGGGATATAAGCTGTGGTTTCTCTCTGGTGCAAGGCTGTTGAAGTTAACAGAGGTAATGTAAAAAAAATAGTGAGGTATATATCAGATAGATCTAGAAGTTAAATGAGTTTGTTCAAACAATTCCATAATTTAGTAACAACATTTGCAAAACTTTTTAGGCGACCCTTGTCTGTACAATAAGAAGTTTAAATGTGTTGGTGCTGCATTGATATATGTTGACATGAGGTACTTTATGTGTAGATTTTTAACTTGTTACTTTCTCAAAAAGTAACGTTAGTACACAAGCACAGCTGTAAAAAAATACTTTTTTTTTTAAATAAAAATCTGTGCATTGACACCAAGAGAAACTGTACTACTATTGCTTTATTCTGATTAATATTACATGCATGTGAGAAGTATCCTATATGTACATTTATTTAACACACCCTGTAGTACACAGAAAGTTTCTGTAAATTAAGTCATCACTTTTTTTTTTTTTTTTTTTTAAATTGGAGAAAATTTAAGTATACTGTTTGTGTGTGTCATCATTAAGTAACTTCCTAGTTTACATACCAGTTCAGATGGTGGCTAAGGTGTTTTCAGTGTTGAATTTGCCATTTCTCCAAACAGTAATCTGAGTTAATGCCAGCAACTGATTTTCACAGACAGTCCAAGGGCACACTTTTAATGTGAATGGCAGTTCTGATTTTAACTAGGTGTGGATGTGACATGTGGTTTATATCCAGTAAGTGGAATAGAGATTGGATATTTGTTTGGCTTTTCTATTAATTGTACGTGGCACACACCACAGTGAAAGTTATATGAATGTGAATGAATCTAAACTTTTGAACACAATATAAAGATGACCTTGTGAAATTTTAGACAGAAACGGAATATCAAAATATATTTATGCAGGTAAATAAGAGGAAAAGTTTTATTGTAGCTTTAACATGGCATAAATAAATTAGTTTCATTTTTTTATGTTTTTACTTATGGTATTTTTCTCTCTCTTCTAGATGGCTGTACTTGAAATACAAGGCAATGGGGAATCCTCCTTTGTTCCTCCAGAAGCCATTGCTAATGCAATTCAATCTCTAGAGGACCCTTTGCAAAGAGTAAGTTATATGCAGGACAGGCATTATCTGTCACTCATACTTATAAGAATATACAGCATATAATTTACACAAGAGGTGATCAAAATGTTTTGAGATGGACATATTTAAGAGGGTCAAAAGTTTTTTATATTTCTCCTTATTCTCTGTTAACAATAATATACACCTGTTATAATGCTCAGGAAACTTTTCTATACCACTCATTTTTTTGCCTTGCTTGTGCAAATCATTTTTCTGTAGATGACGTAACTTGATGTCCTTGTCATTGCATGTCTCCTAGAGGTAGTCATTGAGATTGCGAAATAAGAGGTAGCCACACATGAGAGATATGTAGCAAAGGTTGGGTGTGGCATCTCTCTGAGTTTCATAGAAGATAATGGGGGATAGTTTGCATCTCTCATTTAGGCTTTTTCTGTATTGACTGCTGCAAATGCCAGTGTAGATCATCATAATAATAACCAGTTATGTGAGCTTTAATGGTATATATAGTATTACAAACTATGCCATTAAAATCATAAAATATTGTACATATAACCTTGGCAGCATTAGTTTGGACCTTGAATTTTTTGGTAATAGAGAATCGAAACACTTATGTTGCCTCAATTGTTTCTTGTATTATGAGTTGTAGTGATGTTTCCAAATTTCTTATCTGGTTACGAAGTACATCATTGATTTCTTTCCGTCTGTATTCATAATCTCTAGATTCTTCTTGAAACATTGGCTATGGTGAGGCTTTATTTATGTCATCAATACTGTATATTTGGTTGTCCACCAGGCTCAGACCATGCTGATGATTAATTGTTCATAAATAAAGGATTCAATTAACCCATAACTAGTAGTGTCTGCTATCTCATGACCTGTCACCTTTTTTTATTCTCCATTATGATTTACGTCGTGGCAACCTTTTCTTTTTTGTCGATGTTGAAAGCTGTCCAGACTGTGGGTCAAATATGAAAGAAACCCTTCTATAACTGGATTTGGTTCACTGTATTGTTTTCTACCGTTCACACTTCATTGATAGAATATCTGAGTTGGTGGTTCTTACACCATATTTACTTGGTTCTAAAATATGAACCACAGTAGGCCAGGAATACTGAAGCCTTATAATTAAGATATTTTAGTACACAGCAGCTAATCTTTTGCCACTTATAAAATTTGTACCTTGGAATACCCTTTTAAGTTCTGGCTGAAAAAGTTTTCTTCATTCTTTTATATAAATGTTTGTGTTTAAAGTCCAGTAAAGTACATTTTTAAAATAAAGAAAAGGTGTGGTATATGTGAAACAGATTTGATTTCTGTGGTTCATGAATAGTCAAAAGTACACACTGATAGTTTTCTGGATGTCCATTTTTGAAGTTTAGTTGCAGTAGTCAATGAAAATCCATGCCTCTGATTTTTTTTATAGTGTAAATGTATGTGCTAAATGTAAAATCATTTTATGGGCTGTGGAATGCTGAAAATCAGAGGGTTCTGTTTTGTTACAATGTCAATTGTTGTGTGCAATACCCTGTTTAAGTTGGAAAAATGATTGAATAATTTGAACCATATAATGTAGAAGTAGGTAATAATTGAATATGTTGATGTATGAAACATGATACACTCTTGGTGAAAGTGGTGTTCTACTCATGGAAAACTGCACAATAATATGGTTGAATACATCTGTCCATTTTGTGACCTTGTTTTTCCTTTTACAAACTTGTGATCACTTTCTCTTCACGTTCACAGTAGATTGCTTTACACTTAGAAACATAAGACTTGTTATTACTATTAGAACAGAACATTCTTTACAACATATTTTTTCAATTGTATTCACGTAATGTTTGCAAAATGTGGCGGAGTTGACATTGGAAAATAGATGTCATGTTTGTACAGTGATTACAACTCCTTCCTCACATATCTTGTAACCTGGGTTCACAGTAGGTGCCCAGTCTTTATCTGAGTAGAGTTTGCAGTTTCTCCTCATGTCTCCATGGATTGTAATCCCACATATCTAAAGATGTGTTAGTTTGATTGACAATTATGAATTGCTTTGTGTTATTGTGTGTGGGCTGACACCCTGTCCAGGGATTGTTCCTGGCTTTCACCTGCTGTTTACTGAAACAGATGCCAGCTTCCCTATGGCACTACACTGGATAAGTGGGTTTAGAAAATGAATGGATGGATGGATGGATTATTTGGAACATTGTCCTGTTTAGCTAAGGTTTCCTTTTTGCTAACAGTTTAAGTTTAGCAAAGCTGTAGAACATGCAGATTCAGTTAAATATGCAAAATTTTATATTTCTCTCCATTTACATACTGCTTGTATAAAATGTGTACATTCAAAATACAAAGTTAACTTAGTAGAATGTTACAACTGTATTCAAGCTGACTTAAAGCTCTGTGTGACATTATTAAATTATTATTTCTTTTACTGCATTATAGGAATTTATTCAAACATGCTTAGAAGCTGACCCTGAAAAGCGACCAACGGCTCGGGAACTTCTTTTTCATCAGGCACTCTTTGAAGTTCCATCATTAAAGCTTTTAGCAGCACATTGTATTATAAGTCATCAGCGTAAGTAACTGGTATTTGATTCACTGTTTATCTAAATATACTTCATTATACATTTCCAGGCACTATATATAAATGCTATTTTGAGAAACTGTTAGAACAGTACTTAAACAGATCAAAATATATTAATATAAAAGAACAGATCAAAATATGTTAAATAATGAAGAATACCCCACCTTCAATTATAGAGTTTTCTCATAGTTGTTTTAATAAATCTTTGGATACATTCAAGAATTCCTTTCTTTTTTCATTTTGAGTGAATAGTTCATTACTTTAATGTTGAAGGACACTTTGATTTTACTTGAATGGAATAGGATAGAAGGGAAGCTTGTAGTCCAGTTGTGTGTCTCAGTAGCTGAGGAATCTAGCTTTCATCTGTGAGAGGATGGCTTTAGAAAACTATTGTCCTAAATAGAAGTCAAAACTGCGTCTACCTTAAATTGACTTGTGCCACAGTGAGTTTGGTGATTTGTGATGCCAGTCTAAGCTCCTCTACCTTAATTCGTATTTCACTCCAGCTTCCAAGAAAAAGCAGACTGCAAAGGGATTAGAACACTAATAAAAGGACCTTTTTAGATGGAGTTATTTCTCCATATAAATTGGTTTATCCCCTCACAAAAAATGGGTTTAGTTTAAATACTGTTTTGAAATGCATATTCATCGTAATGGAAGTGTCAAGTGATTACATTTATTTAAAAAGCATGCAAATTTCAATCCTAGTCACAATTGTTTGATGAGCAACTATTATAAAATGTGTGTTTTTGTTTTTTAAAATCTTGTTTGTTTGAGGGTGATGGTTGTTGATTACTGTTTGCTATAATATCTGTGTATTTTTTGATCTGCTGAAACTGCTGTAATTTTTCCTTGGAACAAATAAAGTATTTACTATTCATCTATCCATCCATCCTACAGGTATCTATAATTAACTGACTAACAGTACATACATTGCAAATTTACTCTTAAAAGTACTGCAATATAGATTATTTAAATTAATCTGTATCCTTGTATTGAAGAGGTATATTTAAATATGCGAGATGTTTTAACTTATCTCTCTATTAACTTATCCAACCAATTTTAATTTTGGTTCCTCCTTTTTGCACTGTACAGTCACAATGCAGTTAATATAAAAAATAGAGTATTTTTAATTTTTTTTTTCTGCTTGACAGTTTTTGTTTTTTTTTCAGTATGTGGACCATAAAGTCTACCGATCATGTAGGATATTAATGGGTGCAGAGCTCCGTATTTTTATAGCCATCTAATTTTGGTTAGGGTTGAGGAGAATAAGAGGATAAAAAATTGATTTATGTTAACTATGTGTTGCATGTTTTCTTATTATATTTGTATCACAAAATCATACTATTTTAGTATTTTTTAAAAGGAAATGCTTGAATTGGTGCTGTTTTTGACTTCCTGTAGACATGATTCCAGAGAATGCTTTAGAAGAAATTACCAAAAATATGGATCCTAATTTGATAATAGCAGAAAGCAGAGAGAGGATGCAGCTAAAGTAAGTGTTGTTTATTCACTTAATTTTGTACTAAATTTGAATATGACTTTAACATGATGTTTTGCATAATTTACCTAATCAAGAAGTGTGAAGTATAAAAATTGTTCACACAAATAATACATTTTAATAATTTCAGAATATATTTTAGTCTTATACCTGATTAATTTTTGAGAACATAAACTTACTTTTAGTTACACACTTTTGACTTCTAATTTTCTATATCAAATGTGTTTATGCATTCTAATAAAGTTGCCAATCTTTTCAAATCAGGTTAGAATTAGCTGGATTAAGTTATGACATTGACAAGGTATAAAATAACATTTTGAGATGGCTTATATGCCTTATGCCATGACTACTAAATGAAGCGACCCAAATATTTTTAGATATATATAAAAAAAAATAAAACTTTATCCTTGTTTACACATCTAGATTAGGTCACTCATTTGCAGCGACATCGTAAGCAAAATGGAAATATCCATCTTCAACTCAATGATTTTTTTTTCCTTTTTCTCTTTTTAAAACTTTTGCTGATCCAAAGCAGCATATTCATATTAGGTTTGATGATGAAATTTTTTGTGTAATAAAAAATTATACTGTACATACACATATAGAAACTGAGGGAATATATGTCATGTTTTTATAATTATTAAAGTATGTCAACCAAAGTGTGTATTCTATAATTTGATAAGTAATACTGGTAAGTGAATGCTGTTAATCCCTTCTAGAAATGCACATTGCACTTCTCATTTCAGTGTTGTTCTCCAAGTACAAAGCAAAACATATTTAAAAAGTTGCCACAAAAAAACTTTTTGCCCTCCAACCCCCTATTTCTCTTATCTGCTTTAAGCAATATTTTTACATCTTGGTGACATTTCAACAGATTTTGAGAGGATTACAGCTACTCATCAGCAAACTGTATTGAACCACAAGTTTGTTAAGGGACCTCTTGAGGTTCTCGGGCCCAATGCAGCCACTTTGTAGGGCCGGCTCTAATGTCAAATGCTGAAGGGTGGAAATGTGAACTAATCTGGAATATTCATTAAATGATTACTGTTACAGCTTTTCATTTACTGAAGGACTTGCACAAAAGTGCCTCATGTCATTATTTTACATGGCTGAAGGATACACATATAAATAAATGAGTTTCTTACTCTGAAGGCACTCATTTTTGGGAGTTCTATTCAGAGTATTCTTAAATCATATCCTCTAAGTAAATAAGCGTTTGTGTGTTAATATATTTTCCTGGGGATGTACTGTACTAAAAAATTGTATTAAAGTTTATGTGGCTGTCTATTTTCTTAACCGACTTCCTTTGTATTACCACCACATTAACTATCAGCCCTGAACTAGATAATTACCTTTTGTAACTATTGTCTTTAAAATGGCTAAAGTTTGTTTGGAATAAACCAGTCAACAAACAGTGCAAACTGTATTGTGTAAAAATTACATGTAGTGTTTGGACAGGATTAAGAAAACTATAAATTCAATAAATAGCCTAGTATAATTGTATTTTTTGCCATATTTTGTTTTCATGCAATTCATTTTTAAAAGGGGGAAAAAAGAGGGAGAAATAAAAGATGCAGAATACAATAAAAAAATAATAATAAAGCCCAAAGTATTACAAATAATCCAGCGTCCTAACATTTTTGTAGATAACATGATCCAATATGTTGTTGGTATGCTGTTACAAATTACCTTTTGTTTACTTTTTTTTTATAGACTTTCCCAGTTTCCAGCTCTAGAATTAGATAAATTTCTTGAAGATGTAAGGTAAGGTCATATTTTGACACACAAATTAATTTACTTAGCCACATTTTAATTATTATGTTTTTTCATTCTTTTCAAGATTAGGTGTGGTACCAGCCCGGAGGGCATTTTGCTGTGTTCTTGGTATTTTCTTCTCCCTATAGGATTAGCAGTTGAGTGACTGAAAATGTCTGCAAATGTAGATTTCATTAAACTTCCTTTGTTCAACTTATTTTAAAAGAGTATTGCTAAAACAAAAAAGCAAGACCAGCTTTTTGGGTTTTAAACATGGCTTCTGACACTAGCATTAATTATGCAAGTAAAAACAGACAAAAATATAATTTCTTTAACACTCATAAGCTGATAAAGCTACACCACAGAAATTGTTATTTCAGATATCTTCACCCTATGTTTGCTTTGATCTTTCTGCAGAACTGGCAGACATCTCTGACTTTAAATTTCCTCAATTCTTATGCACTTTACTTTATCATTACTTCTTAACCTGTAGTAATAATCGTCTCATGGCAAATCAGTGGGCATTGGGATTTCATATGAGCACCATGTCTGTTCAATTAAGCATCTTTCAAGGTTATTTGCAAATGTGCATAATATTTACTTTCCATAGCATCTTTCAAGATTAACGGTACCACAGAGAACTTAAAGTGCATATAGTGTATAAACACTCTTAACAGAACATTAAGCCACCAAAGGCCACTTAAATGTTTGTAGACACTTGCAGAATCTATGCCAAGTTGCAATGAGGCTGTTAAGAAGGATGTAGAACCATTCTTTTCCTAGTAAATTCTCTCACTGGAAATTTTGATCATAGTGGCCATAAATGATGTGCCAAGCACAATCCAGAAACTTCTGCAAGTGATTTGTTGTATTGAGGTCTGTTATTATAGCTGTTATATGGTTTTACATTTCCATGCCCTTCCATTATATTCAGGATAAAAATGCTTTTCACCCAAGTAGCCTCTAGTGATTCTTACAGTGTGAACAAGCACCCTGGCCTGTACACCTATTTGCTGTGCACCGAGGTAAACCATAACTGATTATTTTCTATGACTTTTTCCCACTGATTATTTGACCATTGCCTTTTCTTTGCATTAATATACCACCAGAAGTGTGCTTTAGGTATAATAAGTGGTGTATGGACCACCACCTTACCATAGCATCTCATTATATCAAATGTTTGACAGAAAATTGTTGATGGCTTTTACTGTTTTTGCCTCAGATTAATAATTGCAGTGGAATAATCCAAAATTGTTTGTCCTTTTCCGTTTTTATGTCAAATCTGAGAATAACCATCTCTGTTAAAATAACCTAAAAAGTTAGGTTATTCAATCACTATTATATAGCATAAATTGAGCAGCCTTTTTGCTGAAACACCTGTCAAAACGAATCCCAACAGTCAGCCCAATATCAAAGTAACAGGAATAATTTCCTCAAGCCACAGTAAGGTAATATGAGCAAATAGGTCTGTGTGGCCTTTTTCTTGGCCCTTAAGTGGGATGTGAATCCCTTATTTGCAATTAGTTTGTATGATGCAATTTTTCCTTTATTTTGGTATTTTTCTGTATTTAAAATCTATTTGTAATAGTAATAGCTAATTAACATGGTGAAGATCATATAGTAAATCAATGCTGAGAATTGCCACTGGTAACGTTTAGATACAGTCTGACTCCTTTGTTACTGTATGATCCTTCATTTTGTTTTTAAAATGAACTCCATCTCAAACTGGTTAAAATTTTCAGTGATCCAAGAACTCTTGGTTCTGATTTTCATTAGGGTCTTGTTACTTTTTAAGAAATGTATAGGACCAAAATTAAAAACAAAACAGCCAAAATTCTCAAGGGTGAGGATTTGAATGGATGTTATAACAGAGGTTTTCAGGTTCAGTCCTGTGAGCCTCACTATAGCTGCAGATTTTCTTTGCAACCAATTTCACAGTCACAATTTTTTTTTTTTTTTTTTTTTAACCTTTAATCGTATTGTTTAAATTGATTTTTTTTACCTTTTCTTATTTTATATTCAGAAAAGTGCAATTGTTTATATTTATAAGAAACTATTGTTTTTTTTTTTGCCAAAGCTATAAATGTTTAACTCCGTTTTGTAATTTCTTTTTAATTCAGTTTTTATCTGTGGAGTTTGCTGTCTAATCTGTATGTGAATAGAGGGAAGCAGCTACTTCATTGTTATCCTCTTGTTTAATTATTGGCAGGAATGGCTTAAATAATCTGCATACAGTATTAACAAAGAACAAAATATTAAAATGAAAAAAAAAAAGAATTGATTCCCATCAAGCACAGTTAAATGCTTATCTCAAAATCCTCAAAGGCATTGATAAAGCAGATCCAGCAACATTCTTTCTGCTCAAGGGTGAATCTCATACTTGGAATTTAGTGGAAATTAAGGGGAAATTAATTTAAAGCTAAAGCCAGGAAACACTTTTTTATGCAAAGAATTGTGGGATTCTGGAATAAAATACAGAGAGGTGTAGTTGAAGCAGAAACCTTGACAACCTTATCATGCATGAGATATTGGGACAGCTTAGCTATTAGCTAAACAAACGGGCTTGAGGGACTGAATGGTCTCCTCTCGTTTGTCAAATCTTAATACATAATTTGCCTGCCTCCTCACTCACGTCCGTCCAAAGCCGAATGCGTAGTCGCCTTCTGCCCAGCTGCCCGAAAAACCTTACGAGACCGACATACAACCCCAACATCGCGGCAGGCGGCGGATTTACGGCCGCAAAAATTCAAAGACAAAGGCGACTTCGATTAAAGCTCTAGAGGCCTGAAAGGCGATTTCAACTACAGCTCGAGGCCTAATTACGCATTCTGATTCAATTACGCAATCATTCAATACACCTATATCAGGTTTGTGGTGCTTATACTTATTACTATTCCATATTGTACTGGAACATTCATCATTCAATATTATACTATAGGCCTGGAAAATTCATCAACTAACAGTACAAGCCTGTACAGTAATGAGTAAAGCGGACTACAATCATTACAAAACAACTTCTTCATTACTTATCATTTGTTCTTCATACACTGCTGACACAAACTTGTGCCTGTTTCATCTTACGTTGTCGAAACGGGCTCTTTGTCTAGTTTCTTATCTAATTTAATGTAACCAGCTTGTAATTTCTGGAGTAACACAAGAAAATGCATAACCTGCTAGCAAGCAAAAGAAGAAATGGATTGGTATGAAAACTTGAAAAACCCTGCTGTTCAGAATGCAATTCATACTCAAATTCACTTTTAGTTATGTAGATCATTCTTGTCTTTCAGTTTGTAGCATGTTGAGTATCTCATTCTTTATTTGACACTTATAATTTTCCCCATATATAATTCAAATCAAAGTGTTGCCCATTCTGTATGCATTACTTTATATTTTAGCATAATACTTTAAAAAGAAATTATGTTCTGATATTGTATTCTTCTTCAAAGATCATCAAGGTTGATTGACTTTCCTAGTTGTACAGAGTTTCAGCATGTATGATGAATATTCCACAAATAAACTGATAAAGAACGGTAACATAATTTTTAAAATGCAGAATGTCCTGGAGAAGCATGAAGATAATTGAAGTCACATTTCATGGGCAGATTTGTACACCTCGTGCAAAAACTGAAATTTAATACTTTGTAGTTTTGGCTGGCGTGTTGGGAACCTGTTTTGGAGGACCTAGTTATGATAAAATACTGAAGATCAAGTTTCAGTTCAGTTTGGTTCAGGGGACATACAAAAATTAAAGTAATATTTGACTTGTCACATATTTCTGCAATCATAATATCAACTTTCATTTTACTTATTTTTTTTCCACAAAAGAATTCTTGACTGTTGTAATTTATTAGGGTTTTATTGTCCCAGCATGCTTAGTTTCCATGGATGTAATAATAGCACCATAAGTTGCCTTGATGAACCACTCAGTTATTTTTCTGTATATATCAGAAAAGGATCATTTTGATTGATGTAGAAGTCATTGCAGGTGTTTTAACAGTTTTAAAATTGACCCAAAGTATCATTTTCACAAATTCCTTTTAGGCATGTCAGTTGACATGTGAAGGTTTATACTGTAAAAGCTAAATTTTCAGACATTTAGCACAACATGCTACAGAGTAATATACAAAAAGTTCACCACATGAAGCAAATGTAATGTTTTTCGATTTCATAATTTTCTGCAGTTTACATGTGTTTTAATTTTTAGTTTTGATCAGCTTTGAGTTTGAGTTCCACATCAAAACTTGGCACTAGAAGGAGTGGGGATTTTGAAGAAAAGTAAAAGATCCAACACTGAAAGTCTAAAAGCAACAGTTACAATTAACATCATTCATTTACGTACATTTTATTAACTCATAATCTAATTGATGCATGTTTTATCAAATGTGCTCTTTTTCTTTGTGTAAAAGGAAAACAGTTGCTACTTGTATAGTCTGTATTGTTTGCACATGAAACATTTAAATTATGTGTAAATATTTTTTTTCTTGACAGAAATGGAATATACCCACTTACAGCTTTTGGGCTCTCATGTCCTCACCAACCTCAGCAACAGACTGTGAAATCCCCTGTTGTGCAACCGTCTGTGAAAACCCCAACACCTGAACCAGCCGAGATTGAATTGAGAAAGGTGAAAAGGCCTTTGCTTTTTCAGTCTTCATATTAACTTTTGTTTTGTATTGTGATTTGCAAAAAATAATGCTTGAGTTTAGCATTTTGGAACTGAAATAAATGTGTGTTACTCTTCTTTAGGGGAATGACAATTTTTGTAACTGTCTATGGACTGTAATTAGTCAAACCATTTTAATAGCCAACATTTTACTTTTATATTGGATCAGTAAAGAAAAAACGATTTATTAAATGTCTTTCAAGTAAATGATCAGATAAAGAGTTTTTAGTAGTACAGTGGAACCTCGGTTCATGACCATAATTCGTTCCAAACCTTTGGTCGTAAACCGATTTGGTCGTGAACTGAAGCAATTTCCCCCATAGGATTTTATGTAAATACAATTAATCCGTTCCAGACCGTACGAACTGCATGTAAATATATTTTTTTAAAGATTTTTTAAGCACAGATATAGTTAATTACATCGTAGAATGCACAGTGTAATAGTAAACTAATGTAAAAACATTGAATAACACTGACACAAACACCCAGGCTCCCTGCTCAGCTGCACGCGCAGGCTGTCTCTCTCTCTCTCTCTCTCTCTCAGCAGCACGCAAGCCCCCCCCCTCTATCTCAGCAGCACGTGAGCCCCCCCCATTAACTTTGCAGCAGTTCGCGCTATAGCCTACAATCCAATCACTGTATAAACACTTTTTTTTAAAATGAGTTTTAAGCACAGGGGGGGAAAAAAGGAACATTTGAACAAATCCGAACTTCATTTAAAAGCCAACCAAGACAGTAACATTGCAGGAGTTCATGCTAATAGCATTACAACCCGATCGCTGTAAACACTCTTTTTTTTAAATGAGTTTTAAGCTCATGGAAAAAAATGAACATTTGAAAAAATGAGAAAAGTAACATTGCAGCACTTTCTTCTCACCACTCTTCACATGCTTAGAAGCCATGGTTAACTGCAAAAGCACACGAAATACTGTAGAGCACAAAGAGTTCACAGGTAAAGCACGCACGTCTGACTGAGAACAATGAAAAGGGAGAGGCTGAACACGTGCTTAAATACAGTAATTAGCACATACGAACTGGAAGGGAAATGAAATAGAGCACAAAGACTTCACAGCGAAAGCACGCACGTTTGACCGAGAACAATGCAACAGGTGCGGAAATCATCGACGCGCACAAACCGAAAGGGAAACTGGCTTCTTCATATACCGAGTGTGTGGTCGTGAACCGAGGCAAAAGTTTGTCAAATGTTTTGGTCGTAAACCGAGTTGTACATGTACCGAGACGTTCGTGAACCGAGGTTCCACTGTATTTACAGAGATTGCCATCATCCAAACTGTCAATATGCTTGGTATATATTAACTATAAATAATACTTAGATACATGTAGTTCGATTTCCTTGTTTGTTTATATGAATACATTCCTTATTAAAAAAAATCTCCTCATTTGATCAATTACCCAAAAAAAAGAGAGAATCAGTTTCTATATAATGTATAAGTGACCACTCCAAATGATTGCT
Source organism: Erpetoichthys calabaricus (assembly GCF_900747795.2). NCBI lineage: Eukaryota > Metazoa > Chordata > Cladistia > Polypteriformes > Polypteridae > Erpetoichthys > Erpetoichthys calabaricus. The sequence continues at coordinate 48,603,827 of NC_041396.2, forward strand.
CATTTAATGTGAGAATTACATTTCAGAAAGCTAAAAAGAGCATCTGGTGGTTCTATAATTCTCTTAAGGCAGCAAGATAAGGATATATTTTTATTGTTGGCTCTCACTGTTGTTCATACGGACTTTATCCTGGTCCAAGCTGATCCTAAGATCCTTAGCTACTATTTCTGCATCTTTCCTTGATTGCCTGGAGCACAATACACTTGACTTTTAATTCATTTTTCTTACCCATCCCCATAGCATAGCAGTCACTTACATACACTGCTGTAAGGCAGACCATTTACTACTTTACATTACAAGAATGAATACAGTTTTTAGTTATTTGTCCACATATATCAGCTATGACATATTTTGCAGCAGTGGTGCATTAGTGGCTTACTATTAGCTCATACATACTCTGTGAAATCCCACGTGCTATTTATTGGAGGCCATCAGTCCTGTTAAAACAAATCCTGGCTTTCATGTATATAACAGCACCTTTCATTAGTTTGCTGAATGATACTAGCAATGCCTGCAGTACTAAATAGGCAAAAGATCACAAAAGTCTTTGAGAAAATATGCATGTAATTTGGGAAAAGACCACATTAACTAAATGGATATTCAGTAAATGTTTGTAAGTTAAAATGCAGTAGACCGAAGGAACATACAAAAAGTCCAAGGAAAAAGATATATATTTTCCAATCTCAAATGGTATTGTGCGTTTTTTTTTCTTTTGTTTTTTTTGTTTAGGTGACTGGCCAGAGCAGAAAGGCAAGGCCACTTACAACAATTATTTGTTTTTAGTCATATAGTTAGGGGTATTTAGAAATTATTGCTAATCAATAAATATCTTTTTTAAGAACTCTACTAAATAAATCCTTTCACCCTAAAGAGTTTTGGGGTGTTTCACCAATTTATAATTTTTCACAGCATATACTGTAGGTGGTCTAATGTAAGGGGGATGTGGTTATTTCGTTTCTTTAGTAATGTTTTTCATTATGCCAATATTCTTTATCATAAAAGTACTAACGCTTTCATATTTTTTGTTTTCAGGTTGTTCAAATGCAGTGCAGTATTGAGCCAGTAGATGAAGCAAATAAACATCATGTAAGATTCTGATAATTGATTTCTAAATTTAACTTTTGAACATGCAAAATACCATGTAAACAACACAAATGACAGCATTTTATTTTCACTTTGTTTAGTGCAGCTATCTTGTGAACACAGAAAATGCCAGTAGAATAGGCTTAAATCATGTAGTAGCTCTTAATGTTTCTAAGGATATGTAAGCTTTCTAAAACTTTGCAAGGCCATTTTTTAAGCCATTCAAATTTTCTACACAATTAAAAAAATATTTTGCTATATTAAGTTTTTAAAAAATTGTTTTGAATGTTTCTAGGTACAGTAACTTTATAAAAGCATATAACAGTGTAATTTAAGCATCATAAGTACAGTATGCATGTAAATTAAGTAAAAATAATTAATTTAGTTAAAATATTATTATATTAGTTAAAATAAGTAATAAAAACACATCAATACTAATGTTAAAAGTCTGTCTGTCTGTCTGTCTTGATTTATTATATTTTTCCAATTTAATTTTTTATGCATTTTCTCTAGTTGACATTGCTTTTGAAGCTGGAAGACAAGTTAAATAGACACTTAAGCTGTGATTTGATGCCAAGTAAGTCTTTTGGGATTTTTATTCCCTTTGTTTTTTTTTAAGTAGGTTTTAGCATTTTTCAAAGCTGAAACAACCCACACTAGCATTCTGATTAATGCTAGTTTTTACTTTGTCCCTTTACTGATGATCTATATGTGTTTGTAAGTATATATATATATATATATATATATAATACCCGTCAAAAGTTTTTGAACACCTTGGTTTTCCCAGTTTTCTTCAAATTTAATTAGTTGAAATGCAATGAATGACCTAAAATGGTGAAATGTTAAGCAGTAAACTGCCAGTGCTTTAAATTTAAAATTTAGGTTAGCAAAAACTGGAGAAACGAAATAGCACAATATTGCAAGATAGTCAGAGGGTTTTTAAGGATTCAACAGACGTTCGGACACCTGTGCAAGTTGTTTGCTTCAACTTCAAAGGCTTAATTTACTTTAATTTCTGCAGAACATCTGTAGGTTGTAACCTATTAGTTGTTCCCTGAAGAAGGCTGATTTGTAATATTCTGAAATTTCCTTTTTTCAGTTTTTGCTAACCTAAACTTTAAATTTAAACCTCTGGCAGTTTACTGCTTGCCTTTTCACCTTTTCATTACATTACAACTGATTAAATTTGAAAAAAAAAAACTGGAAAAATGGAGGTGTTCCAAAACTTTTGACTGGTATTGCATATGTGTGTATATCTGCATATGAATGCATAAGGATGTGTGTGTGCATGCATCCATGAATATATAAGGTTGAATTAGAGCTGCAAAGATCAATTGAACAGTTCAGCTAAAAATAAATCTGAAAACAAAAAGGCACACCTTTTTAATTTAATTGCCAGAAATGTTTACTGGAACATCTGATGCTAAGAACATTAAAAATACTTGCATAATACAGTTTAGTTTTTATAACGTCTTCCAATTGTATGGCTAGGAAGTAGACTTGTTAACTAATGCTATTTTAAAAAAATCCATAAAACATCTGGGTTAATGCAAAGCATGACATGTCCTATTTACTGCAAGCAGTGAGCACATTCACCAAAATACATGGTTTAGTTGAAATTTCCAAAATCAAAAATAGCTGATCAAAATTAATATTTCTACATTTTATATCCCAAAAGTCTTGAGCTCTGCCATTGTGACTCCATGATATCATTGTTACCTTGCATTGTGTAACATCATGTATCTTGGATACTGTATAGTAAGCCTAAACTCGTGATCCACTACTATCTACTTTTTATTCCAGTTCATTGTAAAGGCCAAAGCCTTTTTTTCAATACAAGGAAGAAAACACCCCTGGATGGGGCTCTATTGTTTTGTTTTCTGGGTCCTGTGAACTCTCTGTATTAATAAATATTGCTTCATGTTTTAAATACTTTTTTTTTCTTTTTTAGGTGACAACGTTCAGGAGTTGGCGGCCGAACTTGTTCAACTGGGATTCATTAGTGAGGTAAGTCCACCTTTCAAACACAAATTGGTTCAACTGTTTGCAAAGGCAGTGTGTAAATTGCTGTGTGTGTATTATTTTTCTCAAGGTAATCTATTATTTGTACATACACACATCATAAAGAACAATATAGAAATAAATGGGTTTTAAGTGCTGTATAGTTTTAATTTTCATAATGTATTAATGTCTTTTATGCCATAGTCCATTATGTGTGTTTATAATGTTTTGTATTTTGACACCCATTGCATGCTCATTAAGGCATTCCTTGTGTGATTGTGTATAAGAAAGAACTTCTTTTTGTTGTTTAGATTAGAAGCAGAATCTGAGAATCTTGCTTTCTTTTTATAGTCACCTGGAATTTTTCCAGTTAAGAATTAGTCAAGTCAAGTCAACTTTATTTATAAAGCACTTTACATACAACAGCCGCTGACCAAAGTGCTGAACATAGGCTAAAATAAATTTTAAACAAAAACAAAATAATAAATAAGTAAAATAAAATACAATAAATGAAACTAATTAAAACATAGTAAACACAACTAAACAGAGTTAAAACAGAGTAAAATCAACTGCTCACACAGGATCAAACGCCAAACCAAAGAGGTAAGTCTTAAGAGCAGACTTAAAAATGGGCAGTGAGGAGGCCTGTCTAATGTGGATCGGCAGTGAATTCCAGAGCCTTGGAGCCACAACGGAAAAAGCCCTATCCCCCCTGAGCTTTCGCTGAGTCCTAGGCACATCCAGAAGCAGCTGACCAGCTGATCTGAGTGAGCGGGAAGGAGAGTGCATATGCAGCAGCTCAGTGAGGTAGGGCGGAGCAAGCCCATTTAAGGACTTAAAAACAAATAAAAGAATCTTAAAATGAATTCTAAACTGAACAGGCAGCCAGTGCAGTGAGGATAACACAGGTGTAATGTGCTCATTTTTTCGCGTGCCAGTTAAAAGGCGTGCAGCAGCATTTTGCACCAGCTGGAGCCGAGACAGGGTGGACTGGCTAACACCAACATACAACAAATTACAATAGTCCAACCGGGTTGTAATGAAAGCGTGGATTACTGTTGTAAATTGATCTTTGGAAAGAATGTTTTTTATCTTCGCCAAACGTCTCAGCTGAAAAAAACAAGATTTCACCACCGCGCTGATCTGACCGTCCCGTCTAAAATCCTCATCTATCCTAAAAACCAGATTTGTAATGACAGGTGTACCATATTGTGCAAGGGGACCCAAATCCACAGGAGCAGAAGTAGAAATAGACCCACTGGTGCCCCCAGGACCAAAAACTATAACCTCTGTCTTATTTTCATTAAAATTTAAGAAGTTTACTGCCATCCAAGCTTTCACCTCTTCTAGGCACATAACCAAAGTTTGTATGGAGTAAGCATCCTTGCGTTTGAGGGGTACATAAACCTGAGTATCGTCTGCATAACAATGGAAAGCAATTTTATGCTTTCTAAGAATAGAGCCAAGAGGCAGGAGATACAAAGAAAATAGCAGAGGACCAAGTATGGAGCCTTGTGGAACCCCACATGATAGTGAAGCAGAGGAGGATCTAAATTCATCTAGCCTCACTGAAAAAGTTCTTTGAGTCAAGTATGATTTAAACCACGCCAAGGCAGTACCACGAATGCCCACACAATGCTCCAGACGAGATAATAAAATACTATGATCTATAGTATCAAAAGCAGCTGTTAAATCGAGCAGAACTAAAATCACATAATCCCCTGAGTCTGTTGCCAAAAGGATGTCATTAAAAACCTTCAGTAATGCGGTTTCAGTACTGTGAAGCAGCTTAAAACCAGATTGAAACACTTTGAGCACATCACTTTTATCTAAAAAGGCTTTCAATTGAATATACACACTTCTCTCCAAAATTTTGGACAGAAATGGAAGCGTGGAAATCGGTCTAAAATTGGATAGAACAGTGGGATCTAGGCTTGGTTTTTTGATCAATGGTTGCACAATGGCATCTTTAAATAAATTAGGAACTACGCCTGAGGAAAGGCTGCTATTGATAATAGCAAGAACAGATGGCCCTAAAACAGAAATAATCTCTTAGAGAAGGTGGGACAACATCAAAAGGAGAACCTGAGGGCTTCGATTGACCAACAATCTCATGTAAACAAGATAGAGTCACCGGCTCAAACTGATAAAAAAACAGCAGAGCAGGGGAGAACAGCTAAGGGGTCATAAACAGTGAGAGGTATATGAGCCCTAACATTGTTCACCTTATCTACAAAGAAGTGCAAAAATTTCTCACATGTCTCAAAAGAAGGTTCCATGCAGGCATTCTGTGGAGCATTTAAAACCCTATCTATAACTTCAAATAACACACGAGGTTTGTGATAGTTTGACAGAATAATATTTGACATGTACGCTCTTTTGGCATCTTTCACAATAAACTGATAACGACGCCAGCAGTCTTTCAATACTTGAAACGATACATGCAAATTGTCCTTTCTCCACTTGCGCTCGGCTTTCCGGCACTCGCGTCTGACAGCGCGAGTTGTGTCATTCAGCCAGGGCTCAGATTTCATTTTAGGCTGCCTGGTTTTTAATGGAGCCACAGCATCTAAAACAGTTTGGCAGGTGGAATAAAACCAGGAACAGAGCTCCTCCGTATCGGAGGACGCAGATTCAGGAAGATCGCATTGACTAAACAAAGCAGAAAAATGTACAGCAGTGGATGGATTAATGACCCGACAGCGCCGCACAGAAGCACTGGGTTTATCAGCTTTACAGGGCAAGGTGATGTCAAATGTTACAGGCTTATGATCTGAAAACACTGTGTCCAAAATTGTCAAATTTGCCACAGAAAAGCCGAGCGATAGGACAAAATCCACCGTGTGCCCAAGATCATGCGTCGGTCCAGACACCCACTGCATAAAACTAAAAGAGTCAATTAGACTTAAACCGATGGTGAAGGACTTTCTATCAGGACAGCATACATGTATATTAAAATCTCCAAGAATAAGGACTCGATCATATTTAGGCACAATTTCAGCCAGTAAATCGGAGAAGTCATTGAGAAAGTCCTTATTATATTTAGGAGGCCGATAAATCACAGCAAACAACACTGGGAGCGAGCAACCTAGCACAAATAAGCTATTATGTATTTTTTTAACATTAAACACCTACAGTCTATGCCTTATATACAAACAACTTTTCTATCTTTTTGACTTTAATAACTAAGGCAGTTTAGCAACCTTAGTAACTGTTGTTTTTATAAAGAATATTCTAGTTATGTACTGTACATATGTGTGATTGCCTAACTGATGTTTCTTCTGTTTGCCTGTTTCCTGCCAACTGGCAGTGCCATAATTTTGGATGTCAAAATATGGCATTCTCAAACTTGCTTAATCAAATTTAGGGTTGGGAAAGATGTGCCTATCTTGGCAGCTTCAGATGCAAGGCAAGGTGTCACCCATCTCAAGGCTCACTCTTGTTCACACCAACACACATACTTGCCCAGTGTCAGTTTAGTATCTCCCAAAAATCTAACCTGCATAACTTTGAGAAGATAAGTTTTTCAGAGAAAAAACCCATGGAGGAGTGGGTAGAGCAAAGACTGGACTGGCACCAAATTCAAAAAGGCACCACTGAGCCACAGGGACTCTGGTTATCATCATACTGAATCTATTTTTAAAGGTGAAAAAGGAATCATTTTTAAACTTATTAAACAAAATTCTATTACCAGCAGCTGTTTGCCATGGAAGCAGAACAATAAATATATGGAAACTCCATGATCACCAAGATGAATATTGTATATAATATAACTTCAGAGAAAGGTACAGGGTTAGCTGGAAACTATAACCCTTATGTCTGATTGACTGTAGTACTAAAGATCAGCTTCTCTTAATAAAGAGGACAGTTTGGAACCATGCGCTGATGGTACGTTCTTGCATTCACCACCCAACAAACCACTTGGATTGAGACCTGAATGCAGCAGGTGACACCTCAGCACCACACTGGAACAGTGTGAGTTTTTTTACAATCTTTCCACCCACCCCCGAGTTTTCCCTGCAAGTTGGCAGACCTGCCTGCAGGGCTGTGTGCAGATTAATGTCCTACCCAGGACATTAGCAATTGCAGATTAAGGGCTGTGATGGACATGGGGCACCACTAAACCCCAAACACCAACATGAACACACAACCACAGTCCTGGGTTCAAATAAAGCATGGTGTTTATTACAAAATACCTCAGTATAAACACAAAAGCACAAGTTTTTCTCTCCTCATTTCCTTTCCTTTTACCACCGCACTTCCCTCTTCCAGTAGAGTGTTGCCCTTCCTTCCTTCCTCCCAGCTCCGACTTGGCCTGGAATAGGGATTGTGTTCCTTTTTATTTCGGATGAGGCCCCTTTCTCTCTCTCTCTCTCGGCCTTCCATTCCATCCCTTGTGGCCTCCAGTCTGGGTAAGGTACCTTCCCCTCTTCTGTTAGGGATGCTCGTCCATCCCATGTGGCATTTACCAGGCCTTGCCCTTCTAGCATTCACGGGATTCGATCCCTAGCCTCAGAGCCTCCACTCTGCTCTTAATGAAGGTGCCTTAAAGTTCTACAGAGAATTAATTTTCACCAGAAAAGTTATTGGATTGGATTGAAAAACAGTTTCATATACAGTATGAAATGAATGAATATTGTAGTCCAATCAAAAAACTAAGGATGTGGCTTGAATAATTAAACAAAAATTCAGGAAAAGGATTGTTTGGCAATACCATGAAACGCATCTTCAGAAGCTGGTAATTTCACATGACTTTTGGCTGTGTGAATAGTGTAAGGAACACCATTTTAATTTTTTAGTCACTGTATTTCTGGGAATTCATTGCCTATAACAACAAGAAAAGCTGAAAGAAATTGACACTGATTTCTAAGAACAAGCATCTAAAAATATGCAAATCTTTTATATATACAGTGCATCCAGGAAAGTATTCACAGCGCATCTCATTTTCCACATTTTATTATGTTACAGCTTTATTCCAAAATGGATTAAATTAATTTTTTTCCCTCAGAATTCTACACACAACACCCCATAATGACAACGTCAAAAAAGTTTACTTGAGGTTTTTGCAAATTTATTAAAAATAAAAAAACTGAAAAATCACATGTACATAAGTATTCACAGCCTTTGCTCAATACTTTGTCAACGCACCTTTGGCAGCAATTACAGCCTCAAGTCTTTTTGAATATGATGCCACAAGCTTGGCACACCTATCCTTGGCCAGTTTCGCCCATTCCTCTTTGCAGCACCTCTCAAGCTCCATCAGGTTGGATGGGAAGCATCAGTGCACAGCCATTTTAAGATCTCTCCAGACATGTTCAATCGGATTTAAGTCTGGGCTCTGGCTGGGCCACTCAAGGACATTCACAGAGTTGTCCTGAAATCACTCCTTTGATATCTTGGCTGTGTGCTGAGGGTCGTTGTCCTGCTGAAATATGAACCGTCACCCCAGTTTGAGGTCAAGAGCGCTTTGGAGCAGGTTTTCATTCAGGATGTCTCTGTACATTGCTGCAGTCATCTTTCCCTTTATTTTGACTAGTTTCCCAGTTTCTGCCGCTGAAAAACATCCCCACAGCATGATGCTGCCACCACCATGCTTCACTGTAGGGATGGTATTGGCCTGGTGATGAGTGGTGCCTGGTTTCCTCCAAACGTGACGCCTGGCATTCACACCAAAGAGTTCAATCTTTGTCACATTAGACCAGAGAATTTTCTTTCTCATGGTCTTGAGAGTCCTTCAGGTGCCTTTTGGCAAACTCCAGGCGGGCTGCCATGTGCCTTTTACTAAGGAGTGGCTTCCGTCTGGCCACTCTACCATACAGGCCTGATTGGTGGACTGCTGCAGAGATGATAGTCCTTCTGGAAGTTCTCCTCTCTCCACAGAGGACCTCTGGAGCTCTGACAGAGTGACCATCGGGTTCTTGGTCACCTCAATGATTAAGGCCCTTCTCACCCTATCGCTCAGTTTAGACGGCCGGCCAGCTCTAGGAAGAGTCCTGGTGGTTTCGAACTTCTTTCACTTACGGATGATGGAGGCCACTGTGCTCATTGGGACCTTCAAAGCAGCAGAAATTTTTCTGTAACCTTCCCCAGATTTGTGCCTCAAGACAATCCTGTCTCGGAGGTCTACAGACAATTCCTTTGACTTCATGCTTGGTTTGTGCTCTGACATGAATTGTCAACTGTGGGACCTTATATAGACAGGTGTGCCTTTCCAAATCATGTCCAACCAACTGAATTTACCACAGGTGGACTCCAATTAAGCTGCAGAAACATCTCAAGGATGATCAGGGGAAACAGGATGCACCTGAGCTCAATTTTGAGCTTCATGGCAAAGGCTGTGAATACTTATGTACATGTGCTTTCTCAATTTTTTTATTTTTAATAAATTTGCAAAAACCTCAAGTAAACTTTTTTCACGTTGTCATTATGGGGTGTTGTGTGTAGAATTCTGAGGAAAAAAATGAATTTAATCCATTTTGGAATAAGGCTGTAACATAACAAAATGTGGAAAAAGTGATGCGCTGTGAATACTTTCCGGATGCACTGTAAATGTCTACACATGGAAGTGTGTGTGTCTGTCTGGAGTGAGAGGTGGAGTCAGGATAAGGGCTCCACCTCCAAGGAAACAGAAATCTTGCTTAGCCGCTAGTAACACAAGCAGGACCAGCATGTCAGCAAAACGAAACATCAGAAGAAAGACAAAGTCGCTTAGCCGCTAACATCGGCAAAATGGTATCCCTTTTACTTTTCCTCACGCCACTAATGCACAAGTGAGGTGTGCTCATTGGCAAAACGAATCCTCCTAGGAGAGATGCCCAGAGTAGTTCCTTTCAGTTACCTGACATTTCTATATTTCAGTTTTTTTACTGATGATTTTAATAGTTTCTAGGACCCCAGGCTTTTTACAGCATGGGCTTACACAGCTAGTATTTAATATTGGACTTGAAAGAGATGCATTTTATAGAGATGTAAACTGGAAAATAAGTAACACCCAAAGCCCTTGTGCTGTATTGAATACTTTATGATTTTAGGGTTGTTTACCAAGCTTAAGCAATCACATATTTAATATTTTATATTGTTTGTTTTTCTTTTTTTTTTTTTTTTTTTTAATTGTAGGCAGATCAGTCTAGGCTCTCGTCTATGCTTGAAGAAGCCTTTGTAAAGTTCTACAGCAGAAATGGCTCCATCAGCACCATCAGTGTTTCATCGTAGCAGCCGCTGAAGAGTGACTAGAGAGACTTTTCTTTCTCTGTGTTTGCTGTAAAACTCTTTGGGGTAGAACCTCGGAAGATAAATTCTTACTTAAATGATAAATGCCATAAAGTTTATGTTGCACGTGTCATATTTTACTGGGTTTTACTTTATTGCAAAACAGGGCTAGCAAATTATTCCATCTAGAATATTTTCGGAGGAATTAAAGTCAGTATTATGTTCTTGTATTGTAGTCATTTTTATAGTTATGTTGTATTAAAGCTTTACTATGTTCTTAATAGCTGGAAACCATCAGATAAGATATGGAGCATGTAACAGGAAAGCATATAAGTATTTATATGTGAATATCACAGGTTTATTCTGTTTATGATTTTGCCAAAAATGCATGGTCTCTGTGCAATATCTCTTTTTTTCTTTTTTCACCTTTTACTTGAAAAAATACATGTGCTTTTCATTTCCTTCTTTATCACCTCAGACAGGAAAATAAAACTGTTTTCTTCTTTAGGATCCTATAATAAGTTAATAATTGTATGTGTGGGTGTGTTTTATAAATAAAAATGAGTGAAAATTGCATAGCATCTGTTAATGTTTTATAAAATTTTCCTTTTATATATTTAGCACAAAATTGGTAGAGCAGTAGAGTCTTGTTTAGTCTGCTAATAATAATCACCAAATGCTTTATATTCTGAAGCTAGCATTAAGCAAGGTAAGGTTGGGACTGTTAGTCAGTTTCTTTAAAGCCTGTTATATAAAAGGCCATTACTGAGGTGTTGGACCTCTGGTGACCCCCCAAATCATGTGGACTATTGGATACCACCGACCTGGTTTTAGAAGAAAAGGCTAATAATCAGACACTCCAAACTGTTCTCTCCTAAGGGCAATGAAGCTGTTGGCATTAATTTCCAACCTCCCCTAGAGTACTGTATACAGTTTTGGTCTCTGAGCTACAAAAAAGACATAGCAGTGCTTGTCCAGAGAAAAGCGACTAGCCTGATTCAAAGACTGACAGATATGAGGTGTAATGAAAGAACAAAAGTTCAACCTTCTCAGTTTAAGCAAACACAATTTAAGAGACAACATGATCTGAGTGTTTATTATTACTAAAGGAAGTAGTACAGTTCCAGGCTGTTACTTGAAAATGAGTTCAACAAGAACATGGGTGCACAGTTGGAAACTTGCTAAGGGTAAATTTCACACAAACGTTAGAAGGGTTTTCTTTACACAAATACCCATCGACACAAATCATCCGGTAGTGTGGTGATGGTATGAGTTTAGGAACCTACAAGATTTGATGGTGTTATTTTGGAGAAACTGGGTAGATAGGATTGATGAGTTTTGTTGAGCTGAATGGCCTGCTTTTGTCAAATTTTCTGATGTTCTAAGTGTATTTAGAAGCTGTATATCTATCTCTTTAATAATGATAAAATGTAATGCTGACCCATTATTATGAAATCAAAGATTATTTAATATTTTCCTTAAGAAATTAAGCTGCCACCTCACAGCCATATGAAGCTCGATTTTAGTTGCAGGCAAGTGCAGTATCTCTGTGAAGTTTACATGTTCACATTATATTCTCCAGCCTTGCAAAGGTAGATTGGTAACTCTAAAGTGGCCCAATATGTGTATGGTGTATGTGTGCCTTTTGATGGACTGGTGTCTATTTTGGGGTTTGTTCCCAGCTTGCTTTTTGAGCTTTTGAGATTTACTCTGATTTTCTGTGGCCTGTGGTAGGTACAGATTATGGATTGAATAGTAGTCACCAAGTCCTGCCTTGAAGTTTTGACCCTGTAAAACAAAATTCTTGCTACATGTAATAGAGATCGGCATGTGTTTGCAGTCTCGCATACTGAACATGCCAATGATCACTTATTTTACTATGGTGTTCTTTTCCAGAGCACTAATAATATATTTTATTTCACATGAATAGATGAAGAGTTAAACTAAAGCTGTTCCTGAATCTTCCTCATCTTCGTTATCTGTGGTTTAAACAGAAAAGTAATGTAAATGGAGTTAGTTATGTCCTTTTGTCATTGGGGATGGATGTTTGAAGTAGCCACTCCTGTAACGACATTGATTTCTTCTCAGTTTTGGAATATCTTGCATTTTAATTTTTATGGTAATTATTCATTCAATGCGAAGTATGTAATGCCTCATTAACAAAGTGAAAGAAGGTACAATTGGGGTGAATAATAAACAACTGGATGCAATCCATGTAATAAATTAGCCTTTCAGTTCCAGCTGAGCTACAAGCCCACAACTTATTTTTTTTTTATATGCTTTATTTTTCTAAACAAGAGTTTGTTTTTCTTCGACAACACCATTAGCGAACAATGTACTGCCAAAATGGCATACAACACTAACTCCAAAAAAGTTGGAACGCTCTGTAAACTGTACATAAAAACAGAATGCAAAGATTTGCAAATCTCATAAACCCATATTTTATTCACATTAGAACATAGAAAACATTTCAAATGTTGAAAGTGAGACATTTTACTCTTTCATGAAAAATATTCACTCATGTTGAATTTGATGGCAGCAAAATGTCTCAAAAAAGAAGGGACGGGCAAAAAAAGGCTGGAAAAGTAATTGGTACTAAAGAGAAACCGTTGGAGGAACATTTTACAACTAATTAGGCTAATTGGCAACAGGTCAGTAACATGACTGGTTATAAAAAGATCATCTTGGAGTGTCTCAGAAGTAAAGATGTTGCAGAGGTTCACCAGTCTGCACAACACTGTCCACAATTGTGGAACAATTTCAGAATAATGTTCTTCCATATAAAATTGCAAAGACTTTAAGTATCACCATCTACAGTACATAATATCATCAAATGATTCAGAGAATCTGGAGAAATCTCAAAAGACAAGGGCAAGAAATAATATTGAATGCCTATGATCTTCAGGTCTTCAGGCAGCACTTATTTGAAAACGGGCATGATTCTGTCATTTTGAGAAATCAGTGTCTGTGAACATAGTTCATTCACAAATGCATGTTAAAGCCATGTCATGCAAAGAAGAAGCCACGTGTGAACATGATTCAGAAATGCCATCGTCTTCTCTGGGCCAAAGCTCATTTAAAATGGACTGTGGCAATATGGAAAATTGTTCTGTGGTCAGACATATCGAAATTTGAAATTCTTTTTGGAAAACATGGATGCCACATCCACCAGACTAAGGAGAAGAGAGACCATCCAGCTTGTTATCAGCACTCAGTTCATAAGTCAGCATCCCCGATGGTATGGGAGTGCATTAGTGTCTGTGGAATAGGCAGCCTGCACATCTGAAAAGGCACCATCAGTGCTGAAAGGTATATACAGGTTATGTTCCCATCCAAACGACATTTCTTTCAGGGCAGGCCTTTCATATTGAGACAGTGCTAAACCACATACTGCATCTATTACAAACGCATGACCTGGTAATAGAAGAGACCAGGTCCTGAATTGGCCTGCCTGAAGTCCAGACCTTTCATCAATTGAAAACATTAGGTGCATCATGAAACGAAAAATACAACATAGAAGACCTAGGACTGTTGAGCAGCTAGAATCCTATATCAGACAAGAATGGGACAACATTCCTCTCCCAAAAGTCCAGCAAATAGTCTCCTCAGTTCCCAGACATTTACGGGCTGTTGTTGAAAGAAGAGGGGCTGTTACACAGTGGTAAATATGGCCCGTCCCATCTTTTTTGAGACATTTTGCTGCCATCAAATTCAAAATGACCTTATTCTTAAAATGGTACATTTTCTCAATTTAAACATTTGATATGTTTTCTATGTTATATTGTGAATAAAATATGGGTTTATGAGATTTAGAAATCTTTGCATTCTGTTTTAGTTACATTTTACACAACATCCAAACTTTTTTGGAATTGCGATTGTACATAAATTAATACAGAATATGCAGCAGAACTCAAGAACTTCATCCGCTCCTTCAAACTGATCCTCAGATTTTGCAATCACCCAAGAGCAATAAAAAGTACAACTAATGAGATGGAGCATGAAGTGAAGCTTAAGAGTAATGAAATTTCCATGCAGCTAGAAGATGTGAAATTCATGTTAACATCAAAAACAGCTCTTGAAATGGAGATAAACTACTGACTCACTGCTCTAGAACACATTAGGGAGCAGCTGCATCTTTCAGAAATTCTGTACAGTCTTCGTTACCCAACCAAACTGATTGGCACCAATGATGTTTAAATTCACCTGAAGAGTTAAAAGTTTGTTGTATCTAGTTTGTTGATTATTGTATCCATAATCTTTAACAACCAGGAAGTACATGAGGCTGACTTTTGTATCATTGCAATGTTAACGTCACGCGCCACCCAAACCAAACTCACAAAATATCATTTTGGGAGAAAGTGAAAGAATACTATGTACCTTAAAATGAAAAGAAACTAAAAACAAGCCATATGAATGGGTTCCCCAGCTTATAAAACTTCAGAATGAATACAACATATTCCAAAAGCAGCAAAGGAAAACACTAAAATATTTCAAAATAAAACCAGATCATAAAAATACATAAGAAAACACTTAACAGTGCTATTGTAGAAATGAATGTTGCAACTTGAGGCAAGGTTAATGAATATAGAGGAATAAGTAAAATATTTAAAGTGCACTGTGAAATCTCAGTAAATTCCAAATCAGTTTAAATAAAATTCAAGATAAGGATTTTTTGATAAGATAAAAAAATATCCACGCTTCAGGAATTGTACATCGACAAGCTGGTCAAACATTTTATCATTGTAAAGATTCAGAATTCTGTTAAGTCCTTATAAAATGGGAAAGCTGCACACGCAGATGTTTATCAGGTAAGGAAGACTGAAGTTTTGAGCTAAGGCAGTAATATGTCACAACTCTTCACTGTCATGATCAATGAGTGGTTTGTGTTGATTAGAACAAGCAGTTACAAATTCCACTGTACTCTGTAACAACCTATGAAGTGGATTTTTATGTAATGACTCCAGGTTATGACTGTTAATGCTTTCTATGTTTTTGGAAGTTGTAACATCAAGCATCAGTTATCATTTTTCCCATGGAAAAAGAATACAGGCCTGTTTTTTTATTAAACATTGATGTTAACATTCTGGTCAAAGCTCTAGCCTTGTTATTAGTTTCATATCTCTGACATATATAAAGTAATATTTATAGTATCCCATATACAGTATATTTACTCTCTAAAGTTTGCCCGTTTGGCTTGGGAACAAGTATAATATGCATGAATTAATAATAATTATATAATAATTATTAAACTTCAGCCAAGAAGGTTCTGTTTTTGTGAATAATATAATTTGAGTTTTCCCTTGAGAATTTAGACTTAGACAAGTTTGAGGTGTATGTTGCCATTTTGGATTGATGTCATGGTCTGAAGTTGGACAAACGCTTCATTCCATTTGAAACGGTATGTTGGAATTTTCAAGTTCCTAGTTAGAATTTTCAACTGGAACATCCCCTTAAGTCAGATTTCCAACTAAGAAACACTGGTCTTGTCTGTCATGTCCAAGTCTGTCGAACTTCAGATCATCATGTTAATCCAAAATGGCAATGTACACCGCAAACCTATGTGAAAGTTGTAGTATTACTGTTAATTAGCACTTCTCTCTGTTTGTGTCTCAATAATCAGTTGTACACACAGTACTGTCTACTGTACTGTACTGTACAACATCTACCTGTGGACAGGTTGCTATGGTGTTTGGATACACAAAATATTGCATGATGCACTGTTATCAATTACTGTTTTTTCCAGTGAAGCAAGTGCAGCAAAGGTTTTCCTGGACACATCCATATCGGTTTGACAAACATTTTAATGGAATGCGATCAACTTCGGTGTGATATCATTCTCAATTCCGAATTTTAGGTAAATGGAACATAGCAAAACTTGGACTTGACAGATCAGCCCCAAGTTTACAAGTTAAAAATCTAACTTAAGGGGGTGTTCCAGTTGAAAATTCCAACCAGGAACTCAGAAATTATGACATCCCATTTCAGTTGGAAAGCAGTATTACTTCAAATGTTTGTTTATTACTTATTTTGGCTTCTCCCCATCCTCACAAGTTAATGAAGGAATGAGTACAGACAGCATACAGTTTACCTGCATTTCTAATCATTTAACTTTATTGTTTAATGGTGGGACTTGACAGTGTTCATAGTGGTCTGGTGTAGGTGCATGGAATGTTTAAAATGGCTGCTTTTTATTTTTATTTTTATTAAACTAGTATTCAGGTCAGGTTCAAGTTGGGGAGCATGCACTGGTACAGCGCGCTGCCACACCCACCACACAATGAAACAGCTTGGGATCCTGGTTGTCAACACCCAAGACAGACACGCAGTCCAGTCCCACCCTCCAGAAATGATCATCTATCTGCCACAGCCATGTGTTATGTGGGCATCCAGCTGCTCGGGTCCTTGAGCCGGATCAACCTGAGGGAATTCAATCACATGGTCATAGTGCTGTGACTAACGCTCAACCACAATGCAGGCAGTGTGCTTCAATCAGGACTCCGTGAGCAACTGCTCATTTGACACAGTTAAACCAGCGGCACCAAAGGAGTCCAGTCTTTGTCTCAGATCACTGAATGGTGTCCATGTCTTGGAACCATATAGCAAAACAGGAAACACGAGAACACTAAAGACTTGGCCTTTGTCCTTTTCCACAGATATTGGGAGTGCCACACACCCCTTTCCAGAAACCTCATGACCCCCCATGTACTCCCAATCAGTCTATGAGAAGACTTTATGAGAATAGTCACCAGAGACATGAATGTCGCTGCCAAGGTAAGTAAACCTCTTGCTGAGGTCGACACTCTCTCTGTAGACAGACGCACTGCTGATGGCTGTGCCCAAGAGGTCATTAAAGGCCTGAATCTTGGTTTTTATCCAGGACACTCGCAAGACCAGGCAATCAGACTCCTCTCTCAGTCTCTCGAGAGCCCCGATCAGAGCCTCCATTGACTCCACAAAGATCACAGCAAAGTCAAGATAAGTGAATCTTTCTTCACCAACAGATGCCCAACAGCCGCTGGACCCCATGACCTTGCCCAACACCCAGTGCAAGCAAGCATTGAAGAGAGAAGGAGGAAGAACACACCACTGGCTAACCCCAGAATCAACTGGGAAAAATGAAGAGGTTCTGCCTCCACTCTGCACAGCACTCACAGTACCAATATACAGACTGGCCATGATGTCCAGTAACTTTGGGGGGGATCCCACAAAGTCTCAGGATGTCCCACAAGACAATTTGATCAACTGAGTCAAATGCTTTATGAAAATCAACAAAGGCTGCAAAGAAAGTCTGCCAATATTCGCATTTGTGCTCAATGGTAGACTTCTTAGGCATAAAACCAAACTGCTCCGGTTGCTGGTAGGTGGATCCTTTTGAGGATGACCCTAGCGAGACCTTACCTGGCACAGAGAGCAGTGATATCCCTCTTTAGTTGCCAGAATCCAGGTGATCACCCTCCCCTTTCCAGATTGGGACAACAGGTCTCATTTCCAGTGAGTTGGGATGATGCCAGTCTTCCAAATGGAAGCAACCATTGCTTGCAATGCCAGGAGGACTGCCTTACCACCAGTTAGAGAAGTTCACTCTGGATACCACAGATCCCTACACCCTCAGCTGGTTCACTACCTGTGTAATCTCAGTGAGATTGGGTGGTTCATGGCTAATTGGAGGATCACCTTCAAGAACCATGGACCCAGAGATATCCAATGTCCTAGCCAGAGGATCAGTTTTAAATAGCTGCTCAAAGTAGCCAGCCCAGTGGGTCATAACTGCAGCGTCATTTGTAAGGACCATTCAATCAGCTGCCCTCACTGCAACTCTCTGAGGAACAGATTCAGATGGACGTGATTCTTCAATTCCTATGTAAGTAGGACATGGGCCACTAGACCATAGATGGTGTGTCACTTGCTTACAGATTCATCTAACAAACACCTCCTCCTATGCCCTAAGAGCCTTCACAGCCATCCTTCTCAGTTCCCAGTATAGACTGGAGTTGCCATCAAGCCATGCGCTGAGACTTCTCTCTGTGATATCCAGGGTGCCCTGTGGGATGAAACACCTCTATCTGGGAACACCGGCAATTCCAACACAGCCCTTCAGGGTATTGTCATGGAAGGTCTCCCACATCACATTAGGAACGACAGTCACACCAAAGTCTGCATGTTCCTCACACAAACTGCTTGCAGACTCATTAGAAACAGCCTGATCTTGGAGTCTGGACAGGTCCAGCCTCATTCTCCTAGTAGGTGGAAGCCCACTGGACCTAAGCTGGATCTTCAGAGAAGCAGCAACAAGTCTGTGGTAAAAATTCACAAACTGGGCACTTCTGTAGACCCTTCAGTTCTGTAGGAGCCTCCAACCGTCTGCCAACGAGTATGTAATCGTTCTCCTTCACTGCACCAATAGTACTGGAGTACTAAGTCCAACGATGCAGCTCAGGGCACTCAATTCAGGATCCAGCGATCCACAACCCCTATCCTTTTGGAAAGTCAAGGAACATGGAGCCACTTTCACCACGGTCGTCTGACCCATGGGGACCGATGCAGTTCTCATAGCCAGCCCTGTCAGTGCCAGTGGTTGCACTGAAGTTACCCATGACCAGAGGAGTGTCACCTCGTGGGCACCCATCAACCATTGAGTGAAGTTGCGAATAGAATGTCTCCCTCACTGAGTCATCGCTCACTGCGGTCGGAACATATGCTGAGACAACAAACAAAGCGAGAGAATGTCTTAATCTGAGTTTTATAATACGCTCATTGAAATGAGTGACATCAGACACCATTGGAAGGAGCCGATCCATTACAGCAACAGCTAGTCCCTGAGTATGACAGCCATCAAAGCAACAAGACCAATAAAAGGTGTATCCACCTACAGAGATCTGGCCAGTCTCTGGTCTGCTCACCTCAGAGAGTGCCACCACTGAAATGTGTAGTTTACGAAGCTCCTCCGATAGCAGAGGAAGGTGATCATCATGCCGGAGAGACAAGACGTTCCACGCACCTACCCGGATGGGCCGCCTCAAATTGGGACCCAAGTGCTGCTATGCAACAGGCAACACCTCAGCACCATATCAGTTCTGATCCCCAACAAATCTGGCCTCTTTGGATCTCCGGCGGTTTCGACTTTTCCAGGGATGAGGCTCCTGAGGGCTTTCCCCCAACCTCTTCATAATGCGGCTGCAGCAGAGCTTCTTCTATGGAGAACATAAAGGAGTCCTGTCTGCTGTTTCAGAGCTGTGTGAAGTTTTTTACGGTGGCTGGAGTGCCAATCCTCCCAGCAATCCCCATATACATTATCCATCCATCCATTTTCCAACCCACTGAATCCAAACACAGGGTCACGGGGGTCTGCTGGAGCCAATCCCAGCCAACACAAGGCACAAGGCAGGAACCAGTCCCGAGCAGGGTGCCAACCCACCGCAGCCATATACATTATTTCAAATGAAAAAGAATTAACCAGTCCTTGCACCACTGCTCTAATGTGAAATACTGCTTATATTTGGGCGTAGACAGCCACAGACTTGGAGGTCTGTTTATAATTCAGTCATTCAGTACATGACACTGCATGTAGCAGAATCAACCAGGTTTTCCACCTAAGTTCTCCAACCCCCTTTTTTATGTGCCCTTAAAATTGTGGGTAGCAACATTTCACACAACTGTATGTTTCTCAAATGAGCATAGGTTTTCTTGTCTAGAGCATGGGTAGTTGACATGCCCAGAGGAAACCGTAATTAAAAAATTCTGGACACACACGGTTGCCGACAAAGATTACACACGCTAGGACAGATGATGTGTATCATGCCCACCCTTGCGGTTATGTGGACGCATCAGGTTTAAACGGGCCTTGATTTCATGTGCTTCACCTCTTAGTTTTTCCCATTTTCTGCCATATTTTAATGCAGACACACCTCTCATTTTGCCCTCGCCACTTCTTTTATTTTGTGCATTTTGTGTGTGTGTCACTTATTTTCATTTTCTGCTGCATGCACATCAGAGTCACAATGCATTCTGCCTATAAATGTTGCAATTGATGACCCAAAATGTATGGACACCTACCAACAAAACACAAAATATGACAAACAACAGTAAATAAACTGAAAGGGAATGAGACTTAAAATTTGTGTATATAAACAGACCCTGTCTAAATTATTGTACAGCATATTTGCATTATTACCAACCATGAACCCTGGTGTATTTTCAGCAGGGATGCAGCTGAGTGAAGTGGATGAAGATAACATTAATGGACATGATGTGTGAGGATCCACTTGTGCTTTTCAATTTGTAATTGCTCAGTTTTACTGTGTGTTTAACCTAATCTTTATTTTTATGTATGTATATTATGTAATTTGTAAAATGTGTAGTTTGTATTGTAATGGTTACATTTTTACAACACTCTGAGCCTGCACTCAGTGAAGAGCACTATGCAAAAGTATATTGAATTGAACTGAATGCTACATTGTGGTATAAATGAAAAATACACGGGTGCTCTTGCACTTCTACACAGAGCAAGATGTTCTATGCTAATAACAAATTCATGTCTTCTAAATGTGTGTGTGATGGGGGCACGGATTCCAAGTTACTTGCTACTTAGTAGTTTTTGCACTTGTCAAACGAGGTTACTTTTCATCTCCAGAAAAATATCAACAAATGCCAAGGAATTTATCCTTTAAAGATCTTATGGAAAGATGGGAAATGAATCTTTCAGGTAAAACTTCAGTTAAGGAATAGAATGCAGGCGTTTGTTAAATACTCCTAGTCCAATATGTGCCCAGCACACCATAATTCAATATTTTCATCCTTCACATACAGTATATAGCTCATCTAATTTTGTCTAAACTGTATCCATTGCAAATTCCAACCTGTGAGTGAAGTCAACAAGGACCCCTGTCATTGAGACACATTATTTTGGAATGTCCTATACTTAAACTATTTTGGGGAATCATTTTCATATACTGTATGTGTCAGATACCTTTGGAACTGAAATTTCTCCTAACCCTTTAACATCAATATTTGCAGTAATATGAGATGTGACTGAGGTTAAATGTGTCTCCGGCTTTAAGTTCCTGGGTGTTCATATTTCTGATGATCTTTCATTGTCCCTGAACACCTCCATCCTGCTCAAGAAGGCCCAGAAGCATCTTTACTTTCTAAGTAGGCCAAGGGAAGTCTAACTGTCTCCTCTGATTCTAGTAAACTTCAACCTCTGCACCATTAAGTGCGTTCTGATCAAATATATAACAGTGTAGTATGGTAACTGCACACTACCAGACCCGAATTCTGCAGCAGTTAGTGAAAATTATCCAGCACATTGAGGACCTGCAGCACAAAAATATTGAACGATCCTGTGAAGGGTATGTAACATCATCATGGACCCCTCTCACCCTAGCCAAAAGAGTGTAAGATTGACTGAAGAAGAGCAGTGTCCTGTGCAGGAAAAAAGAGACATGATCACATTTTGTGTCTACAGTCAGGTATGAAAGAAAAGGTTGGAGAACTTCAAGGAAGATTCAAACTTCAATAGTTAGCAAGTGAAGTGGATCATCCATCCATCCATTTTCCAACCCGCTGAATCTGAACACATGGTCACGGGGGTCTGCTGGAGCCAATCCCAGCCAACACAGGGCACAAGGCAGGAACCAATCCTGGGCAGGGTGCCAACCCACTGCAGTGAAGTGGATCAGTACTTTTCAATTTTTGCTTTTGAACACTCTTAATTACATACCGGCAGTGTTTTCTAGCATACCAGCACTCATGTTGGTTATCTGTGCTCTGTCTACTTCCAGCCCCAGACATAGCACTGGCAGCTCCAAAAGGAAATCCTCGACCGCCCCCTCCCAACTTCAGTCATGGCACCTAAATTGCACAATATCCCAGTGATGTTCATAGATTGTGGCATTTGAATTTCTAGTGAGTAGGCCACGGAAATCGTGCTGTGAACCTCAATGCTACTGCTCCTGGCTCTTCATGCTAATACACTAGTGGTCTTGCCACTTCTGTATATCCATTTCAAGCACTGAATTACATACATTCACATCTGTTTTACTTGGGGATGAGCATGTTCAAACATAAGCAGCTCCAGTGACCTAATAAGTTTATTACTTATGATTTGAATGACACCTTTATCCAAAACAACTTACAACAGCTGAGATGTAATTTGTTACATTTGTTTTGGATTGCCTATTGGAGCACAGGTAGGTGAAGTGCTCATGGTCAAACATGAATTTAAACCCACAGCTTCAGGGTTTGAAGTCCAAAGCCATAACCACTACTCCAAACTACCTGCAATAATACTATTACTAGTGTATAAGAAAAGTTCTTAGTTAGTTACATAATACTTGTGATACACTACACCAGACAGCACTATAACTGATGCTCATTGTCAAGGATGAAGTCGGGTAACACAGCTAGTCATTTTTTAGGTACACCTCACTTACTCTTGTCTGTACAATCTCTCATGGTTGTATATATTTATAGTCACAGGAATTACTTGCACTTCTGGTTTGAAGCAAAACTGCATTTCATTATCGTGATACTTGCACTGTCTTCAAAGACAATAACGTTTAACCTAAACCACTCAAATTACCATGTGTTATGCAAATTCTGTTATAGTATACTTTAAAATGCTATTTGAACAAAAAGTGATGCTGTTTACCTGGTACAATGCTAATCCACCTTCTAAAACTCTTTCTCAAGCTCAGTCCTGGGCGAACATTGG
This sequence comes from Erpetoichthys calabaricus, assembly GCF_900747795.2. Taxonomy (NCBI): domain Eukaryota; kingdom Metazoa; phylum Chordata; class Cladistia; order Polypteriformes; family Polypteridae; genus Erpetoichthys; species Erpetoichthys calabaricus. The sequence continues at coordinate 48,626,832 of NC_041396.2, forward strand.
GCCTACAGGTTTCATACCAACTAGTTTTTCAAATCACTGACTCAGTCATATTTCACATTGATCTCTTTATTAGCTGAGCTGTTTTATTCTTTTATTTTGTATTCACATAAATGTGCTAGTATGATATTCACACATCAAAGAAAAGACCAAAATTTCTATTTGTTGCCATAGCTTTTCCCACATTCTTTTTAATTCCCCCTTTTCTGTGGAGTTTGCACCCGTAACAGTATCCAGATACTGAGAATTACTTGCAAGCAGATGTGCAAATTGAATTGTTTTCTGTTTTGTTCTTCAAATCAAATAATGTATACATATCTAAAAAAAGTTAGTTATCCATTTAGCAGAGATTAAGATCTTGCTTCACCACCAGGTGGCACTAATTGGCCACAATTTATACAAGTACTTTAAAAAAAAAAAAAATCATGTCAGCAAAACAGCAAAATGATTGTGTAGTGTTGTGGTGCTACAAAACGAATCAAAATATTAGAAAGAAAATTAAGAAAATGTATAAATTATAATAGTGGCCCAATTAGAGGCAATTCAATTAATGTATTATTATTATCAATAATGTTGGCTTAAAAGGCGCTGTACGGCTTCAGAGTTTTTAATTATGGATCAATTTACACCTTCTGTTTCCAAATTCTCACATGTCATTCCCCAGATGTGCTTAATGCTTTTGTTAATGTCATGTTACGTTATGTGACATTTTCAAATCCATTTAATCTAAATAAGACTTTTGGATAGCACTGGGCTCAATTGCCGAGGACCCCCGAACTAATTCAATGTCTCGCGTGTCTTTGGGACGTGGGTGACCATAGCAGATCATTTGCGAACTACACACAGACCGACTTTGCCCGGTTGGAGATTTCCAGATCATTCAGAGAGTCCGCACAATCCACCTTCAGACTCCGAGTTAAGGGGTTCGGCCCGCATAACGGGGGTCTCGCCGCAAACCGACAGAAAGATTTCGCAGACTCCTTTGGGTCCAACAAGTGTGTTCTTCTACGAGCCACAGCTTCCCATCCACAAAACCGTTAGATCGACGCGACCTCTGCACCATACAAGTAGACTGTACTTTACTCATAAACGCAAAGACTGAATCAGCAATTGATTGACGTAATTTTTATATTTTCTGAGTGGGTTTGAGCAGCACTACCTATTGTTTGTTCAAGTGTGTGTGCGTTTGTGTGTGTGTGTTTTTGAGAGAGAGGAGGGGGGAGAGAATGTGTGTGTGTGTGTGTGTGTGTGTGTGTGTGTGTGTGAGAGAGAGAGAGAGAGAGAGAGAGGGAGAGATGCTAGCAGTGTGACTCGACTCCCATCACTGTGTGCTGCTACTCGCTCACATTTGGTAGAGATGTGGCTGCAGATAAAAAACAGCGAAGATGGCCACAAATCGAGCCAAAACGTATCTGTTATCTGTAAAGTGGACATTTGCCACATAATGTATTAAGTTCATAATTAAACGAGGAGCTTAACTGCAGAAGAACCAAGTTTTGACAATCGTTAATTTTCAAAGCCAGCTTGAGAAGGAATGAAGAAGGGAGACTTGGAGACTTGTCCCTGTCACATTTACGGGGCTTGCGGGTAGCTAGTAAGAGAGGAAAATTACACTTTACAAAACCGCAATCGTTCACCGATCTGTTGTGGGATTGACTGCGCAAGGATAAACGTAAATGCCACTGCTTTGTCAGAGAACTGCAGGAACCGGGAAAGCGGGGGACCGTCACCTTGTAAGGAAAAAAGGGTCCTGAAGAGATGGGAGTTGCGCTTGTGAGCGCGGGCGCTAAAGAACCGGAGCTACAATGTCCGAGAGTAGCTGCTGGTTCTAGTTGCAGGTACAGTGTATTTATCTATCCACGCGTTTTAAGCATATTTTGTAACAACTGTCGCTCCACCTTGCAGCTCACCCCTTAACACCGATCTTGATATTGTTAAATGCCTTTATTTGGACTCTTTGAGTAAATACTTCCTTGCATAATCACAAAAACCGGACAATAATAAATGTACGAATTTAACTGTCTGTAAAGTTTCTTAGGATATAGCATTATGACATAGTCTGAAAATCCGGAGGCTGATCGCCGATCACACGGCACTTGCAGTCTCCTGTTTTGGACTTGAACTATTCTGTCACGTGGTGCTGCTATAGAAAAAGTTATCGCTGCCTTAAAATTCCGCCGTGGCCAGAACACTCATTTGGCCCGCCCACGTAGAATTCACATAAATACTTGGAAGTTGGACGTCTCTGGTGACTTTTTTGAGTCTCCCCGAGTATGGTTGCATTATGATGACTGTGACTTTTAAAAACATGATTTTTCTTAAAAAAAAAAGCTGTTCTAATTATGGGATTAAGCACTCCAGTCACACAAGAGGCTGAGAGACTGGGCTGCACTCTCATGCCGGTCGCTGCCTGTGTGCGGTTTGCACGTTCTCCCCACTTTAGCCCTTTCCATTATGTAAAAGTCGGGCTGGTGGGTCAACTGGCAGTTATACATTACCCAGGTGTGTGTCCGGGATGGGGTCCTGCCTTGTGTCTAATGTTGGGCTCGGTTTATCTCACCTATAACGGGATAAACCGCTTTTAGCAATTAACGAGTCACGGTGGCTGCTGAGTACAAATGGGCAGCCCACATCGAGCTTGCGAGCTTGCAGAATTTGACATTATTAAAATAAACCTCGCTACATTTTTTTAAACGTTCATCCCAAAACTATTGTTGGGTCTTCATTGACAAAGGGCAGTGACAGATCGAGCACATTCATATTTATCATGATGGGGTGTACCTTGTCATTATTCTTCATCTCACGTAACGGAACGGGACATCGTTCGCTTAAGGCGCTCACTATGTATGGACTGAGCCTTCCTGCAATTACCTTATAAATACAAGTCACCCAGCTAAAGCGAAGATCACAAGTTTGTGTCCTGACAAAAACTCTACCATCAAGAGACCCAGACTAAATAACAAACAACAAAAATACAACAATAGACAATGAAAGTGGACATAAAAATGAAGCATTCTTCTTTGCATGTTTCAGGTGTAGTACAATTGAGTATCCATCCATCCATCATCCAACCCTCTATATCCTAACTACAGGGTCACGGGGTCTGCTGGAGCCAATCCCAGCCAACACAGGGCGCAAGCGAGGAAACAAACCAGCCCACCGCAGGGCACACACACACACCAAGCACATACTAGGGACAATTTAGAATTGCCAATGCACCTAACCTGCATGTCTTTGGACTGTAGGAGGAAGCCAGAGCACCCGGAGGAAACACACACGGACACGGGGAGAACATGCAAACTCCACGCAGGGAGGACCCGGGAAGTGAACCCGGGTCTCCTAACTGCGAGGCAGCAGCACTACCCACTGTGCCAACGTGCCGCCCCAATTTAGTATGAATAAGAATATTCATTCTCTCAACATGGTACAATGCTTATAGGGAGACTCAATGGTGCAGTGATTAGTGTTAAATTCTCATGGATCTACACTCTTAAAAATAAAGGTGTCAGAGTGGTTCTTCCAAGGCTGGATTAACCATTAAACAAAATAACCATCTGCTTAAGGCATCAATGGATGGGAAGGGGATGTGGGGCACCACAGAAATTTTTCATTGCCAGATTTATTATGGACCATATGGTGCAAAACTGTAAATGGTGCAGCTGACCCAGGTTCCACAAAAAGGGGCTCCCACATTAAATGAAAAAAATATATGCATATACTGTATATACAATAATAGAAATAATCATAAACTAGTTAAAATTGAAATTAAATGATATATATTAATATTGGGAATACAACAAAATTAGAATCTGGTAACTGCCACACGGTCCACCGAGGCTTACATGATCGTTCTTGTCTTGGTCATGTTGGCTGTCCCATTCAGTCATCCACTGAAAGTGAGTGCAGCTCATATATATGGGGGCAACAAAATCTTTTAAGTGCTTAGAGCCTCTAATGATCTTAATATGGCCCTGGGTTCTTCAGAGTGATGCCATAGTGGAACAATTTTTGGTTCCCAAAAAACCCATCCACCTTTATTTATTTAGATTCTTTACAGGCTCCATACAGTAAATAACCATGACTTGATGTTCCCAACCTAGATGGTAACAGATTTGTGAAATACCAATGTGTCCTGATTGTAAAAGGACTCTTCCTGCATACAACACAGGCAAAGTCCAGGGTTTCTTAATCTGTTAATGTCCTGCTAGGCGGCCTAGAATACATTAAAGATTTTTTTTTCTACATATTAGGAAATTTTTCAAAGAACAAATATCCAACTTCCTTTACAAAGAACACTCCCCAGAATGGAAATGTACTTTGTCAAGTAATGGTTCAATGAAGAAGCACACAACCCCATAAAGAACCTTAAAATGCCATAAAAGAACCAATATTTGTAAGAGTATAGCACCCTGGCCTTAAATCCTTGGCTGGATGTTAAATGTATGGAATTTGCATATTCTCCCTGTGTCTATAAGGTTGTTCTTCCACAGCCCAAACTATGAATGTTGGACATTTCAACTGGTAATTCCAAACTGGCCTGTGTGTGTGAGTGGACCATGTAATGGACCAGGACCATATCTAGGGTCATTTTATGTCCTGCTCTTAGTTGTGCTGGAAAAGGCCAGACTCTGCCTCCAAAGTGACCCTGAATTACAGTATGTGAAGCAGGTTTGGTGTCCATTTGATTTCATATAATAAGGTAGTAGTCTGTAATATTTTATTACTAAAATCACAAAGGGAAAGTCATGCATTAGATATATCAGTGTGTCTTTGCACTTGTCGAGGTGAGTGTAGGACTTTGTGTGGATGGTGGCCCTTTCAATACTCCAAATGGGACATGAAACATAATACTCTTCAGAAATTTCTGTGACATTAGCCTTGCTTGAAAAACATAAGGATGAAAACTGTACACATTCAAATGCAGACATCATCACTGCATTAACTCTACAGTTGGGTGGAACTCTTTGGTCTGTTGGTAACCCTTAAGACCTGCTAAATGAATGTCTTCTGCTGCTGCCAATGGAATCAAGAGAACTATGTTGTGGTGTGTCAGGCGTACTTTTGTGGATTTCATTAAATAAATGTTTCAAAGTCACACTGCAAAGGGTCCAGTATATATACAGTATATTTTTATTTTAATTCAGTTAGAGAGTGGCAAGTGAATTCTCAATCTTGCTGAGCCATTCTGAGAAGAAAAAGACTTTCCTGAGCTTATACAGTATAGGCATAGATAAGAAATAACAGCTAAAGAGTTATAAAGAATCCTTTAGATTGTGGAAAGTTACTAGAAAAGTTGGAAACTTTAGGTAAATATTATCCTAACATTCAAGCTAAACCATTTTTAAACAACACCATATGAGTATACATATGAATAAAACTAGTTACTGCATATACAGTATATATATATATATATATATATATATATATATATATATATATATATATATATATATATATATATATATATAGTGTTATGTAATTGGGGCTCTCTGGCATTCTATTATACAAAATCACTGCCTATTAAGTCTTCCTCATTCAGTTTGCTTTGAGTTTGAAGGAACTCTATCTCTTCAAGTTTCCAGTCAGCAAGTGACACAGACACCTTATGGGTGACTTGGGGTTTTATGGTCCTAGAACGAAAGGGGGCAACTGCTCTCACTGGACGATTTCTTGACACTTTGGAAGCAAAGGGAGGTGACACAGAAAATGGCACCACCCCCTCTCAGCCTGCGGTGAATTACATACCGGGGGGGGTACCCAGAGGGTGACCCTCTAACGCGCATGCGTGACAATATATATATAAATATACATAAAAAATTATTTCCTTCACATTTACCCTTTAGAGTGAAAGAGCTGGTCAATGCCCTCTTTATCAAAGCATCAGTGAGTAAGACATATTAGATGATCCATCCTTTTATCCAGCCTGCTATATCCTAACAAAGGGTCACAGGGGTCTGCTGGAGCCAATCCCAGCCAGCACAGGGCACAAGACAGGAACAAATTCCAGGCAGGACACACACCAAGGACAATTTAGGATCTCCAATGCACCTAACCTGCATGTCTTTGGACTGTGGGAGGAAACCCACACAGACACGGGGAGAACATGCAAACTCCATGCAGTGAGGACCCGGGAAGCAAACCCAGGTCTCCTAACTGTGAGGCAGCAGTGCTACCACTGTGCCACCCCATATTAGATAATGCAAAAGACAAACTATGTAACTTTAGACAGCACAGTACAAAAATGGGACAAACTTTATGCAGATCGGCCCAACAGTTGTTCAGCACGACATTACAAATGCTTTTTAGTTCTGTTGAGCTAAGCACCTGGACTGGTCATGTGGACTGCAAACAAACTCATAACCCCTTTTTTATGTAGCACATTTCTACTGTGACTACATTCACCAGATGCTTTCAAAGCAGTGTTGGGAGTAATGCATTAAAGGTAACGTGTGTTACGTAGTCAGATTAGTTTTTAAAGTAATGAGTAACTTAATACAAAACATAATTTATTAAAGTAAAAATACCTGCAGGGCAGCACGGTGGGGCAGTGGGTAGCGCTGCTGTTAGGAGACCCGGGTTCACTTCCTGCGTCCTCCCTGCATGGAGTTTGCATGTTCTCCCCGTGTCTGTGTGGATTTCCTCCAGGTGCTCTGGTTTCCTCCCACAGTCCAAAGACATGCAGGTTAGGTGCATTGGTGATTCTAAATTGTCCCTAGTGTGTGCTTGGTGTGTGTGTGTGTGTGCCCTGCGGTGGGCTGGCACCCTGCCCGGGGTTTGTTTCCTGCCTTGTGCCCTGTGTTGGCTGGGATTGGCTCCAGCAGACCCCCGTGACCCTGTAGTTAGGATATAGCGGGTTGGATAATGGATGGATGGAAAAATACCTGCATTACTTAAAAAAATAAAAACCGATACGCACTATTGTGTTATTACCAAAGCTTATTCCTGACACTCCAAAAAAAAAAACTGCATTATTTCATAGAAGTTCTGCGTCTATTCAGTAATACTGTGCATAAGTGTGCTTAGGCTGCCTATTCACAGCTAGTGAGGAAGAGGTTAAGCACTTGCATAGTGTGCAATCAAGTGACAAGAACTGAATGAAAGTTGTAAGTATACAGCATGTGCTGAGGGGTAAATGTGATCGGCCCAGTTTAGGGCCACAGGGAGCCATTGATCATCACTGGATGTGGTAGACAGTAGGCTGTGTTTTTGCAGAGCTCAATCGCACAGCTAAGCAGAAAAGAGTGTGCTGCATGAAATCCAGTAACACAAACCGATAAATAAAGTTTCTGCTTAGTTTTAATCCAGTTATTTGCTACAGATATGTGGAACTAGTGTAGATAGTGTAGTGTAGACTAGATAGTGCAGTGGCCAGTGTTCATCGTGGATGGATAATATTTACTTCACAGCACATGAAGGAATAAACATATTAATAAAACATTTAAGCATGATCAAATCTGGCTGTGTTTCTTGTCATGAAGGTTCATAAATGGGTTAAGGATTCAATAGCAAATGCTGGCCACTGAAATGTGCAGTTTTTCAAACGAAAGAAGAAAAAGTAACGCACTGTAATGCATTACATATTATAATAAGTAATTGTATTTAATTTAATAACATTTCTTTTGCAAGTAATAAGTAATGTGACTATGTTAATTTTAAAAGTAATGTTCTGCAACCCTGTTTAAAGGAACACAAGTATGATACAATTGTTATTTCATATTTTTTTAACAGTCTGCACACAGTTTGGTTAGGTGACTCAGCAAGGGTCACATGAGTGTGAAGAGGAGTGAACTGACAGCCCCTATGGCTCACAGTCCAGACAGTCGGCCCAGTGCCGGCTCAAATAAATACAAATATTGAGGCTCAAATGTACTTTTTATTTCCTCTGTAAAATGAACTTTCTACTATTTTTAAAATTTTGTTATGTAATCTTTATATACTGTATAATACGCTACCGTGGCTGTTCGCTTGTCTGTCCAGGATTTTAAATCACCAGTAGCTCACAAACCATTTGAACTATTGACCTGAAATTTGGTACACATATACTACGTGATGTCTACTATCCGCTTTCGGGGTGATGATTGACCTCCAAGGTTATTCCTCTTTTTATTTCTATTTTATTTTATTGTAGAATCAACTCTCAGGAGCGGCTAGCAGGGAGCCGTTCTCATTCCTACCACCTTCGCCGTCACTTCCCCTACCTCTTTATTATCTTAAATCATTCTTGAGGCAGATTGAAGACTTAAGTGCCATCTTAAATGAAAAAATAAGGAAAACATACTAAGTAATTGCAAAACAAATACTGACTTAATCAGTTTTAACGCGAAAAGATCCTGACAAAAGAAGAGAAGAAGCGGGCCGCTAGGGTGGAGAAAAGAAAAGCTGCTCAGAAAGCAACAAGTGCATCAACTTCTGAGCAAACGAATGGTAAACGTACAGAAAAGAGTACGAAAACTAGTAACGCTCAGGTCAAGTGTATTCACTCACGTTGTCGTGCAGTGCACCGTTACTAGTAGTTTTAATATTCCAATTTACACTTCATAAAGAGAGTGGTTTCTGTCATGAAAGCACTGTAAAAAACACACAGGTCATGTTTCATATAAACTATAAATAGACGTCAGATTTAAAATGAGCAATAGTCAATTATTGTCAATGCATTTTCAGCAGTTCCTCAGCCCCTTTGCTGTCTGATGTAGGCACTTGTGCTGATCTTCCATTAACATCCAAACTCGCAGTATTGTGTAAAAATCTTAGGCATACTCTATTTTTTATATAAGTTTTGTCTTAAATCTTTATTTTTTTGTCTTCTCTATTAGTGTCAGTAGTAAAGAACACATATCAGATTTCCAAAAATGAAAAAATGTTACAGGAAAAACATTATTTCATTAAAGAAAATTATATATTAAGTAATAGAGCACAAAGAAAATGCTATATTACATACATTAACACTTGTTATATAAAAACGTGATTGATTTTAGGTATACCCCAGCCCAGTGCTTGATTAAACAAAGATAATAAACAGGTGCTAATCATCAATGACATAACGAGCTGATTGAACTAAACTGATTAACTGAAATAGAAAGAGGTGCAGAAGAAATCAAGTTGGAGGAAGAACAACCAAACAGAAAGTAAAGGTAAGGCAGATATGACTGTTTAACCTTTAAAGCATTAATTCTTATACCATGACAGAGGTAAGCATAGCAACAAGACACATAAAACTCAATCCAGGATGCACTTCTTTACTTGAAGAGTTGTGGGGCTCTGAAACAAACTACTGTGACATGTAGTTGAAGCAGAAACCTTGAGAAACTCTAAGAAGAATCTGGATGAGATCCTGGGACAGCTTAGCTATAAGCTAAACAAACGAGGTTGATGGACTGAATGGTCTCTTCTTGTTTGTCTCATTTCGTATGTATGTATGTATGTATGTATGTATGTATGTATGTATGTATGTATGTATGTATGTGTGAGGTCTCTCCAAAACAGAAATTTTACAGCAGACAGAAGTTTCAAGATGTGCTGTCTAAACCCTTGTGAAGAGACACAAGGAAATGGACAAAGCTAAGGACCAGAAATGTTGTGGTTGGCTACAGAAACTGAGAAACTGAGATTTTCAAACAGGAAGAAAACAGCAAGTGCTCTGGATTAAGGAATCAAAATGAGAAATTTTTAACTAAGACAGAGGGTAGTTGTCTGTAGAAGAGCTGGAGAGTACTACATGAGTGAGTGGCCTTGCAGTTTTGGGGTTGTGTTTCTGCAAATGGTAGTGGTGAGCTAGTCAAGAATGAATGAATTCCTGAATGCTGAGAAGTACAACCAGATTCTCATCCATCACGCATAACAACAACTAAGTATCTGACCAGTCCCAATTTCATTCTGCAGCAGGACAAAGTCCACTAGCATAGAGAAGAGTACAGCATAAAAGAATAAGGAGTTCTTCAAGTTATGGACTCAGAAGAACCCTGTCTGGCCTTTAAAAGCAGATGCAAGCAAGACAGCCAAAGTCTGAAAAACTGGAGGAAGATGCTTAGAATAAACTACCAGCCAATTCACCTTAATCAAAGGCTAAGTGTCTGTGTGGCCGGAGCCACTCAATCCATTAGAAAACATAGCCAACTGCCTTGGATGCCATCATCTGAGCGGAGGCATTTTAGGAAAGTTAAGGAATGTGTTTTCTGGATACCGAGGGGGACCCATCTCAGGTTGTACGAGTATGATAATAATATCTATAGTATGTGCACAAAGGGACACCGTTTGTGTTTCTGGAAACGCAAGTGCTACGGATACCAAGGAATTCCCCCCACCCTCACCAACGGGGTCATCACATTCTGTGAATATCGAGTGGGCACCATTTCTCACTGCGCACCATTTATGAAAGTAAAAGTGCGCGCGCTCACTACACCAAGGGGGGTGTGCTCCTTAAAGTATGTGGTATTTGCACAAAGGGACACAGGTTGACAAAGTTTAGTAATCCTGGACAACAAGGGGCAACATCTGGGCTCCAAATGGGCTTCAACCGGCACTATGAGTGTTTGTGTATCTGTAACCATCCAGTTGCTATGTCTCTGTCATTCCAACAGATAACACATATGTGTATATGCAATATGTATTAAAATGTATATTCATTCCAACAGATGGTGCATCACAAACATTAACTCTGCTTTTATGAATCCCATACGAAATAGCATATAGCAGAGATATATGCATTGCATTTGCCATTCCAACAGATGGTACATTACAAACAACTATAGAAATAAAATTAATTACTACAAATGTTTGTGATGCACCATCTGTTGGAATGAAAAATGCAATGCATTCAATTACTATATGCATTACAAAATGCATTCCTATAGATGGTGCACTGCAAATGTAAATGCTGAGTTCTTTGTTGATTACTTAGATTTCAGCGCATCTTTAATGTGCATCACGGCTAGTTTTCCTATAACTCTGCGTGACAGTGTTCCTAAGAGAACAGATGGCATTTTAAAGGCAAATGGCAGACATACCAAATGTTAATTCATTTATTTTGTACTGCTTACTGCTCTTTATAGTAGCTTTTTTAATATTTAGACACATTTCATTTATTATATTTATATAAAGCATATTCACGTGGCAGATTTTTTACACATGCCTTAGACTTTTGCACAGTATGTTAACCGTTAATCTCAGAGTTTCATTTGTGAATAATCTAAAAGTAATCAATGGGAGGACATGAAGTACAGTGGCACTTACCAAGTGTACTAGTAATTTTTGGTGAGTGTCCATTATGAACTCTCCTGTTTGTCTATTAATTCTTTTTTTAAATCAACCCACATTGCTGTTGCTGTTCACCATAACAGTCAAACTGCTTTCTAAAATGTGCACACCCGGGCTGTAGAAAATGTGACTTCTGAGCTGGGTTGGCGTAATAATGTGAAGAGACTGAATGCCTCGTTTCTGATCATTAAGCAAGTTAATTCCATCCTAGCTTGCAGCACTTCAGGTGCCAGGAGGTAATTTTACCCTAAGTAAAGGTAAAAAAATGTGGGGGCAGAGGGATTTGGGGGGTGGTTATAATCCATAATGTAGTTTTAGTGTGAAAAGCACAATCAGTCTGAGTGCGCCGACACTGCAAAGTGAGTCAACTGCATTTTGCGTCGGACAACTCAGTTCATTCAAATTTGAACTTTACAAATTACATAAAGCACACTTGTAAAAATACAAAGTTGTTTAAGCAAACACTAAAGCAAAGAAATTTCAGACTGTTTGACATGAAAGGATCTCATTAGTACATGTCCATTAATATTACAGTGGGGTTGAGATGAAAGGAGGAGGAGAAGAAAACAAAAACTTCAGTCAGAAGTGGAGAAAATTAAATGTTTGTAGTTCACGGTTAGGTATAATATAAAGTCATAGACAATGTCACAGGCCTAGCAAACTGGCGGCTGAATGCTTCCTGGGCAGTTCTCCTCCGACTTTCTATAGTCCCTTCATAATACCAATGCTTATAGCTCAGTCTACGGTGCTGCTGTGGCACATGTCTAGGTGTCTAGCTGCGGCATGAGTATCCAAACATGTCATTGTCCAGTTTCAAGTGTTTATATGAACAAATTACCAGCCAATGTTCTTATAATGTTCTTATAACAGTGTACCTAAGAGAAATGATGTAGTGTTAAAAGCAAAGGGTTGTCATATCATTGGTTTATTGCTGTCATATGTGCACTGACTTCATTAACATCACTTGGGCAAAAGGTTTCCTAAATGTACTGATTATAAATTAACAATTTAGAGAAACTTTATAATTTTTTCTTAGTACGTGTTTTTTAGAGGAAATGCTTTCTGTTACCTACTTAAGTTGGGAAATCTAAGAGTGATTTCTGTCTGAAACTAGACTTAAATGTTTTATACATCATCCACTTCCTCACTAATTATACATGTTTTTTGAATAATGTGTGGCTTATTTGCCTCTTTATTACTTTATAAATGTGTAATTGCACTCTGGTTTTGTCCATGTTACAATTATAGTAAACTATAGTAATATAATTTAAGTAAATGAGTAGAAAAAAAGTGACCATTATAATGTATGTCTAGTGAATTGTTATTGTGTTTCTACATGCAGCTTCCTCCTGTAAGGCCGGCAGTGTGCTTATTGTTGGATGAAACCCTGCTCCATGTGTTGAACCTAGACCCCTTACCTCCTCCTTCTTCACCTCCTTCATCCTCCTCCTTTCCTCTCTTCACCTGTTGGCCACATGCAAGCGAAGAAGAGGTACCTATTAGTGTCCTTTGGAGCCTGTCTTCTACTGCTTTTGTATTTATGGGCATTGCAGACTGCAGAGTTTCATCCACAGTGGCAACAGTACCACCGTCACCATCCCAACAAAATGCACTTTTCCAATGGGGGTTCGAGCTCTCACAATCAGCCAAGACACCACTGGCCTAAGTGGATTAAAGCCGCCTTGAAAACATACCTGGAAAAAGAGGAGCAGGATGAGGATGACTTTCTTCTACATGGATCTCCTCAAAAAGAACAAAGGATTAGGTCAACTGTGTACAAAAACAAAAAGTGCCGGATGGATACCTGTTTTGACGTGAAACTTTGCCAAAGGAGAGGCTTTAAGGTTTATATCTACCCTCTTCAGAAAGGTGAGGTAATCTCAGAGAGCTATCAAAAGATCCTTACAACTATTGGAGATTCTAGGTTTTACACTGCTGACCCAAACCAAGCTTGCCTGTATGTTCTCAGCATTGACACTCTGGACCGGGATCAGCTGTCTTTCCATTATATTCACAATGTGGAAGCAAAGATTCAGAGTCTCCTACTTTGGAACAATGGGAGAAACCATTTAATTTTCAACTTGTACTCCGGCTCTTGGCCAGAATACACAGAGGAACTTGGTTTTGATATTGGGGAGTCAATTTTAGCAAAAGCAAGTATTGGTACAAACAACTTCAGGCCAAACTTTGATGTGTCCATTCCTTTATTTTCTAAAGACCACCCGCAGAAAGGAGGTGAAAAGGGTAAATTGACGTTCAATAATGTGCCACCATTCAGGAAATTTTTATTAGTTTTTAAAGGAAAAAGATACCTAACTGGCATTGGATCAGAAACAAGAAATGCTTTTTATCATATTCATAATTCGGATGACGTGGTATTATTAACTACGTGTAAACATGGAAAGGACTGGGAAAAGCATAAGGATTCAAGATGTGACCGAGATAATGACGAGTATTCAAAGTAAGTGCCTGGTTTATATCATATCTGATTATTCCGAAAACCGCTTAAGGTGACCGATTTAAACCTTCCAGTCTTGGGAGATGTGCTCTTTGATGCTGTATATGTGGTACGGTTGGCACATTGTGGAGGGTTATTGTCATAGATCACGCCTTAGGCTACTTTTATAAGACGACTATTGTTTAGTTTGCTTCAGGTAATTGTGACAAGTGTCACATATGACAGTTACTGTTTGATTAATATAACCTTTTTGATATTAGCTTTTAAGATCAGTACTCTTAGAAAGCATTTTGATTGATGCCTTTTGATCTGTAACCCAGTCCCGCCAAGCTCTAAGCTTGTGCTGGTATGGTACAAAGTTAAGAACTGGTGCAACCAGGGATAGAAGACGTCCCAACTCCAGGGTCCTGTTTATCAGTAACTTTCAAGGACATGAGAAACAATTTACAACTCACGTACTTCTCTAACTAACTCTCTGTATTTAAGAGGTGTATTCAACAGCTGGCATTCACTGTACTGCAGAAGACTCCATGTGTGTCCATAAGGACACTCTTTCCCCATTCTGGACTGCTCAATGGCTTTATCCTTGACAGAAGTCATACTTCTAAGGAAGACGTTGTGATCTGTTATTCAGTGTTGCTGTTTGGTAAACCCAAGTGATTATGGTGATGTAACTGTGAATTACGTCAGATGTCAGTAAAATATTTCGTTTTTTTTTTTTTAAATTTCCAGTCATTTAAAGATCTTGCAATAATGAATGTATTAAATTTCTTTTTTTTGAAAGGGTCTATCTTTATAGATAGTTTTATGGTATTTATGTGTCTTAATATTAATTTCATCAGTTTCTGTCAAGAGTGGCTGGAGCCGTAATCATTATTTCTTTTGACTGGTGTAAAAAGGAGACAACAAAGTGAAAGAGTTGGGGCACCGCCTTGGTGACCCCGTATAATTTGATAGAATGCACAGTAATGCAACATGCAACAGTTTGTGGAGATATCTTTCCAGTCATGATGTTTCACTTAAAGGTTTTCCAATGTCATATCTGTCCTGGTGTCTATATAAACACAGGGAACTCCAGTTTCTGTATTACATCTTGCCTGAAGAAGGGGCCTGAGTTGCCTCAAAGGCTTGCATATTGTAATCTTTTTTTTTGTTGGCCAATAAAAGGTACCATTTTACTTGACTTCTCACTACATTCAAAATGGCTAACACAGTACAACACACTAGTAATACAGTCATGAGTTCAAAACAGAACTGAGTACAAGATGGCCGGTCCCTGGGTTATAAAGTCACTCAGCAGGAAGGGGAGGCTCCTGAAGGGCACACAACAGAAGTCTGCAGAGGGAGGAAGAGAGAAGGCATTAGACCATAGCACCAACCCCTGGTTTAGCGGGTAATTAACATTGCCAGAGCCTTTAAACTGTCTCCCATGCACGCACATGTGACACCGGGTTAAATTCATAATTTGTATGGAGTCTGCATGTTCTTTTGGTGTACTTTTTTCAAATATACTGGTTTTCTCCCACATTCAAAACACATTGACGTGTTTGACAAATGAGAGCTAACTCTAGAATGACAGTGAACTTTAACGAAAAGTACCCTTTGGTAAATTTATTCCATGATTCCCATTCCCCTGTTTCAAAATAATCTGTCAGATTTTTAGTTATATGTTTACTCATCTATTTGTGATCTGCACTGTAACTTTTCAGAGCTGTGCAGAATCTCTGTCAGAACTGTAAAGTGAGCACTAATTATTACAAGTGATTATGTTTAGTCCTGACTATGGCAATGCAGATGTTTTGTTTTGCTTAAACTGTTGATAGGTAATTAATTCCATAAATGTATGTCTCGGCTGCATAATCATGCAGTGAGCAGAGTTTTTTGCTTTTAGAGGCCAAAATTACTTGATAGATAGATAGATACTTTATTAATCCCAAGAGGAAATTCACATACTCCAGCAGCAGCATACTGATAAAGAAAATATTAAATTAAAGAGTGATAACAATGCAGGTATACAGACAGACAATAACTTTGAATAATGTTAACGTTTACCCCCCTGGGTGGAATTGAAGAGTCGCATAGTGTGGGGGAGGAACGATCTCCTCAGTCTGTCAGTGGAGCAGGACAGTGACAGCAGTCTGTCGCTGAAGCTGCTCCTCTGTCTGGAGATGATACTTTTTAGTGGATGCAGTGGATTCACCATTATTGACAGGAGCCTGCTCAGTGCCCGTTGCTCTGCCAAAGATGTCAAACTGTGCCTGCAATAGAGCCTGCCTTCCTCACCAGTTTCTTCACTAAACATGGCATTTTTAATTGTGAGAGTTATAGTGTATGTTATCATGTTGCTAAGCAAACCTGTGGAGAATAACAGTAGTCAACTTTCAAATGTAATTTAAAGCCTGAAACCAATGAACGTATTACTATGATATTACTGTGCATTGACATTTCATGACTTAAGGAATTTTATATGCAAGGGTAGGACTCTCTGGTTATGAAGTCAAAGTCAAAAGTCAAAGCAAACTTTGTCATCTCAACCATATACAAGTATACAGATAGACAAAATTGCGAAGGTCAGGGTCCACAGTGTAACAACATGAAGTGCAAATAGAAAAAATTAAAATAAATTAAAAATAGAATTAAAATTAAAGGCAGCATGGTGGCACAGTGGGTAGCGCTGCTGCCTCACAGTTAGGACACCCGGGTTAATTTCCCGGGTCCTCCCTGCGTGGAGTTTGTATGTTCTCCCGTGTCTGTGTGGGTTTCTTCTGGGTGCTCCGGTTTCCTCCCACAGTCCAAAGACCTGCAGGTTAGGTGCATTGGTGATTCTAAATTGTCCCTAGTGTGTGCTTGGTGTGTGTGTGTGCGCCCTGCCCGGGGTTTGTTTCCTGCCTTGCACTCTGTGTTGACTGGGATTGGTTCCAGCAGACCCCTGTGACCCATCCATCCATCCATCTTCCAACCCGCTGAATCCGAACACAGGGTCACGGGGGTCTGTTGGAGCCAATCCCAGCCAACACAGGGCACAAGGCAGGAACCAATCCCGGGCAGGGTGCCAACCCACCGCAGGACACACACAAACACACCAAGCATAAACTAGGGCCAATTTAGAATCGCCAATCCACCTAACCAGCATGTCTTTGGACTGTGGGAGGAAACCGGAGTGCCCGGAGGAAACCCACGCAGACATGGGGAGAACATGCAAACTCCATGCAGGGAGGGCCTGGGAAGCGAACCTGAGTCCCCAGGTCTCCCAACTGCGAGGTAGCAGCGCTACCCACTGCGCCGCCCCCCTGTGACCCTGTAGTAGGATATAGCGGGTTGGATAATGGATGGATTAAAATTAAAATTAGAATTTAAAATTAAAACACAAACAAGACAAGACATTGTGCAAAGACAAGACAAAGAAGTAGCAGCAATATTGACGTATAGTAAGCAATATGAACATTGATGCAATGTATGGTGTTATTTAATCTACATATATAAATATAGTCAATAAATATGTAATATAATAAATTATAGATAATACAGAAATTATCAGTGTATAAAAATAGTTGTTTAAGACGTTTAAACAATGACAGGTCAGAAGTTTCACAGTAAAAGGATATCAAAGAATGTCAAAGTGCAATGTGCAAAATACTTAAAGGTCAGTATGAGATTTTCAGTTCTTTTCTACATGCACACTAATGTTTGCAGGAAAGTGTTTTTAGAGGTGGTTAAGGCCATGTGGAAGATCCCAGGGGGCAGCCTGGTGTTAAGGAGTCTGACAGCTTGGGGTTAAAAACTCTCCTACAGCCTGGCAGATCTGGCTCTGATGCTACATTATCTTCTCTTGGATGGCAGAAGTGTGAAAAGTCCATGTGAGGGGTGTAAGTGGTCCTGCACAATGCTGCAGGCCTTGCAGACACTGTGTTTGTAAAATATGTCATGTAGTGAAGGGAGAGGCACCCCAATAATGTTCTCTGCTGTCTTCACTATCCTTTGCAGGCGCTTGCGGTCAGATATGTTGCAGTTGCCATACCAGACAGTGATGCAGCTGGTCAAAACATTCTCAATGGTGCCTCTGTAGAACATGGTGAGGATGGAAGGGGGAGTCTTGCTAGCTTCAGCCACCTCAGGAAGTATAGTCTCTGCTGGGCTTTGTTGATTAGTGATGGGGTGTTCTGCGTCCACGTAAGTTCCTCAGTTATGTGCACACCGAGGAACTTGGTACTCCTAACAGTCTCCACATCTAAACCGTTGATGCTGAGTGGGATGTGGGCAGGATGTGATTTTCTGAAGTCCATAATTATCTCTTTTGTCTTGTCAACATTGAGAGAGAGATTGTTGTTTTCACACCATGCGGACAGCCGTTCCACCTCATCTCTGTATGCTGTTTCATCATCCCTGCTTATCAGTCCCAGCACTGTTGTATCATCCACAAACTTGATGATGTGGTTGGTGTTGTGCGTGGCTGTGCAGTCATGAGTCAGCAGGGTGAAGAGCAGTGGACTAAGCACGCAGCCCTGCGGTGCTCCAGTGCTCAGTATGATGATGCTGGAGGTGTTGCAGCCCATCCAAACTGACTGGGGCCTCTCTGTCAAGAAGTCCAGGATCCAATTGCAGACGGTGGTGTTCAGGCCCAGCCTGCTCAGTTTTACAACCAGCTTTTGAGGGATGATTGTGTTGAAGGTGGAGCTAAAGTCTATGAATAGTATCCTGACATATGTGTCTTTTTTATCTAGATGTGTCAGGGAGAGGTGAAGGGCAGAGCATATGGCATCCTCAGTTGACCTGCTTGAGCAGTATGCAAACTGAAGAGGGTCAAGGGAGGCAGGGAGATTAGTCTTTGTGTGACATGACTAACCTTTCGAAGCACTTCATGATGATTAGTGTGAGTGCAACTGGTTGGTAGTCATTCAAGCATGTCACTGATGACTTCTTCGGCACTGGTATGATGGTGGTCGACTTGAAGCATGCTGGGACTGATGACTGGCTCAGAGATGTGTTGAAGATGTCTGTGAGGACACCAGCCAGTTGACTGGCACATTCTTTGAGCACACAGCCAAGTATGATGTCAGGTCTTGCAGCCTTGCATGGATTGACTCTGGATAGAGTCCTCCTCATGTCAGAGTACCTGGTCAGTGGAGGGAGGTGTTGCTTTTCTTGCAGGCTCTTTGTTCTGCACCTCAAACTGTGCAAAGAAGTTGTTCAGCTCATCCGATAGGGAGGCATCACCATCACTGCTGTGTGGTTTGGGCTTGTAGTTTGTAATTGTCTGAATGCCCTGCCACATATGACGTGTGTCTCTGGTGCTGCTGAAGTGTTTGTTAATCCTCTGCGTGTAGCCCCACTTAGCTCTCCTCATAGCTTGAGACAGGTTGGTTCTGGCCACCCTGAGGGTGGCCTTGTCTCCTTATCTGAAGGCTGCATTTCTGATCTTGAGCAGCGTGCGCACTTCTTCCGTTCTCCAGGGCTTTTGGTTGGCTCTTGTGGTAACATCCTTGATAAAAACATATTTAGTTAAGCTAGCATCACACTCAGTGGCATCTTTGGAATGAAAATTCTGGTGGGGCCACACAGGCCTGGGAGAGCAAGATGCTGTAAGAGAGGACACAGCCAGGGGTGCACTAAATCACACTGTTTCTAATGTTACCGTTTATTTTGTAGTATGATGACCACAACTGCATACAATTTGTCTGCACATAGCAATTTTTGATTTCTCTACATTAAATGGCATTTTCCTGATATTTACACTGTATTGTCAGCGTCTTTTTAAATTGTTTTCCTGCCTCATATATATATATATTTGCTTTCCCTGAAGTTTCAAGGTCACCTGAAAATTTCACAAGTTTACTCAACATACCAGAATCAATGCTATTAATATAAATAATACCTAAAGGTCCAAGCACAGATCCCTGTGGGATTCCCTCCATGAGAAACATACTCATCTAATTTGTACACATGGTCTACTGTCGGTTAGCAGGCTTGAAATCCAATCCTTAAATTACCCCTGATGCCAACTTCAGAATTAATATCCGGTGCAAGCATATGTCAAAGTCAATCTGAATGCTTGCTTTTGACTAGTACTTAATTTGCCTGTTCAAAGGGGATTGTTTGTGCAGAGTTTAGCCCATGGTAACTGTTTACAATTCTATTTTCATGTACGGAGTCTTTAGCTATAATTACAGTTTCTATAATCTATTACACCAAAGAGGTAATGCTAATTTGTCAGTAATTACTGGGATTCATTTTTTATTTTCCTCCCTTCTTGTGGAATGGGTCATGTTTGCACCCTACCAGTAATAAGTTGCTTCTTCCATATAAAACGATTTCTGGAATATCTTAATTACATTTTTTTATATGTAACATCTTGTCATTATGTTCAGCAATTAGGCAAAATCCTTTAGGCCAAGGAGTTGAATTAGTCGCCAATACACCAACTCAAATATGTCTTTTCCATTTTTTAATTGTTAATAACTGAAATCATTTTGAATTCTTACTCTTCTTTTTCTGTTTATTTATTCTTTATATAAAACTTGTGTGAAATATTTATTTAGTTTATTAGATTTTTCCTGTTCACATTCTGTGATTTTTACTTGGGTTTCTGTTGTTATTGTGTTTTCAACGTAAGCATTACTGTAATAATATTTTTCTATTTGTCTTCCCTTTCATTAGAATTCTTTTGTTTTATTTACTCATTCATTCATTTTTTTTAAATGCCTTTTGACCTCTTGGTTTGTACTTTTCTCCATTCTGAGTTTTTCTGTGAAGTAGTAGATAGATAGATAGATAGATACTTTATTAATCCCAGGGGGAAATTCACATACTCCAGCAGCAAAAAATATTAAAGAGTAATAAAAAATGCAGGTAAAAAACAGACAATAACTTGAATAATGTTCAACGTTTACCCCCTCTGGTGGAATTGAAGAGTCGCATAGTTTGGGGGAGGAATGATCTTCTCAGTCTGTCAGTGGAGCAGGACAGTGACAGCAGTCTGTCGCTGAAACTGCTCCTCTGTCTGGAGATGACACTGTTTAATGGATGTAGTGGATTCTCCATAATTGATAGGAGCCTGCTGAGTGCCCGTTGCTCTGCTACGGATGTCAAACCGTCCAGCTCTATGCCAACAATAGAGCCTGCCTTCCTCACCAGTTTGTCCAGGCGTGAGGCATCCTTCTTCTTAATGCTGCCTCCAGCACACCACTGCGTAGAAGAGGGCACTCGCCACAACCATCTGATAGAACATCTGCAGCATCTTACTGCAGATGTTGAAGGATGCCAGTCTTCTAAGGAAGTACATGCGGCTCTGTCCTTTCTTGCACAGAGAATCAGTATTGGCAGTCCAGTCCAATTTATCGTCCAGCTGCACTCCCAGGTATTTATAGGTCTGCACCCTCTGCACACAGTCACCTCTGATGATCACGGGGTCCATGAGGGGCCTGGGTCTCCTAAAATCCACCACCAGTTCCTTGGTTTTGCTGGTGTTCAGGTGTAGGTGGTTTAAGTCGCACCATTTAACAAAGTCCTTGATGAGGTTTCTATACTCCTCCTCCTGCCCACTCCTGATGCAGCCCACGATAGCAGTGTCGTCAGCAAACTTTTGCACGTGGCAGGACTCCGAGTTATATTGGAAGTCCGATGTATATAGGCTGAACAGGACCGGAGAAAGTACAGTCCCCTGCGGCGCTCCTGTGTTGCTGACCACAATGTCAGATCTGCAATTCCTGAGACGCACATACTGAGGTCTGTTTGTAAGATAGTCCACGATCCATGCCACCAGGTATGAATCTACTCCCATCTCTGTCACCTTGTCCCTAAGGAGCAGAGGTTGGATGGTGTTGAAGGCGCTAGAGAAGTCTAGAAACATAATTCTTACAGCGCCACTGCCTCTGTCCAAGTGGGAGAGGGATCGATGTAGCATATAGATGATGGCATCTTCCGCTCCCACCTTCTCCTGGTATGCGAACTGCAGAGGGTCGAGGGCGTGTTGGACCTGTGGCCTCAGGTGGTGAAGCAGCAGCCGCTCCATGGTCTTCATCACATGTGATGTTAGAGCGACAGGCCAGAAGTAATTCAGCTCACCAGGACGTGATACCTTTGGGACTGGGGTGATGCAAGATGTTTTCCAAAGCCTCGGGACTTTCCCCTGTTCCAGGCTCAGGTTGAAGATGCGCTGTAGAGGACCCCCCAGCTCTGATGCACAGACCTTCAGTAGTAGTTTCAGTCTCTTTATTTTAAATTATTAATGTATTCACCTTTTTCATATTTTTTGTTTTTGGAATACATTTGCCCAGTTATATCTATTTATAGCATGAATATATTTGATCTCTCATTATACATTTTGCTCATTCACAAGATGCATGCTCTTTTCAAATCATGTCCATATTTGTTGTGTGTGTGGATATTATTGGAGAATCAATCCCTTGCTCTGTCTTTGTTACTGAAAGAGATGAGCTGTATGTGGACATTACCATATGGTGAGCAGGATAGAAAGTGGCACAAAAATAGAAGTGCCACCACCTTCTTACTTTCCTATTTTGTCATTTCAACAGAAATATCCCAGTCAACATTTGAAAACTTGAATGTTACTCAACGAGACATGTTTCTTGTTGTATAGTGTTGGAATTATGATAATTTGATGACTTCTCTTACTAAGTTAACCTACAGTGACTTTTATATATTATTTTCTAATTCAACCAGAATATTTTTGATATTACACAATACCATATCCCTTTCTCTTCTAACTGGTCTATCCTTCCTGAAAACTGTTTTAATTATTTGTTATTATATTCCTCCTCATCATTTTTATTTAGCTAATAGTCAGTAGCTCATTTATTTATTGCTAACGAACATTACATTGTGTGTAGGGATAGTTGTTATATTTATGGTATATTAAATTGAGAGTGGTTTCATTTGGACTACAACGTTTTGCATCTCAAAATAACAAGAATTTACCCTGTCTTTAATAGCAACTTAGAAAATTCTGCATTTTCTTTTTATATCATTATACTGTTTATCTGTTTGACAAGAAATAGGTAGCATTCTAAAAAGAGTACTTAAACTTTGTGTATTGGGATTCACAGATAAACTTAATATACCTTTCTGAATAAATGTAATTTGCTATATTTTGGCATTTATAAGGAATTCAGCCCATCTTCCAACATAACACATGCATCAGGGTTTATAGCTAATTTCATTTGTGTTTGGAACCACCTGAACATGATTAGGAAAACAGGTGTCCAGTGCATTGTATTATTTTAAAAATTTTCTTTAAATAAATGAAAAAAATTCAAGGTATACTTTTTTTTTTGTAAAGTAATATAGCTGTCAAAGTAATTATTCATGAGCAAAATTTTAAGAAATGATTCAGTCTATACCAATCAGTCTCATGTTCAACTAGATTTTTCAATACAGTTTGCACTATAGGAAGTTCTTTATATACAGTATGTGTCACAGATATGTTTAAAACATCTGGATAATGCTCTGCAGTATTTCATAGTAAAATATATGAAACCGTAGCTTGACATGAGCTCATTTGTCCGAAATCAAATGTAACATAGGCATCTCTTTGAAAGTGAAACCCATATCCATGATCCAGGTATAGGAGTGATGAGCTGAATACATTCAGGTTGTGTTCGGGTAGGTGGAGTGCATTCTGTGTTCTAATTCTGAACAACATCTCTGTGGAATTTGTACATTCTACACATTCTACCTGCGTCTACATAAGCATTTTCTTCAGGTAATCCAATTAAGAACATAAGGACAAATTTGACAAACAAGAAGATCATTCAATTCATCAAGTTTGCTTCTTTAGCTAATAGTTAAGCCATCCCAATATCTCATCCAGACACTTCTTAAAAGTTGTCAAGGTTTCTGCTTCAAATATATGTCTCAGTAGTATGTTTCAGATTCCCACAACTTTTTGAGTAAAGAGGTGCTTCTGGTTTCAGTCCTAAAGCACTTCCCTTTAATTTCCACTGGTGTCCTAAGGTGCGTGATTGACCCTTGTTAATGAATTCTTATTGGATCTAATTTATCAACACCTTTGAGAATTTTGAAGACCTGGATTAGATTCCCACCCAGTCTTTTCTGCTTTTTCTTGCTCACAATGCTGCTGTATGTGATGGCTGGGTTGGTTGTAAGGTAACTGGCTGAACCCACAGTTTATCATATGGGCTGTACTATTCATTGTAACAGCAATCATGTCATTACATGTGCCAGGTGATAGTAGCTACCTGTTCAGACACAGGTGCCCAACGCTGTTCTTCAATACCATACTGAGCGCATCACAGATATATGGGGGGGCTACTCTACCAGCCAAAGAAGATCCGCAGAATCATGGTTGCATATGTACGAGGTTGATTAGCATAGTCAGCCTGCAGGTTTTCGCTCCAACCCAGTTGCTTAATTAGAAGCCAGTCCTCACCAATAACAGATCTTATTTAATTTTATGGCATGTTAGAGTTTTATCTCTACCATGTCAGTTCATTCTTAAATCATAGATTTTTTTTCTTTTTAATGATACATGTATCATCCAAGTGATTTGAAGCCTAAAATAGATGAGTAATTTTCAGTTTTTCACTTTCTCTTCAGTTTCCCTTAATTAAACAAAATAGTGAATGCTGAATACACACGGGTGGAAATGGAGACCTGCTGGTCCCTTTGTCATTTGCATCTTATTACTAATAATGAGCAGTTAAAAAAATGAATAGAGTTGTTTAAGACTAAAATAAGATATTAAAAGTTCATCATTTTAACAAGTGAGATAACTAAAATAAAGCAAGAAAATATCACTTGAGCAAGAAGTGTTTCATCAGCAATGAAGGATTTCTCATGAAGCAATTGGTTTGGAACAGAAACCTGATGCCACTGCGGCCCTCCAGGACCGACGTTGCTCAGCTCTGATTTAAAGGGTCTGAGTCTTAAATCCATCCATCCATCCATTTTCCAACCCGCTGAATCCGAACACAGGGTCACGGGGGTCTGCTGGAGCCAATCCCAGCCAACACAGGGCACAAGGCAGGAACCAATCCTGGGCAGGGTGCCAACCCACCGCAGGACACACACCAACACACCCACACACCAAGCACACACTAGGGCCAATGTAGAATCGCCAATCCACCTAACCTGCATGTCTTTGGACTGTGGGAGGAAACCGGAGCGCCCGGAGGAAACCCATGCAGACACGGGGAGAACACGCAAACTCCACACAGGGAGGACCCGGGAAGCGAACCCGGGTCCCCAGGTCTCCCAACTGCGAGGCAGCAGCGCTACCCACTGCGCCACCGTGAGTCTTAAATAGCAAATACATTTAATTAAATTAATCAGCGGCAAAAATTAGTGTCTAATTAAGAAAATAAAATGAAAACCTGCAGCCACTGTGGCTCCCCAGGTTTGGATTTGGCCACCCCTGTCATAGTCCATATATAGTTGTTTCAGGGTGACAACCAGGCAGGGTCTGAGGTGCGTTCACGTATGCACGTTTACAAGATGGTTGAGATTAACAGCTGTAGAACTAAGGAACTGGTTATTGACTCTCACTGCACCAAAGAGCCTTTATGTCCAATCACTATTCAAGGAGCAGATGTGGAGATGGTTCACTCATACAAGAATTTGGGGATCCACTTTAATGACAGGTTGGACTCCTATATAAGAATAGGCAGAGAAGGCTCTTTTTCTTTAGGAGATTGTGCTCCTTTAATGTGGGAAGTGACATCCTTCAGATCTGCTATAACTCTGTGATGGCCAGTGCAATTGTCTACACTGTGGTGTGCTGGGGTAACATCACTTCAAATTAAAAGGGCAAGTTCAGTTATAGGATGCACTCTGGATCCCCGGGAGGTAGTAAAGGAGAGCATTCTGAACAATGCTACACATCCCCTCTCTGATACAGTAACACTGAGGACTTCAGCCAATGAATTATTTAGCAGAAATGTGTCAAGAAACATTACGGGGGCTCCTTTATACCAACATAATGCCTCACTGTGACTGTGACAGCCAAGTCAGAAGTTTTTCTTTCTTTAGAATTTTCTTCTTTCATAGTCATTCTGGTGTATATATGTATGTATGTACATATTTATTTATTTAAATAAGTTACTTACTTATCTATCTATTTATGTATTTATTTATTTAAAGAGATTCTGTAAAAGCCAAATTTGCTCCAGGGGACAAACAAAGTTCTATCTATTTATAAAACTAAATTAAGTCAGATTTATTTTTTTGGCATGGACATTTTCCTATATTTTGACTTACACATATTTTGATGCTCGAATCCCCACAAAGTTTTATAAATGGGACTCCAGAACTGCACACAATACTCCAGATGCAGCCTCACTAGTGCATTACAGTATATAGTTTAAGGATAACATTCTTCTACTTATATTTAATAGTCTTTGTTTTATAACCTAACATTTTATTTGCCTTTTTAATCACTTCTACATATTTCTTAGATGATGAAATTATTGCGTCAACATAAACTCCTAAATCCTTTCCAAAAGCTGCTTCCTGTAGGCAATGTCTCTCACCTTGTATTTATAATTGACATTCCTTTTGCCGAGTTGATCTCTCATATTAAAGATGTGTGTGTTAAGATAACTTGGGAACTTAAATTCACCCTGCGGATGTGTGCATGAGTGGGCCTTGTGCCTGGTGCCGACTGGATAGGCTGTGCAACACCCCCCTATCCTACCTCTGAATTGGACTAAGCAGCTTTTAGAACATTTTGTTACATTTATGATAGTTTTGAACAGCAGTCTAAACCTGGATTTAGTTGAATATTTTATGCTGATAGACACATGTTATGGTTTAAAAGAATGTGCGCCATTGCCACATAAAAGATGAAACGGATTGGTTGTGGCACTGCCTGAAAGGTTATGATTGGTGAGTGCATCTAGATATGGGGAATACCCCTCTTGATGGCAGCCAAGGGCAATGTTAAGGATGTTCACTTAGTCCTTTTGCTTGTTGCATACATTACCATTTACTTGACTCATCCTCCATGTCATGTTTCCTCAAAAAATATTGTGTTGTAGTTCATTTTTTACCAGATATGACTAAAAGTAAAATATTGCTATATAACACATTTTTCTTTTCAATACAGTACTACTACTAGTACTAATGCTACTATTCTTTATTCAGAACAATTTATTTAGTAGTTCTTTAGTGTTTGCCAAAGGTTTAATGTTTGTATTCAGTTTATTCCTGTTTTTTCACAGATGTAGAAAGGGGTACAATGGTTAGCCTTAATGTCTCCCCACTCCAAGTCACTGTCTATGTGGAGTTTGCATGTTCTCCCCTTATTTGTGAGAAATTTCGAAGGGTGCTTTAGTGCCTTCACAGATTCTAATGCTGTGCACGTCTGGTTACTTGGCCACTCTCATCTGGTTTAGCACGTTTCTGTGAGATACCCCTGCAGTGGGCTGCTGTTCTTCTAAGGGTTTGCTCCAGCCAGTGCCACTGGGAGAGCTCAGACTCAGCCTGTATTAAATAAATTCTGAAATTAGTAAAGGTATATCTCTGTTTTGCTTTATGAAAAAAGGTTTACTTGAATTCAGATAACATTTTTCAAGGTATTTCTTATTATCTGGCACTTAATGTATTTGTATAACTAGAATGTTACTGTGAATGGTTAAAGCGTATCTGCCTTTTACACTGTACAATGGTACATTTCATTTAACCACAGCATAGTGCAGTTAAAACACGGTAACAGACTTATTTCTAAAATTCTGTACAGCTACTGTAGGTGGAACCCAAGGGCCATGATCTGCAACAAATTGGTCTGCATCTGCCAGCATGCAATTACACCGCAGCAAAACACTTTTTACTTGAGTAGGGGGGATGTGATGCTTCCACATCTTAGCTGGAACCTTGGATTTTACTCCAAGATATTTTGATTTCCCAAAAAAAAAAAGAATTATTTTTTGAATTCTTTTGAATACTTTACATTTCAGACCACCAAATGAAAATGAAAGTAATAAAAGCTTTTTATAAACTTTTTCTCAAGAACATACTGTATAACTGAAACCAGCAATAGTTATGTTTTTTAGAAAAATATATATTACAAATCATAAAACTAAGTAAAAATCAGATTAACTTTATGAACACAAATTTATGTTTGCTTTTTTGTTTAAAATATATTTTGTATAGGAGTGGTTCCTTACAGTAGCCCATCACCCCCAAAACAATATCCAAAATGAAAGCAAAGCAGCACCTTTCTTGAACTCCACTGAGGGATTCACCAATGAAAGAAAACTACAACAACGTTATTAACTGGGAGCATAACTGAACAGGGGTTAAGGAGTACATCTTGGCGCTGGAGAGTGGCAACGTGTTGCATGTTAGTCAGCCATGCTAGTACAGTAAGAATCTCACTGAGCTCCGTACACATGACACTACTGGTACATTCTATAACACTATACCTGTGGTTTTATGATAGATTAGACTAGACTGGATTAAATAAACTTTATTAATCCCAAGGATAAATTTAGATGCATACAGCTGCATAAAAAAGGAAGAACCAGACTCGCAGGACAAATAATACAGTAGTGACCAACTAATGAGTCTAATAAAGAAAGGCACTTGCACCAGGGTGAAGGTCAGAAAAAGAAATGCAGTGTTTCTGCTGTTTATTCAAATGCATCAGAGCCCATGGAAAAATGATACTGGAATGAAATTCTTGAGAAATTGGAACTACTTAACTACCCTCACTGTTAGTGGCCAAGGGGAACGCCTTATTTGTTGTCTCTTGTTGCAGCCCCAGCACACGCTGTAAACACTCCTCTACTGTGATGCTTTACAAATTGAAACTGTCCCAGTGTCACAGCCCAGGAACACACTGCATACACTTATAAGAACAAGATAGACACCATTTGAGCATTGGGGCACCCTTAGGCAAATCCTGTAATACTGAACAAATCCAAAAGCGAAAAAGCGTGTAATATGCAAAACGTCTTCAGATGTGTAGGTATCATGAAGTGGATTGCTCAAGATGGTGAATCTTCTGGTCCTATGGCAACCACGCAGGAAAAGGCAGGTCAAGGTTGATGGACACCGGATGTGACATTGGTGGAGGAGAGCTGTCAATCTTTCGGTCTGCAGAGGGAGGCAAAGAGAGAAGGTTATCACACAGTGCCACCGCCTAGACTGCTGGAGAATTACCATCACCTCAGCCCTTAAACTGTCAACCATATGCACATGCGTGGCACACTTTACTATAGCTTTGCAGTACACTAAAGTTGTTCCAGAGACGTGGCCCTGCAGCAAACCACACGTATCACGCCATACACCAGCGAACGAAGCAGCATGGGTCCAAACTCCCTTTTTATGCCTCTTCTGGGAGGAGACGCCCCCTACGGCTTCCAGCTGCCCTCTTAGCTTCTTAATTCCACCTCTTACTGCCCTGTGTGACTGGTCAGTTTCTGTTTGCAGGTTGGCTTACTCATTTAATATATTCAATGGTGTTCTGACTCTAGCAGGTGCACTGTTTCTTCTGGGATTGTTTTGTAATCCAACCAGTTACTAGTCCTGTAAAACATAATCTTTCTTTCGAGTTGTTACAATGCAATCAAGCAATAGATAAATAAAAAAGAAATAAACAAAAGAATATATAATGTGCAGAAGTAGCAAAATTAACTTAGAGTATAAGCATTTAGAATTTGACAGGAACCACTGAATTGCCCGATAGCAGAGGGAAGAAAAAGTCTCTAGTGGTACTTGCTAGCACACGATGGTGGAATAAGCCCGTGGCTAAAGATACTCTGGAAGGGACACAAGGTTTTTTTTTTTTAGTGATTGCATCCAGTTTTGTCAGCATTCTGTTTCCAGTGTGTCCCAGGAGCCCTGTGATGGATCAGGCTTTCCTGATAAGGTTGTTTAGGTGTTGTGCATCTCAAGCTGCTTCCCTAGGAGACCACAGCATAGGACAATACTCCTCAGGAAGTAGAGTCTGCTCTGGCACCTTTGTGTACAGTACCACTGTGTTTTCTGACCAGTCCAATTTGTTGTTTATGTGAACCCCTAGGTACTTGTAACTCTGCACCACTTTCACGTCCTTCCCCCTGAATAGAGGCTGGTTTAGAGGCTCTGAGGCATGCAGGAAGTCCAATATCAACTCTTTTGTTTTGCTGATGTTGAGCTGCAGGCGGTTCTCCATGCACCACAGAACAAAGTCCTCTACAAGCCACCCTGACTCATCTCCATTATTAATGCAGCCTACGATGGAGGAATCATCTGAAAATCTGTGTAAATGACAGTACTGGCATCATACTAGAAGTCCATTATGTACATGACAAACAGGAAGGGAGGCAAGACAGTTCCCTGAGGTGCTCCAGTATTACACACCACCATTTCTGACACACAATCCTTGAGTGTCACAAAGACACTGGCAGTGTGAGTTAGGAGTACTAACTCTGTGCTACCACCCTGCCTGTGTTTAAAATATCTTTACCAAGCTTACTAAACCTTAATCTGACTAAAATTATAAGTATGCCTATAACGTTTGTTCAGTTATTGTTCCCTGGTTTGCAAGCTATGTGTCGTCTTCACCTTTTCCTCCATGTGCATGCCCAGTGTTAACTGAAACATTAGGTTGCTGCTTGCCTTACACTCAGTGCTGCTACTTGTATCCCTGTGATGCTAAACTGTGTGGATTAAACTTCCTTCCCAACACATGCAAATTTAAGTGCATACTTAGAACTTTGGTTCAGTCTTTGTCACGTGATTGCTTGTATTCACATTCCTAATCTACGCCTCACTAGCTGTCGCACAGCGTTCGGAGCACATGCGTGCATGATGATACTAGCCAGACCAGGCAATATCTTTAGCGTAATAACGCAATTCTTTTGTGAAATAACACAATGCATTTTTTTGAGTGGTGAGAATAAGCTGCCATATAATTACTTTCTACCTGGTGCATGTACGTTTACAAATTCTACAAACCACTTAATACCAAGTACATTTATCAATTAACTCTAACTTAGATCTAACCTTACCCACTTTTGAAAAGTTATGGATCTGACTTGATTTCCTTTTCCTTATCTACAGTGTTGTAACATGCTAGAAGCTGCACACTTGATGAAGATGTGGTTACTGTATCAGGTAAAATTGAGGTATCAGAGGCAGTTCTTAGGTACTGTATGGTGGGGAAGGAGAGGGGGTTGGGGAGAGACAGAAATCAGAGAAGAGTGAGCTACAATCAAGTTCAACATGACTGTTTGCTGTTTTTTACTCCGTTGCCATAATACTTTCTGACAAAATGACATTTGTTGTTTTCACTCAGGAAGGTGATCACGTTATAGTACTGCAAGTGGACTTTTCTCCTGTTACAAGTAACAGGATCATGTGTGCACTAACCAGCCATTTGAGCATTAAGAAAAACTGAGCAGTGCATTGTATGAGATGGGGATTGTTTGAACACTCCGGATGAGAGAATTTAAAAACTAAAGACAGAATGACTGGAATGGCCTCCTTTAAACAGCCGGCCCTGCTGCAAAAAGCAAACTGACTTATACAGCAGAACTTCTCAAGCAAGAATGCACGGCTTGGATTCACATCACGCAATAATGTGTCCTTCTCTTGGGAAGGGTCACAGCTCTCTTTTAGTTTATTTGTAAGCCTTCTTTCAGCCCTCTAACTATCAGTGTTGCAATTTCTTAGCTTGTTCACCCTCTGTTAATTGGGAAATTTTCTTTAGTGAATTTTTTTTTTTAATTCCAAAAGCACAACCATCCATCCTCTAAGCAAACATAATAGTCCTGTCTCCTCATTCCTCATCTCACTTTCACTTTATCGATTAGTTTCTTGCTCTCATTATGCATTTATTTTGGGCTATGACTCTCTCTTCACTTTTAGTTCTTACCAGAGTGTAATATGTCTGTGATTCACAGCTGCTTAAAAAAGGCATATTGGCATCCAGATGGAAAACACCTGCATTTGCCAACTTACGGCAGGGCCAGGCTCCCTCCTTTGAGCTGATTCATCAGGAACTGTCAAAAGGCAGGATTAATGAAACCGCCAATACATCTATCTCTCTGTGGGCTGGGTTTGCATTATAGATGAAATGCCTTATTGACTAAATGCCTTATTTTCTTTCCTTCTCTGAGTGGTCTTCAATGTACAGGTGTGAATTTAAGCAAGTTGTGGGTAGCCACAGGCACTCATTCACCCTTTTAGGGTTTCCTTCTCTGGTGGGTGATAGCTGTGTTTTCTGAGAGAACTTTTCTATGATGTCTAGTGCTGTCAGGCAGGAGAAGATATGCTGTCTTGGGTTAGTTGATCATTTATTGGAATTTGATTCTCTTTTAAATACAGTATTTGAAATATTAGATCTTTTTCATATTAAAAAAATGAAGCAAATGCATGAAACATGTCAAGTAACTACTCTAAAAAAATGCTTAAACGTGGGTTGGCAACCTTCAGCATTATTATTTGATTGTTACAGATCAAGCTACCATTCTATCCATACACACATATGGTTACAACCCCCAGAGGAAAGCTGAAACAGATGATTAGAAAATTGCAAGCAAGGTAGACACAAGAAGTTTACTAGTAAGACAATACAATAGATACAATTATGGTAAATTATTAAATCATAATTTTTTCAATTGATATTTTGAAGAATACATGTTAATATATTGAACATAATATGAAATTCTCAGTCCTGCTCAATTCAGCATGACTGGAAAGACCTCAGAACTGAGCACCAGACCGTTACAGGGTGCAAATATGCACATACCCACACAGGGTCAATCCAGAATCGACCATTAACCTAACACCCAGCACATGGGATCTGTGAGGTAGCTCACCTAACCTGTTTTTGATTATCAGAAATAGATGTGAAAAATGATACATTAGTTCCTCCTTAGTCAAGTGCATTGCCAACCTGGCATCAACGCTTGCAAGGTAGAAACCAATGGCCCCAGTTGGCATTCTGAACAAAGGCATCAATTTAACATTGGAGCAGTCTACTTGAACTTAAAGGGACACTCATTTGGGGACAGTAAGGTACACATTTTTAACAAAGAAGATGAAGGTAAGATGTAAAAAGGAGACTTTTTGAATGCAGGAAGTAAAAGTTTAACAATAATTTAGCAAGAAAAGCATTTGTTTTGCCAGTTTTGAGATAGGGACTTGGTGCCACGGCCCACCTGCCAAGTTATTTTGCCTGCCTAAGGTAAAGTCATCCCTGATGGAGGATAGCAGGAATTGTGGGGTAGAGGGGTCCTTTCATTGGATTGGCTGGTCCAGCGCTGTTTCAGCTGGGAAATGGCCAAATGGGGGAAGCAGCTTGATGGCTTAGGTCTCCAGGACTCTAAACAAATCCAAATCATATTATGTGATATCATCTACTGTTAAATTCTGCTCCATACTTGTAATATTTCTATTGCACTATCATATTGTATTGAGGATTACTTGTGTTCTGTTCTGTGTATTGTATTGTATTGTATTGACCCCCTTCTTTTTGACACTCACTGCACACCCAACCCTACCTTTGAACTGCCTTTCCCAAGGTTTCTCCCATTTTTTTTTACCTACAAGTGTTTTTTTGGGGAGTTTTTCCTTGTCTACTTAGAGAGTCAAGGCTGGGGGGGGCTGTCAAAAGGCAGGTCCTGTTAAAGCACATTGCGGCACTTCTTGTGTGATTTTGGGCTGTACAAAAATAAATTGTGTTACATTGTATTGTATAAAAGACATGTGGATTATGTGGCATGGGCAATGTGAGATTTCTTTTTTTTCATGGATATTTTTCATATTGTTTGCAGTTGACCAGAACTGGTCACCGTTCACTTTTATTATGCCATGAATGTCTTTCTCTCTATTCTGCATGAAAACATGAGAAAAAAAATTGTTTTCTCAGCCACCACTACAAAGTACATGGGTGGAGTAGATAGATAGAACTTTATTTGTCTGGCTTTTTACAGAAGCTCTTTAAATAAAATAAATAAATAAGCACACACTTTGGACTGAACACACTCCAGAATGATTATAAAGCAAGAAAGTTAAAAAGAAAGAAAATTTCTGACTTGGGTGTATCAATCACAGTGAGGTATTATGCAGGCATATTACTGTTGGTATAAAGGAACTCCAGTAGCGTTTTTTGACAAACTTTTGCTGAATAATTCATTGTTAGAAAGTCCTCAGTGTTAGTGGGTCAGAAAGAGGATGTGCAGCATTGTTCATAATGGCACTCAGTTTTGTTTTAATTCTCACCTTCACTATTATCTCCAGGGGGTCCAGAATGTGTCCTATAACTGATCCTTCCCTCAGTGTGTCTGTCTGTGGAGAGAGTGTTGACCTTGTCGAGAGGTTTACTTACCTTGGCAGTGACATTCATGTCTCTGGTGACTCTTCCTATTAAGTCAGTAGACGGACTGGGAGAGCATGGGGGGGTCATGAGGTCGCTGATAAGAGTTGTGTGGCGCTCCTGATATCTATGCAAAAGGACGAAGGTCCAAGTTTTTTGAGTCCTGGTGCTTCCTCCCTTGCTATATGGTTGTAAGACATGAGCGCTATCCAGTGACCTGAGACGAAGACTGGAATCCTTTGGTACTGTGTCTCTTTGGAGAATCCTTGGGTACCGCTGGTTTGTCTTTGTGTAGAATGAGCGGTTGCTCATGGTGTCCCAAATGAGGCACATTACCTGCATTGTGAGGGAGCGTCAGTTGTGACACTACAGCCAGGTGGCGCGATTCTCCAACTAGTCCACAGGATCTTCATTGTTGAGCACCCGAGCGGCTGGACCAGACCAAGGAGACACCCATGTAACACCTGGTTGCGTTAGATAGATGGTCATTTCTGGAGGGTGGGACTTGACCGTGTGTCTGTCTTTGGGGTTGCCAATCAGTATCCGAAACTGTTTTGTCATGTGGTGGGTGCAGCAACGCACTGTACCAGTGCATGCTCCCCAACCTGACCTGACCTGTGGTAAAGTGGACTAGCCACCCCATGAGACAGGCACTAAACCAGGATGATGAGAGTTTTTTTGTGTTTTCCCTTAAGATCTCCTGTTGTTTATCTCTGCCTTGTATTTGTTCTTTAATACATAATTTTTTGATTAAGCACTTAAAGAGCTTGATTTTGGTATTAACCTAATTCCAGACAAAGGTGCTACACAGATGTTTCTCAATCATAACATATACATATACTAGCTACGTTAACTGTTGAAAGGTAATAGAATAAGTTTAAAAATATTTGTTATCCCTTTCCTTACTTGTACCCTCAGTGTTTACCCTATATCTTTCTTTGGTATCCTCATGTGTTTCAACCTGTCTTCCTTCACATTTCTTCTCTCAATCTCATTCTTGTAAAGCCTGCTTCTCAGATTCTGTTTTTTCGAGACATGTTGCTAACCTCCTGTTTGTTTTTTGACTACCACTAATGGCAGACATCCCCCCCATTACCCACTGTGAAAACATCATTGATATTCTTTTGAATACTTCCTATATTTAAAGGAGATTATCAGCGTGCCTCCTATACCTTTCCTTGCATGTGTCAATCCATCTCACCTGGGGTTTCCTCTACCTATCACATTTGGTCAGTTTTGCTTTGGTTGTTCAGTCAATCAGATTGTCCAGCAGATCCGGACACACACACAGAGACAGTAATACTTTTTATTATATAGTGGATGTGTGTGTGTTTTTTGTATGTTGATTCAATGAGCCACTCTCTTGAAGTGATGTTACCAACCCAGCACACCGTAGCATAGAAAATCACACTGGCCATCACAGAGAAATAGAAGATGTGAAGGATGTCACTTCCCATGGAAAAGGAACACAGTCTCCTAAAGAAAAAGAGCCTGTTCTGCCCTTTCTTATACAATTCCTCTGTGTTCCAAGGCCAGTCCAACCTGTCATTAACATGGAACACCAAGTACTTGTAGGAGTCGACCACCTCTACTTCCACTACCTGAAGTGACTGGACATAGAGACTCTTTGGAGGTTAGAAAATCAATAACCAGTTATTTCGTTTTGCTGATGTTAAGATGCAGAAAATTCTCTTTGCATCAAGAAACACAGTTCTCCACCTGACTCTTACACTCTGTCTCATCCCCTTTATCAATACACCCCATAAGTGCAGAATCATCTTAAAATTTCTGCAAGGGACATGACCTGCTGTTATATTTATAGTCAGAGGTGTACAGAGAGAACAGAAAAGGAGATCACACTCTTCCTTGCAGTGCTCCTGTGTTTCTCAAATCCGTATCAGAAACACAGTCCTTGAGTCTCACAAACTGCAGTCTCCCTCAGAGATAGTCCTTTATCTAGGACACCATAGGCTCATCCACCCGCTGTATCATTTTTGGGTGAAGTATTCCTTTAATCCAAGATCCAGGGGTTAAATCTCTCTAGCCAGTCCAGAGATGATGCACCAAAAGGCAGCTTCTACCTGAGTAGCTGGCTTTGGCCTACACAAATAGACAAAAATATAGTCTGTGATGTTCCAAAACATGCTCCGCATGCCCCACAAGGGATAGGATCACTATCAACCACCCTCATCTACAAGAAATCTTTATCCTCATGCGTTTCAACCTGTCGTGTTTTGCGCTTCTTCTCTCAAAGAAGAGAAGTCCCATAAAGCCTGCTTCTCAGATTCTGTGCTTTCAAGGTACGTTGCTAAGCTCCTGTTTACTTTTTGACTACCACCAATGCAGACATCCAGCCATTACCTATTGTGAAAACACCATTGATATTCTTGCGAATACTTCCCATATTACAAAAAACACAGACACATCCACTATATAATAAAATGTTCCTGTCTGTGTTTTATGTGTGTAATGAGCCCTCTACACAGGAAAACAAACAAGAAACTTCTTCAGAGAGAAAATGATGTCCTTTGCAATGAAATGTTGTCAGGTGTGCTCCATAGGTTGGTGTGCATCAAGCCAGCGCTACTAAACTCTCAATATATGGCTGGACTAGCGAGGGAGATGCCTTCTAATCTTAGACTGGAGTGCTAGGGATGCTATACTGAGCTGCATAGAATGGAACTGGAGAGGGAGAGCCACGAGGTAAGGCAGTTTTGAGTGCCCCCCCACTAGTTAGAAACACATTCTGGCAATTTATAGAAGTGTATTCTGCATATGGTTGACAATGAGGGAGAAAAAAATTTATTTAACATAATAAAAAAAAACTCAATTTTTACATTTTAATGGCTAGGAATTGCTTTCTTCCATGTTATGAAAATAATTAACGTCACACAGCAGTATTCAAATAATCAAATGGTCTAATATTCAAAACTTTCCTTTAAATACTTTTGTATTTAGTTAATTTCCAGTCATGTTATGCCTAAACATTTCCAACGATGTGTAATGTCAGTCTTCCTAGCTACAGTATAAACCCGGAATAAAAACTATTGCATCTCTAATAGCACTATACAAAAGAGTACTAAATTTCTCATTGAGTTTTGCAGGACTTAGGAGCCTGCCTTATTGACAGAGAATAGTTTCCTCATGTGAAATCTTCTCACCATGTTTATCTTTCACAAAGATTATCAACCATCTGTTTGTTTTACAACAAATACCTTTCAATTAGTCTCTGCTTGTCGCTAATTGTATAATTAGTAATTTTCTGTTGTAGATAATTAAATGAGTTCTCAGCATGGAGTACCAATTGGGATACTTGGAGGAAAATTGCTAAAATGTAGTCTGACAGTGAGATGGTCATGCTAGTAAAATAATTAAATAAACTTATCAAGTCTTTGCTCTGTGACCTTGAACAGGATATGCTGCTGGGGCTCTGCATAAATATTATTTACAGTATTTGGTGGCAAACATTTAATGATGTGGCATATTTGCCCAAGATAACAAACTGTATGTGCAAAAGATTTCTTCTAAGCCTAGTTCTCAGCAGAAAATCAAAGTCGGCTTTAGAGAATAATGATAACCCAAATGGTTTAATAGATTGAAGGACAGGGTTAAGCCTTTTAATCGACCAATATGCGAATACCCTTTATTATAAACATTAGTGGCATGTGTATGGAGGCACTAGGTAAAAAGGTAATGATGAGCGTTGATGTGTATTTGTCCATCTATAATTGGTTGTAATGATCAAGACCTGCTCTAATCTAGCTTTCCATTCTTTAATAAATTGTGTCTAACAATTTAAGAAATTTATTAAGTGCTTTGTGTCTTTGTTAAAAATCTTCTTGGAGCACTCTAGCTATCAAAAGAGAATAAATAATTTAGAATTCAACATTTCACTTCTAACTTTTACATTTCATTTCAGAAAACAAATTACCAAGTAAAAGGAATCATTAATGGATTATATGAAGGCATCCAGTCTTAGGTTGGAAGCTGTAATCTGCTAGATTTGATAAGTATCAAGTTGGAATGTTGTTTGTGATTGTGTTCTGTGCTTTGGTTATTTTAATATTATTTTTCTCATATTTTGGGCATTGCACCAATGGTGTTAGAGAAGTTTTAGCTGTTGGTTGATGCATCGGTTGTCAGGCATTCTGCTGCTATTTCTAGGTGTGGGAGTTCATGCATCAATTTGAGTATCAGTCACCGCCATGCTGTCCAAGAAAGGACCCTGCTTTTGCTCTTTGTCTGGACTTTTAACTATAGAAAATGTTTTGGAAAATCAAACCCTAATAAAAACTCCAGTAATGAAGAAAGGTTGAATTTTTTTATCCGAGTACAAAATGTTCAAACTAAACTTCAGTAGAACATAACTATCGTCTATACCTACTGTATCTTATTTCAACAGCAAACTTTTTACAGAATAAGAGCTGAAATAAAGTCCCTCTAGAGCCTTATCCTGTTCACCAGCTTAGGTGGACTGGCAACGTTACACTGTCCCCAGTGTGTGTGTGGTGTGTCAAGGTGTTGTTCAACCTGCAATGGACTGACATCCTGTCCAGGGGATTGCTCCTGCCCTGTGACCTACGGCAGCTGGGATAGGCTCCAGACCCTGCAACCCTGTTCAGAATTAAGAAGGCTTAGAAAATGGTATACTTTGGTACTAACGCAGAACGACAGACAGGAAAGGTGATGTATACAATAATAATTATATAATACATATTGTATAGTTATAACTTATGGTGGTGGTTGAAGCAGCTTTCATTAACACCAGATTTCAACTCAAATGATGTAAACATTGTTAGCTCATTGTGGAGGATCTATGGCTAATTGTAGTTTATGGCTGGCGCGTGTGGTGACGGAAAAGTCGTGATGGTAAAAATGACCTGAAAAATCCAACCTGGCTGCTACAGCCTACTGAGACTACATTGAGATTGTAGTTAAAAGACTCTCAATTCAGTGTTTTGGCTCATCTGTGTTTTTTTATTTTGACTGTTGAAATTAAATTTTGCAAGAGATTCTACCTATACTGGATCCGCAAAATGTAGATGTGACCTAAAAAGCAAACAAAAATATGAGCTACATACTGGCTTCAAATTCCTTACAGTGCAGGGTGTCTGTGAATTGGTCAGCTCATGTTGGCCAGTGATAACGGGAGCTTTCAGTGGAATCACCAAAAGGTGAAATTATCTTCAAGACTCTGAAAAATATGCACTTGAGGTATGAAACAACAGAAAATACTTAGCAATTAGGTTGCATTGACGGGCTTTCTTTTTTTCATTTTACATTTCTTTTACTAGATTGAATCAATGTCACACGAGTGGAAAAAAACATGTTTTACTTATTAGAATGTCTCAGAATATCACCATAGTCAAAGTATTATTCTGGTACCTCTTTTTTTTTAGTTGTCTGGTATCTTACAATGATCGTGATATCACCATTAAAATTTTAATATGCAGCCCCATAAACTACATTAAAATATTAAATTTTTGCCCTTGGAATACAATGACTGCCCCCAATATAATCACAGAATTCTACAATAGAGAGGTATAATGATTATCCCTAATCATTTAATAATTTACCCACGGTCCTTGTTTACTGTGTCTTAGTGAATTTATGCAAAGAACACAATATCACCATCCAATAAAATCACGGTGTCAGTTTTTGAGATAGCTACCATGAAGATCTTGTTTAATGTCCCAGGAGCGAAGGTGTAGAGTATAATCATCAAGGCACTGATGGTAATGAACAACTGAGGATGGTATTTGTGAAGTTTTAACACAAGCTTTATTAGATAGATAGATAGATAGATAGATACTTTATTAATCCCAATGGGAAATTCACATTCTCCAGCAGCAGCATACTGATACAATAAACAATATTAAATTAAAGATTGATAATAATGCAGGTAAAAAACAGACAATAACTTTGTATAATGTTAAATGTTAACGTTTACCCCCCCGGGTGGAATTGAAGAGTCGCATAGTTTGGGGGAGGAATGATCTCCTCAATCTGTCAGTGGAGCAGGACAGTGACAGCAGTCTGTCCCTGAAGCTGCTCTTCTGTCTGGAGATGACACTGTTTAGTGGATGCAGTGGATTCTCCATAATTGATAGGAGCCTGCTGAGCGCCCATCGCTCTGCCACAGATGTTAAACTTGTTAAACATGTTATTAATGTAAGCCCATTTAAGAGATTATTATACTTTGAATTAAATCAGCCTTTAGCAATGCATTCAAAGTCTTAGTTGTCTGTGTTGATCATTTTATTTTACTTTGTTTCCTCTACTATATGAATTTGAGTCTTATTATTATCACTGTTTTTGCTGGATTACTGTCTACTGTATGCTGTAGTCTATAATTTTTGCTCCCTTCCCCCAATGTTTATGATGGGTCAAGCGCTGATGCACATCTCATTGTGTATACGTACTGATTATGTCATTTTGTAAAATTCTGTTAGATTTCTGTAATCTGTTTAAAGTGTCAGTCACAATGTCTTTTAAAAGTCTTTCTACTTTGTCTTTAGTTAGAAAGTACAGAACAGAATTTGAAATTACCAAGTATGGGGGATGAGCGAAGAAACCAAGTTTAATTTCACATTCAGTTTCATATTATACATTGGTATTGTTTTTAGTATCGATTTTGTGTTTTATTGCTTTAAAACTAATCTTTTCAATTCACATTTTCCAAAAATATTATTTACCAGTAATGGTGCAGTGAATACACTTGACCATTCATAGTTTTCGCACTCTTTCTCTGTACATTTATTCATTTGCTCTGAGGTTGATGCACTTGCTGCTTCCTGAGCAGCTCTTCTTTTCTCCACCCTAGCGGCCTGCTTCTTCTCTTCTTTCATCGACATCTTTTTGCATTAAAACCGATTCAGTGTTTATGTTGCAATTACTTAGTACGTTTTCTTTCATTTTTCACTTGAGCTGGCACTTATTCTTGAGGCAGATTGAAGACTTGATTTAAGATATGAAGAGGTAGGGGAAGTGACGGCGAAGGTGCTAGAGAATGAGAACGGCGCCCGTACGCATGCGTCGTATGGCCATCCTGCTGGCCGCTGCTGAGAGTTGATTCTAGAATAAAAGAAAATAAAAATAATAACTTTGGAAGTCAATCATCATCCCGAAAGCGGATAGTAGACATCACGTAGTATGTGTGTACCAAATTTCAACAGGTCAATAGGTGAAATGGTTTGTGAGCTACAGGTGATTTAAAATCCTGGACATACAAATGGACAGCCACGGTAGCATATTATGTATAAAGATTTTTTTGTCTGATGTTCAGAGAATGCACAGAATTACAGAGCCAGTATAGCAATTCATATTATAAGTGTGTACATTTATATTAAATATTTCTTAAACTTAACACTTTAAAAGAAGTACCCAATAGAAAATTAAAATACGTTGAAGTCTGCCCCTGCTCTGATTGTGTTTCAATATTGGGGATTTATTGTGCTGCCAGGAACAGTATTTAGATGTGTAAAAAGGAAAAAAACACAATTCAAAATGAACTAATTGAAAGATCGTGACATTTGAATTAAATAGTCATATTTATTTAGATTTTCAGAACATTATAGTGAAGAAAGAGCTTTATATGAAACATGAAGTTTGTAAGGGCTGTCATATTAAAATCATGTATTTGGACACAATGTAAACAAAGACATTCTGTCCAGCTAACAGGAGCCATTGAAGGAAAATTTACACTGAAATAGAACTCAAGGACTTGATGTAATGAAACTGAAAGCAGGGAAGCAAAAGACCTTATCTAAAATCGATAGTCACATTCATTTTGTGTACACTTTCTTGCCTCTTGTTCTGAATTCCCAAAGTTCATCTACATGTTAAGTTTAAATTTGGCCTGAGAAAGCAAAAGAAAAGACAAATATTGTCTTTTAAATTAAAAAATTGAAGGATTGCAAGGCATCACAAGACATTTTCCCCCATTATTAAAAGCACATTATTGGTTATCATCTACACATTATACTTGTGTACCCAAAGTGTTTATACATGTATAAATTCAAGCAATATTTTAAGTTTGAAATATTTTAGTCTCAGCTCTGCTTCAAACATAGGTACTCATATCACAAGAACTCACCCTGAGCTAAATGTGTATGACTTACCATTATGTGTGTTATATAGTTGAGTATTCCCAGTTTTCCTGTTGAGACTGAAATCCATTTGCACAATCAAAAAAAAAAAAAGATTTAAGTAAGATGAATTGAATGAAGTTTTTGTTTTTTAATTAGATGTACTAAATTGACCTATTTTTGCCTGGAGGGAATACCTAATTTTAAACATATATGTTACATATACTGCAGTGCTGAATCTCATTTAAAAAATGTAAAACAATATTACTGTTATGTTGTAGCCAGCATGTTATGGGTTACACAACCTTTTAAAAATGTATTTTGCAGGTAGTACATTTGTTCTGGGACTATTTTTGTTGTTTTGGAGTTTTTGGATGTCATGAGTCATTTTTAGATGTGTAACCTCTGAAGTTAAGTATATTATTATATTTTTTTACCTTGCCATGAAGTCATTTTGTTTTGTTTATGGGCACTGCCATTTTGGTTGTTTTATCATACACAACTCCCAGTTGTTAGGGGCACATAGTATATTGGCACAATGGATCCTTTAGCATCCAAGATTATAATAAATTCAAAATGTCATGGGCATATTATTGTAAGAAATAATGGTCTTGAAAATTTCAGAAATCTCTTTTTCTTCTTCAATTTATGGTAGGCATTTGAGCTTTGATAACTCATATTTTGATTTCCTGTTCCATGACGCATTTCTGACTTTAGGCCTCAGATTAATTTCCCCAGTTCTTTTAAAATCTCAGTACTGCTGTGTTTTACTGGAAGTACAGAAGGTTTTATCCCTGCCTCAAGATTCTTATTTCTAAATTTTATAACCTTTTGAAGTATTTTGTTGTTGAACATAGTTTTGTTTTGTTTTCTTTTTATGTGTTTTAATTGTGCTTTGGTTAATATTATTTTGTTTTATTATAATGAATATGTATTTATTAGTCTTTTCTGTATGTTCCTTGTTGTTTTTGTGTTAGGCCTAAGAGGATAGGGTCCCTCATGCTGCAGGTGGAGGACCACCCTAGACCTTTATAAACCTGTAATAGCTTCAGTACTGTGCTTTGGCCTTAACTGATGCATACATCATTCTGTTGGCTCCTGTGTGGATATATTTGGAATTTCTTCTTTGTTAGTGTGTGTTTGATTTTTGGACTTAACCTTCTACTTTTGCTTTGGGGATTTGTTCTCTGGAGACCGGGTTTGTTTGCTTCTAATTTTGCCCTTTAAAGCATAACCATTTAACTGCCTTTCTTTTTATTTTTGCTTCCTTTATTTAAATAAACTCTTTGACTTTTAAAATGAACACTATTTTTTGTGGGCCAGAGATTTGTGTTGTTTCTTCTCTTCTCTTTTGTAATATTTGTGTTAAAGCCTTTACCCTTTTTTGCTGGGCATGTGCAGATCAAAAACCTGCTTCTTGAGTTTTAAGTAATGTTGATTTTTTTATGTTTACTATGCCCTTTTTGAAGCCTGAGGTTACATTTCAAACTTATTTGATTTTGATGAGCTGGCAGATTGAAAAAATGATCACATAATATTCCATCCTTTGTAACAAAGTCCCAAATAATTAAGTCCACTATGTTAAGGCTATTTGTTTTATGGAGGTGTATTTAGCAGTCAATATTCAGGTCTGGAAGGTGCACAAAATGGTTGAATGGTTGAACATCCCTAACTTTGGAGCTGATACCTCAGGGCAATATTCACTGAACAATATTTCTTATCCCACAATTATGTTTGGCTATGACTCACCTTTTTATACATCTCTGAACTGAATTACCCTCCCAAGACATTTGGGAGGACACACTAAAGGTTCCAGAGGCATCTGGGTGTATTCTTCTTTGCCAATATTACAGTGCAAACAGAAAATCAGTCATCCTTATTGTAATACTTGTTAAATGACTATTGAGCTTTCTTTAGCTAGTAATATCTTACTGGTGTGCTGTTATAGAAAGATGTGTTAATTTGCAGCAGATTATCTATTTCCATTGCTTGCATTTGTGCAGTTACTGTATAGCCTACAAATGTGATTGAGTACTGATCACTGTTTGCTGTATTTGAATTTACTGTTAAATTTCTACCCAACTCATTTGTGAATTAAACTTTCAGGTTGAACCTGTGATTCAGGTACTTCTTACTTACTTAGATGACATTAGTGTGGACTTATTTCACACTACTTCAGACTCTAAATTACTTCAAGTGATTGCTTTGTGCTTCTGTCTTTGGAGGATTTAATTTATCAGTGCATTTAGGTCAACACGATTTTGCCTGGTTAGCGCTTTCTTTTGTAGTTTTTGTAGCAAATGTAGAAGCCTTCATATGCCTCAAGCAGCTTTAATAATGTCTGAGTGGGAACTGGGTGTAATTGTTTCTATTTCTCTTTTTTCTATTTCTGTTTCCTCTGTTTCTTCTATTTCTAGTCCTGTTCCTGGGATTTTGCTTTTACATATATTTTAATCCTGGCTCTATGCTTCTTACTTCTTAAATACCTTTGGTGTGGTCTGTCACAAGTCTAATTATTTAAACATCTTTTTATTAATACTTATTTTTATGCTATAAAATGTAAGTAATATTGGAAATAAGATGAAGGTGAATAAATGAGCAGGTTGCCCCTCCTTCTGCTTACCTGTCCCGTTGTTGCTCAGTACTCTCAGAATAACTAAGATATGCACTGACTAACACCCACACACACTTAAATTTTGTCTGCAGTTTTCTCTTGTGGAAATGGAAAACAAAAACTCTTAAAGTTAAGAAAACCTTTAAAACATGACACAAAGCCCCTTGAAGGTAATGAAAATCTAAGGAAGAAATAGCTAAGCTAAAATAATTGCTTTAACCAGGAAATCCTAAGAATGCAGAAGAAACAAACAATACGCAAAAAGATGTCAGTATGTTGGATTAAA
This sequence comes from Erpetoichthys calabaricus, assembly GCF_900747795.2. NCBI lineage: Eukaryota > Metazoa > Chordata > Cladistia > Polypteriformes > Polypteridae > Erpetoichthys > Erpetoichthys calabaricus. Next base: position 48,671,805 of record NC_041396.2, read on the forward strand.
ACAGTAGCTTTAACTGGATCTGAAAATAACCTGAAAAATATCTGCTAGAAAAGAAAATAAAAAAACAAGTTGACTTAGCATGCCAAATTACTCATAGTACAGTATATTGCATATAAATCACAATTTTAAAAAAGAAAGCTGTTGAAAGTTCCAAATGTCCTTGAGGAAACTACACAAAAATAGAAGCAGTAGCACATGTCATGTGGGATGGCAGAAATACAAAACAAGTTAGGAAAAAAAATCAAAGAATTTTTTTCTACATGTACAGTAGATTTTAATAAAGAAGTAACAATCAGACATCAGAGTTGAAATTAACTGTGCACAAGAAGAACTATGGAAAGCAGGTAAATATTAACAATTAATAGGAGTATCCATGACATATTCTACTGAGAGTGCCTACTTGTACTAACCTAGACAATTTTTACAGAAATATTTTCAAAATGATTTAAAAGAATAATATTATTAAACATGGAAGGAAACCTCACACAACTATTTATCGATCTATTGTTTCTGGTGGATTGAGTCAGTTTCTTTGTTTAGTCTATATTACTATGCTTTCATTGCTTCAGTCTTGTCTAATTTTATACTCAGAATGTCTGTCTTAGAATCTTAAAGTAACCCTCCACCCAAAAATATTTTTTTATGTTAAATATGCCATGTACTTTGTAGTGATGGTTGAGAATATTTTTAATCTCATATTTTCATGCAGAATGGATATAAAATTTCTGGTAAAACAGAAGTCTACAGTGACCAATAGTAAATAATGGAAAATAATATCAAAACCTTCATGAAAAACATTTCTTTTTATGTCTTCAAGTCATATTCTCAAAATGTCCTAAACACATTTATTTTTACTAAAAATTGTTCAATAAATCACTTCTGGAAAATATTTTCATAAATGAAAAAGGAATTGGCGTAGATGCAGCTCAACATCTGAATTAAAGCCCAGTAACAGCTTATTCATGGGCTAACACTGCATTTGACATTACATAGTGAACAACTAAAGACTAAAATTTAAAGAAAAGCGAGTGATAACATTATCAGAAACAGAGTATGTTTTGCACTGGTGCACATCCTGGAAGCTTCAACAAGCAGAAGGCCAGTTCACCAGTGCAGTCTCACAGGGTGCCACTAAATAATCCCAAGGTACTCCAGTTGTGGGTATGTAAATACATGTGGCAGCGGGGTTTGTTTTTCTGCAGTTTGTTAGCATGTTCCCTTTTTGTTCATGAGAGCATTTTCTGGAAGTTTTTTATTTAACAAGATATTAGTAACCATACATGTGTTAGAAAGTTGTGAGCACACAAGTGGATGACTTAATATGTGGATTATGCAACACAACACAAGTAATGTTAGATTATTTCATGGATGTTTTGATATTGTTTTTTGTTGTTGAATGTTGGTCTATTAGAAACTGTTATCTCTGTTCTTTTTTTCTTGGTCATTACTACAAACTAACTGGAGTGACATATAAAAAAATGACCATTTTTGGGTAGAGTATTCTTTTGAGCTTCAACTTCTCACCTCTTATTCTCATCTTCTACTTCTTCTTCCTCTGCTCATTATACAGGTATGTACTGTTTTATGTTGTATTGCAACATTATTACTTATAAATAAGTGGTAGAGACACCATATTGGCACAAAGCACCCTTACATCCTTTCAGGACAAAAACAGATACAGAAAGAGAGGGTGAGACCACACCATAATGGCAGGAGGACTGATTCTACACATGCTACTGTGGAAATGTTGGGTCTGCTAGGCACTCGGTACATCATATGAGTGGATTATTAGGAAGGTGCAAGAGAGAAGTGAGTGATGTGACCAGAGTGGAAGAATGGAATGCTAGGGTTCTGGTGACCCAGCAGGTGCCAGTTATGGCAAACCTTCTGGCCAGAGTGAGTGTGTGTGTGTGTGTGTGAGAGAGAGAGAGAGAGAATGCATGTTAGGTCAGGGAGGACTGGCAATAGGTCACATGACATGTTGGCTAATTGGTGACCATACATTGCAGTCTGCTGAATAAAATGAGGCAAAACTGTCTGTACAAAGGTGAACTTGGGTAGGACTGGGAGAAGGCCTGCTCTCTGCGACAAAAGGAAGAGACACCAAGAAATTCAGTTCAGGTGAGCAAGTGAGGTTAGGGAGACAGTGGGTCAACACTTGGGCCCAGAGAGACATGAGGGTGTAGTTTCAGATTTGTTTTCATTTGTACTTTATGCGTATTTTCTTTTCTTTTGTTTCTTTTTGCATAACCCTTCCTTATGGTTACTTTGTCAGCAAGGATACCTATAATATGTTCAAAATGCACATTGCCAGTAGGAGGGTGAAGAACTACAGTATATAAAATAATTGTAATAATTAGACAGAAAAAGAAGCAGCCTTCATTGCCCTTATTCTTAATTTATGATCTGTGTGCTCAGTGAGGCACAATGTTTTTAAATAGACCTGTGCGTGAGCTTGCCCTTTTACAACCTGGCAGAGAACTGATCAAAGTCTTGCACAATTCACATAGATGAAGGGCCAAAAGATACATAAAAGATGCTACCTTTTATTTCCCGATGCTTCAAATGCATAAGAATCAAAAACTAAATTAAGAGAATCAAATAAGTATTCTGTTGCTGCTGTTTTACTGGAATTGCAGGGAAAAAAACAACGTTATTTTTTTCTAATTTCTTTAACTTCTTTTCTAGAGATCTGAAAAAAATCTAAATCTAAAGTGCTATTTATTGTTTCTAAAAATGCATTAAAACTTAAAGTTTCGATAAATGCTACAATGTTTATATATCTATTTATTCTGTGCTACAAACACTTTCCAATTTATTGTAACCACACACAAATCTAAATCCAATTACATAGGTAGGAAAGAAAACTCTGAAATGTTTTTATAAATACATGTGAAAATGTGCTTCTGTCATATTGTGGTAGAGTAAGGAACTGCAAGGTACCACAGAAAAATGTGAGCGTGCCAACCCAGTCACCTCCGTTTAATTCCAGTGCATAACAAAGCAAAAAATAATGGAAACAGGCCACTGTGCATGCCAATAGAAGAAAATTGTTCAAAAGCAAGAACCCTGTCAGGCTTGAGTAGACTTGGAAGTGGGCTCCGTCCTACAGTGCCTTCAGTTCAAAATTGAGCTCCTCCTTCTGGCAGATACGGGATTTATAGGTGGGGGACAGGAAGTGACCGAGTCAGTTGCCTGCACTGGGCATCTTCTCTTTGCTGCAGAGGGAACAAAAGAGGAAAATGTTAGCGCCAGCGCCCTCTCTTGACCCGGGGTGGTAGTAGGTACCTCAGATGAGCCTGGAGAGTGGTCCACAGATGCACATGCACGACAAACTGTAGAGGTCAGAATAAGCAAATGAACACTAAAAGGTTTACTATATATCATGTATCTATCATCATTTTTAAGGAATTTTTCTTTTCAATATATTAAGAGATGATCTATGTGGAAAATACACAAATACACAGTGAAGTGTTGTGATATTATTCACATTAACCAAATTTCAACATTTAGTATAATTTCTAAATCCTAGTTCAACTATTGATCTATCAGCTGATTATAAATATGCCTGAATAATAATTCAACCCATTTCGTCTATCAGAGTTGTAGGGAACCAGAGTGCTCTCGTACATCATAAAGCACAGGACACTCTCCCATTCTCATTCACAGCATCTCGATTTAGACCTAGCCTATCAATCTTAGGACTGAGAGAGGAACACTAGAGGCGACTGCTCTCAGACAATAAAGGAAGCTCAACCTCCTCTAAAATGACACAAAAAACTATCAAATATATGCTGCTTTATTTACATTTCTGTTACAAAGAGCATGCTGGAAAGTGTTTATCTTCATGATTAGTTCATTCAGAATCACCAATAATTTCTTGCAGGTTGTCTAACGTGATTTTTTTTTTTTTTTGGTCATACTTCTCATACTTTGCTCTGTGGCAGCGGCACAATCCATTAAAACCTATTGAAGTGCAACTTCTCTAGACTTCAATGGCATTTCTGAATATGCTTTGTTGACATTTATTGGACAAATGCTTCAAAGTGCCATTTCCAGTTAAGCTCATCTTCTCTGGGAGTAAATGGGGCAGTGGGCTGGCCAGGACACTAGGCTACTGCATGATGATTGGATGAACTGTCAAAATGTCTGGATCCCCTTTTGATTCATAGCTTTGTGGAATCGGAGCATTTCAAGTTCAGTCCCATGTGGATATTTGGCAAGTCGTAAGACAAGCTTCTGCTCAAAGTCTGTTATTTGCTAGCAATACAGCTCACAGTTATCATTTGTACATATCATACTGTATATAAAAACATAAATATAGCATTCTTCAGTTTGCATCTTGTTTCAGTTTAGTAAAGTTTGTTCATTTATTTCAAACTAGGTTGCATTGGTGGGGGAACTAGTCAGCCAGCTAGCTACAGTAGCTATGCATAATGGGAGGTAGTGCTAATATTGTTGATCTGATTTTGGTAAAGCGATTGGACAGTTTTCCTTATGAAAAGAGGCTCAAAGAATTAAACAACAGGGCAGATCAACACCCAAGATTGTTTTGGTTCAAAAGTCAGGGAAAAATAACCAGACTTTTCAACTCTCCTGTCATGACAAGGTGAGCTGGATGACTGGAAGTGCTGTGACAAAGAGAATGTACTGTTGGCCATGCCTCTTAATTAAAACAGCTCAGGTTGTTTGGTCAGAAACTGGGTTTTGGGGATCTGGCTAATTTTGTTAGGGCATATCAAAGACATAAGAAAAGCAAAGAACATGGGAGTCCATAAGCATGGTTAAGTTGTCTTGGCAGGGTCAGAGTAGGACATGTAGTTAATGATGGTAATCACATTCAGGTGGCAAAACACAATGGAACAATGGAAAAAAAAACAGGGCCTTTCTTAACCGTCTAATTGATGTAACTTCACTCCTTGGCAATCAAGAGCTGGCATTCAACGGGCATAATGATACTAGTGAATCTGCTAACAAGAGGAATTACAGTGAATTCATTGAAACGTTATCTAAATGTAATTCTGTCTTGGCCACACATTTCCAGTCATCTTCTGTGTTTTCTGGCATGTCCCATTCCATTCAGAATGATTTGATTTTTGCTATTGCAGCCACTGTTGTTGATGAAATCAAAGGTCAAGTTCAAACTGCTCTATTTTTTGCATGTCAAGTAGATGAGATAACTGACATTTTATGTCCTGCACAACTGTCTGTCATAGTTCAATATGTTGATAATGCAGGTCAAATTCAGGAGTGATTTTTTGGATTTTTCTGATGTTTCAGGGGGGCGAGATGCCCAGTATGGCTTTGATATTTTAACAGAAAACATGCAGGGCTACAAATACAAGGAAAAACTTGTGGCTCAAACCTGTGAATGTCATGGCTTCCTCACTAAATGGACTTCAAGCTTCATTTAAAGCAATAGCCCCCAATGTAATGTTTGTACCCTGCTATGCACACAGACCAAAGCCTGGTGATGTCTCATGGGGCAACATGCTTGTCTGAATCCAGAATGTTTTTTGCATTTCTCTGGGTTTGCCACATTTTTTTTCTAAATCTACCAAGAGGATGTCTTTTCTTGAGTCTACAGGGTGTTCAAGGTTGCCCAGAAACACTCCTACTCAGTGGAACTTTACATCACCAACAGTGAGCACAGTGGCAATCAAATATGGTGGGTTCCTGTAGACTTTTGAAAAGATTATCAAGGATGAGACCATAGTAGATGAGGACACACTCACTGCTGCCAAAGGCTTCTTAAGGCCACTGGAGGATTTTGAGTTTGTTTTCATGTTAAACACATATGAACAAATCTTCTCATAAAATGATGTGGTCTTTGATATTTTGCAGCAGAGGGCTATGGATGTTTTTTTTACTGCAAACAAAGAATTGAGAGTCTTTTTTGCTTTTGCAAAAGAGAAGAGGTCAAAGGAGGCTTTCAAAGCTGTTTATGCAAAAGTGGCAAGTCTCAATTCAGACCTTCAAAATGAGCCTAGGCAAAACCGTTGGTGTTTGTCACAACAGCAGGATCCCCACAAGTGCTACAGAACTCTGTACAGGGCCATTCTGGACAATCTTATGGAGCAGATTTCTCAGTGCTTTTCAAATTTGGAAAGTATGCACTTCCTAGAAATAATCATTCCAGGGAAATTTGATGAAATGTGACAGATATTTCCTAAGGAGACATTCCAAAGTGTTCTGAAATGTTATGGCCTTTTCTTTGATTCAGGGAGACTGAGATCTGAACTTCAAGTCCTATATTCAAATCATGACTTGCAGGGCAACAGGGGTAAGCTGTGTGATTTCTTGGTGTTTATTAAAAACATGGAGCTGGACAGTGCAATGCCTAAGCTGTACAAGCTATTCTCTTTAGTGGAAACAAATGGAGCTACATCAGGAGGTGTAGAGAGGAGCTTTTCCTGCTTAAAATGAGTCAAGTCATACAGCCGCAACACAATGGGCCAAAACCATTTAAGCAACCTTGCTCTGCTGGCCATTGTGAGGAAACCTGCCAAGTCTGTGGAAAAGACTCTGGTTTGACAGGCTTCCATACCATTCTCTACAAAAAGAAAGGAGGGCAAAATTTAGATATACAGTGGAACCTTGGATTGCGAGCATAATTCATTCTGGAAACATGCACTCGTATATCAAAGCGAATTTCCCCCTAAAAAATAATCTAAACTCAGATGTTTTGTTCCACAACCCAAAACTATTCATATAAAATGATTAATATAAAATATAAAGTAAAAATACATAAAACAAATTAACCTGCACTTTACCTTTGAAAAGAATCATGGCTGGTGTGAGGGAGACGAGAGAGATGAGGGTTATTGTGTAGGTCGACTTTTACTCTAACTAACGGAATCCCTTCTATCTGTTGGCTCACTGAAATCTTCTTCTTTTTTTGCGACTTTAACAAGGAACCTATCCAATGACAGTTGCTTTTCCCTGAAGAGTCACTACACTTGGACACAAAATAAAAAAAAAATGCTTTACACACTGTAAGGTTTCTAAACTCTTTTGGGATTCCACCCAACGAGACGACCCGTGGAAGAGTGTCCTAAAGCAACGGCAGGCTCCAAGCGCTGTAGCAGTTCGCCATAAAAGCGAATCCGAAAAGATTGCGGATATGCTATAAGCGCCTGCTGTTGATGGGTGATAAAAGGAACATTATAAATGCAGGGCACAGTATTACTTGGCCACTAACCTGGCCATGACCCTGCCTGACTGCTGTGTCTGTATATAGGAGACTGGCAGATCACGCTACAAAAAATAACCGTGCTGTTCCTGTTTCAAGCTGAATAAAGCTGGTGTTGCTAAAGTACTGATACTCAGCTTTGTGTTTTGGGGTGCAAGACAGTGACTCACTCACACGTTACAACACACACGTGGTCACAATGCTATAGTAAACCGTATATGCTCGTATGGATGTTGACTATATGAGTGAGGCACTCTAACTGAGACGGAGAATGGGAGACGATTACCCACAATCCCGCAGCGAGAGAGAGAGAAGAACCATCAGCTCAGTTGTGATCACGTGAACCTTGGCAGAGAAAGTGTATACGGACTACTCGTATTGCAAGACCTCGCTCATTTATCAAGTTAAAATTTATTTAATATTTTGGCTCGTCTTGCAAAACACTCGCAGACCAAGTTACTCACAATCCAAGGTTTTACTGTAAATAACATGATGCAATAATGTTATGATGTAGGCCTAAAATGTGCTTCTCCTGTTTGAAAGATCACAAGCCACCACTGAGAAACACTCATCCTCTAGGGGAGAGTCATGTGAGTATGGTGACAATACTGAATATGCTATTTTACATTTTTGTAATAAGGGAAGCAAATCTAAGGATACTCAATAAAATGGCTTAAGTTAATTACCACTCACTTAATGTGTTTAATGTTCCTCTTAGGATTTCGCTAGTCAATGGTAATTGAGAGTTTGGTCTCAGGTGAGAAACTTGCTTTAATAATGAATTACAAGAATTGATTTTGCAACTGCCTATCATCACACACTCCCAGGGGCTCAATGTACCTTGGGCTAAAGAAGCTGTTTGACTTCTTAAAGAATCCTCAGCTTAATGAGAACGTATTTAATGGGTAAAGCTATCGGCTCTGTAGTTTGAATGCAGTTTGTCTCCTAAAAATATTTCAAACTGGGACAGAACACTAGACATTTACAAGCAATTTTGTCCAGAGACTATTTTAATGAAGCATAAATGAATTTAAATAACTCAGAGAAATATAATGCTTACAAGTAAATAAAGTTTAGAATTAATCGAGCATGTAAGATATAGCTTATTTCTATACTCTGCTTGCATATTAAAGTTTTTGTTGATTATAAATTAATGATTGACTAAAACATATTCATTTATTACATAGTAAACTTCATTTAAGTTCCCTTTACACTTTCCTGAAATAAATACAGAAATATTTGCTAAGGTGGATGACATGGTGCAGTGGTTAGTGCTTTTGCCTCGCTATCACTATCGGTTCAGATCCCGTTTGAGGCTCTGTCTGTGTCTGCACATTTTCCCCCATGTGTGTGAGCTGTTGTCTGGATCCTTCAGCTTTCCTCTTGCATCCCAAACATTTTAACTTAATTGGTGCAGAATTTGATTCACCTAAAGTTTGGCAAAATCTCAAAAATGTTCTGGAATTTCGATGAACTCCGTAAAATGTATTGAAGTTACTGGGAATGACAAAGTGAACTAGTTCCGAGTGGATTATAATCGTGCAATGGTTGTTTAAGTGTCCCTGATGGCTAGGGGAGCATTTGCCTGATTGTTGTGGCCATAAATGAGAGCTGAACTGTGAGGCAACAGTGCTAATCACTGCACCACTGTGCCTCCCTGAGATAAAATTAATAGAAATAACTATGCGGGCAGTAAAATTTCTTGCAGACTGTTGCAGACAGGAAGCATTCTATTAAAGGGGTAGACTTACATATAACATAAAGTCACATACAAGTCCATAAAAAAACATTACCTTGTAGACACAAATACAGGTTGCCTTCTGAATACATATTTTGTGCATAAATGTATTTGCAAGTTTTCCACACGTCTAGAATCAGTGTTATATAGTCAGAGGGGCTGCCCTATCCAACATTGGCTACTACAGCTTTGTGATGTCACACTGGCCTTGCAAAGCATCATGGGACACTGAGAGCAAAGCTCATCTAAACTGGCCACATAGATAATGTCCAAGAAAATATTTGGCAAACACATCATGTCCGCTGAGAAAAAATGCCTTGGCAAATTTCACTAATCAGCACTCTTCACGATCCAAGGTTAGAATTGGCATTAGGGGAATGATTAGATGGATTTATGGATGGATCTTTGCTAAAATAGGATTTTCCCATTTTTGGTATTTTCCAGTTTTTTAGATATTCACTTACAATACTTTTGTATGGTCTTCATTTCTCAGATTTTTTTTTGTAGATGTTCTATTTGAGGTGTTTATTTTATGATGAGTGTAGTATGTAGGAATAATAGTGGCAATATCTACATACTGACAACCTATTGTAAGTACCTTTTTGTTAATTATTTATTCCTTTTTCTCTGAATGACATATGTTTGGATATCAATTCAAACATAATTTTATTAAAGTCTTCTCATCTGGATGTCTGTTTGAGCTTCAGGTAGCAATGTGTATTTATATGATTTTGATGAACAAAAAAGCAAACATTTGCTATTTCTTAATGTTTGAGCTTTAAATGATCACCTATCTTGATAGACTTACGTTTTTAAGATGGCAAAAGAAAACCAACAAGTGAAAGTGGATTAGCATTCTGTGTTTGCCCTGCTTATTAGAGATGAAATATTTATACCTTGTCTTTTTTATTACAGAATATCTTATTGGATAAACAGTTTCGGTAATCAGTAAATCACAGTTTCATTTCAACTTCGTAATTCTTTCAGAAGGTAATAAAAAAAAACAAGCATTCAGTATATTCAGTATATTAATTATTGTCTTATTACAGATTTATCTCCAATAAAGTTCATCTTTTATTTGGATTTTTATTGCAGTTGTATCTTTTATTTGTTTTGTAACAAACTTTTATGAGGGTGTATAATCTACTGGTGCTAAAATGAAAGTATAATAATTATGTACAATACAACATAAAACAATTTATTTTTGTATAACCCAAAATCACACAAGAAGTGGCGCAATGGGCTTTAACAGACCCTACCTCTTGACAGCCCCCCAGCCTTGACTCTCTAAGAAGACAAGGAAAAACTCCCAAAAAAACCCTTGTAGGGAAAAATAATGGAAGAAACCTTGGGAAAGGCAGTTCAAAGAGAGACCCCTTTCCAGGTAGGTTGGGCGTGCAGTGGGTGTCAAAAATAAGGGGGGTCAATACAATACAATACAATACAATACAATACAGTACAATACAATCCAATACACAGAACAGAACACTAGTAATCCTCAATACAGTATAATAGTAAAATAAAAATATTACAAGTACAGAGCAGAATTTAACAGTAGATAATATTACATACAGTAATCCCTCCTCCATCGCGGGGACTGCGTTCCAGAGCCACGCGCGAAATAAGAAAATCCGCGAAGTAGAAACCATATGTTTATATGGTTATTTTTATATTGTCATGCTTGGGTCACAGATTTGCGCAGAAACACAGGAGGTTGTAGAGAGACAGGAACGTTATTCAAACACTGCAAAAAAACATTTGTCTCTTTTTCAAAAGTTTAAACTGTGCTCCATGACAAGACAGAGATGACAGTTCTGTCTCACAATTAAAAGAATGCAAACATATCTTCCTCTTCAAAGGAGTGCGTGTCAGGAGCACAGAATGTCACATAGATAGAGAAAACAATCTCTAGCAAAAAATCAATAGGGCTTGTTTGGCTTTTAAGTATGCGAAGCACCGCGGCACAAAGCTGTTGAAGGCGGCAGCTCACACCCCCTCCGTCAGGAGAAGGGAGAGATAGAGAGAGACAGAGTTTGTTTTTCAGTCAAAAATCAATACGTGCCCTTCGAGCTTTTAAGTATGCGAAGCACCGTGAGCAGCTGCACAAAAGATAGCAACGTGAAGATAATCTTTCAGCATTTTTAGACGAGCGTCCGTATCGTCTAGGTGTGCGAACAGCCCCCGTGCTCAATCCCCCTACGTCAGGATCAGAGAAAGTCAGCGCAAGAAAGACAGAAAAGTAAGCCGGGTAGCTTCTCAGCCATCTGCCAATAGCGTCCCTTGTATGAAATCAACTGGGCAAACCAACTGAGGAAGCATGTACCAGAAATTAAAAGACCCATTGTCCGCAGAAATCCGCGAACCAGCAGAAAATCCGCAATATATATTTAAATATGCTTACATATAAAATCCGCGATGGAGTGAAGCCGCGAAAGGCGAAGCGTGATATAGTGAGGGATCACTGTAATAGGATTTGGATTTGTTTAGAGTCCTGGAGACCTTGGCCATCAAACTGTCTCCACCTACTGGCCATTCCAAAGCTGAGATAGCTCTGGGACAGCCAATCCGATGAAAGGACCCCTCAACCCAATGATTCCTGTGATCCTCCATCAGAGATGACTTTACCTTAGGCAGGCAAAACAACATATATCTAAGGGTTATAACTATTAGCTGACCTAACAAGCTGAAGGGGCATATGATCTCATTTCATATGTCAAATTTCTTATTTTCAAGTCATGATCCCAATATGCAAAAATGATAAACTACTGTGGACATACACAGTAAATTGAGTTACATTTAACTAGTCAAAACTTTGCCGTTTACACAATGTTAACTCAACTTGTCTGTGATCGAATAACAGCATTTGTATTTTGAGAGATAAAATACTGTATTTGCCTTGCTACTTTATTCTGGGCCAATAAAAGAATTTCAGGGTGACTGAAATGTTTAGTTCCAGTTAGATTTATGTACCTAAATGCACATGGATATGGAGACAACATGGAGTGACTGGATTGGGATTCAAACCCAGTCTTCCAGAGCTAAGCACTGAATGACCATGTCACCGCTCATTTAACACACAAATACAATCCTTCTTGGCATATTTATGTGTCCTCATTCTTGGCATGAGTTTTGATTGCAGATGGTCTCTTTCTCGGAGACTATCTCCTGTTTTATTAAATTTTAGTTTAACTCATTTCCTACTTGCTGTACTTCCTAGTTGATTTAAAAATCACATGTGAACCAAATCTGAGTTCAAGATATTTTATTCATCCACGTTTATTGCAATTGCGCTTGCCAAGCATTCTCATTCTGGCTAATTTGTTTCAAAAGAGGCAATTAAGTCTGTGCAATATGTATTTAGCAACTCATTATCAGGCATGTCTATGTCTGTTTGTTGCAAATTACCTACTTTTAAAAAACGTTTTATGAAAACATGTAGGTCTTTATGAAACAAGCAGGCTAGATGACAAATACACTTCTGTGTACTGGAAGACAATGGCGTAATAATTCTGTATGCAGACGTTGAGTAGAGATGGCAAACTAAGCAACTTTCATTTAAAAAAAAAATCTTCAAGAGAAAGTAGGAGTTCACCACTTTTACTTTCTAGAACAAAGAATTTGAACTTCTGTTCTTAAGCTCATTAGTTTGGTGCTTTCTATCCCCTTATTTTTCAAAATTTAAGTAAGGGTGGTTGTCAATGTTACCTCAAAGTGCACACACATGCAGACGCACATAATTTTTTGTACTTCAGCATTTAAGATTTTCCAGTAGCACACAAATAAGCAAACCAAGAAATCCACCATCAATACCCTGGCCCCCCACTGCCTCAACTGAAGATTTACAAAGGGTGGATGGCACAATGGACCACAGGAGAATCCGTTCAAAATTGACATTAGAATGACCCATTTAGTTTGTCCTACACACAATTCTCAAAAACATCACTTGTATAAAATGTGAAGAAGTATGAAGGCGAGAGTCTGCAGTGGCTGGACCCAAACATGCTGAACAATAAAACATTTTGGATTAGAAAAAGAAAAAAAAAATATACCAAGTGTGATGGATAAATGGGCTGCTGACAAAAACAGTAAATCCTCTGAGGACTCTCCATACTTTATCAGGAGCCTTCTAAGGCCAGTGGCGTAGCGTAGTGAGGGCGGCAGGGGCGGCCCGCCCCGGGCGGCACTTTTAAGGGGCGGCAAAATTCTTTAGAATTACTGTATATTTTAGTCTTTTAAATTTAAATACCTAAATAAGGGGGCAGCGGAATTTTCCTCCGCCCCGGGCGGCTGACATCCACGCTACGCTACTGTCTAAGGCCAAAAGCGAGACTTCGTAAATAAAGAGAGTGCTGTTAGGCTTAGTTAGGCTTGGTCCACAAATAAATACATTTGAGATTGCTGATTTTATTTTAAACATATTCTGCTCACACTAATGTTTTTATACAGTTTTTTAAAAGTCCGTCATCCACACTGAAATGACAAAAATGCATAAGTCTTGCCTAATGGGTATGTATGGTTTATTAGCCAAGCATGCCTTTCCAACAGACAGTGAGCTTTTCTTTGTATGAAAACCAGGAGAAGAGGCATACAGTAGTTAGTGTTAGAAAAGGGTCCAGACTCTAAGATATATAGCCCACAGTGTTAAGGCTGAAATGAGAAGCAAAAATCAAAGTAAAAAGCAAAAAATAACAGACAAGTCAAAACCAAAGGGAAACTGAGCAGACAGAATAACAAATCACGAAATCTACCATCAAAAAAGCTTTTGGACTTTATAAACTTGGATAGGGAAATAACGCAATCTTTAAAACCAGTCGCATCTTTATTATATGCCTAGAGTCTAGGCCCTAGACCAATGATGGCACAACCCTGACAACACAGGAGCTGCCCTAACAATGTGAAGACAAAGTAGTGATCGAAAATTATCAATAAGGTGATGAAAACCGTACAAAATAACTAATAACAGCAAAAGTAAAACTTAAATAAAAAAGCTAATGGAAGATTCAGAATCTAGGGCCAAAGAAACCCCCAAAATGAGTGTACAAATTTTGTAAACTGTTGGCGAGAAATGCATTAAAAAAAATTAACAATGAACCCAATAACAGTTTGTTTACAGAACAATCAAGAAGTAACTCAAATTTCCAAAAGAATGAACATAAATACAAACACAATTCTTTGTCTGCACAGGTGATGAGGTACAACTGCTTTAAAGGTTACAGGTTGCCAAAGCAATATAGGCTGGCCAACATGAATATAGTGAAACATCCAAACATGAGACCACAAAGTAAATTATAAAAAATATATAAAAAAAGTGACACAATTTAATTAAAAATACACTAAAAAGTTAAAATTTCTTGTACTAGGATTTTGTTGGACTAAAAAGACATACAAAAAATACAAAAATAAATATTAATGGCTACATCTTTAATGTAGACATTGTTTCATTGGCTGGGATTGGCTCCAGCAGACCCCTGTCACCCTGTGTTAGGATATAGCAGGTTGGTTAATGGTTGGATGGATGGATATAATTGCATTGCATAATAAGTTACTGGGTATTGTAACTGAAAATTTTCGCTTACGCCAAGTCTTGTTATGCATTTAGGGGCAGAATAATCTGTGTATAGGCCTAGTACTGTGCAAATGTCCGTGATGTTTAAATGAAAGTATATACCTCATCTTTCCATGAGATCCCTGGGTCATTTTCTCTAAGACAAAGCCTAAAAAAAGTAAGGAACTAGTTAAGAACGTTCATATTAGGTACGATTCCCACTGGGAGCTGAGTGGTCTTATGGCCTTGGAACCTTTGTAGATTTTCTTTTTTTCTCTGTCTTAACTGGAGTTTTTTTTTCTCTGCCCTACCTTATCATTAAACTCATCTTTAGTCTTAAAAACCGATTCTATATATAAGGATTTTACTTAACTATAATTATATAGCCATCTTATACTGTATATGTTTCTATTATTTTTTATATGTTATTTATTCATTTTTATTCCTGTCTAATTTATTTTATTTCTCTTTTCTTGCAGTTTTTTCTTTAATATCTTGTAAATCACTTTGAGCTACATCCTGTGTATGAAAATGTGCTATAGAAATAAACATTGCTGTTCTATATTATTTGTTTGTATCTACAGATATAGTTAATATGTGGATCAAGTAAAGTTAATGACAGTTGTTATGAACACAGCTTTTTTTCTGGTTTAAACAGTATACATTTTCTAGACCGTTCTTGGCTTTCTCACTGTGACCAAATGAACAAAATCCTAAACTGCACCTGAGTTTGCCTCCTGAATGTTCTTAAAGCTTAACAGGCTACTGCTCTCGTTTTGTGAACAGGCACTGAACAGTAGGATCTGACTTTGAGCCCAAGTTGATCCCATAGTTGAGTGGTCATCTTTGAGGTTTTTACAGTAGTAATGTCTCCTGATTGTCCCAGAAACCAACATTCAAGTGACAGTGCGTCTCACTCTGTTAGATTTTATTGTCAGTTTCTGTCTAGTTTTTGGCCACAGAATCTAACCATATTTTGAAATAACAGAATTGTATCATTTTAATCCTTTATAACTGGACATCAAAAAAGTTGTAAAGTATAATTGGTATTGTTGAAATTGACATAATAAGCTTCGTTACATCCAGTGTTGATTCTGTTTTCTTCCTGCTCTGTCAGGATAGCCTCCTGCTTCGTGACCCAGAATTGGATTAACTGAGGTTGGGAATGGATGGATGAGTGGGCACATTAAACTGAAAATGTAATTACCATTGTCCGTTAATATTTATTATGGTGAAATTCATTACCTAGTGTATTTTGTATTTCAAGGTAGTGCATGTTTTGCTGTGTATGCTATGTGTTTTACCACATTAACAGATCACATGTGACGTGCTGCTCACCTTTAAGCTTCACAGGAAATACTCATCGACTGCATGAGAACTCCACAGAGGGTGTTTTCACTCTTCCATTTGACATACTTGTAGGAATACCATCATTTTTAGAGGGAGGCTAAGCCCCTAAGTGCCTGATGGGGGTATAAAGAAATGTGAAAACTAGCAATATAACTGTTACCTGTAACCTCTTACCTGTCTCAATGTCCCTATTGTACCCTGTATATTCAACGTTATGGACCTCTATCAGCATGCTACTCACAGAGTAGGACTGTCTTTTATTTTTTTTCCTTTACTTCAACCTAATTTATCAAAAATAGAGGAGATCACAAAGCATCTTCTGAGCCCTTAAGAGACCACAACTGGACAAGGAATGATTAATCTAGCACTCAGCAATGCTAGTAATCAATAATCAGACAGACATTGAGCTTAAGCTTTTACTTAAAAATTATATTTATCTGCATAATAACCAACAGCATATATACTGAACCAATAGCAGCAAATATAAAAATGCAAAAAATGTTACAACCTGCATGGGCTCGTGCAGTTTTCAATCCCAGATTTCCCAGATGGCAGGAGCCTCATATATAATGCAGTGCATAGAATTCACACTAAAACATGGCAAACAGAAATAACTGGAAACGTGCATACACACAAAAAGTGAGCACAGAAACGGGCGTACGCAACATTTTTGTGCGTATGCACCATTTATACATGAGGCCCCAGATCCTTAGTTACACTTTGTTTACACTTTTCAGTTAATGTTATATAAAGATTTCTTGCCAGAGACAAAGCTCCTTGGAATGTGTCCAGCAGCTAAACAGATAACAAGCTACATTTAAATGTCTGTGGCTTCTCTCAAACTATTAGAAAGGCAACAAAATATGAACTGGCCTAAAACTAAACTAACAAATGAACTTGAGACTGAAAGTTCTAATAAAAGGCAGCTAGTCTTTCCTCTGTCTCATCCTAAGGAACACCTGATTTTCTTTTGCTAAAAGAGTAGGCAGATTCTCTAAAAACAGTAATGTCACCAAGATGTTATCACAGTCAAGGTTACTTTGCCATGGGAATCAAAAGCTTCCTTGAGTTGGTTATACAAAGCATTCTGCCTTCCAAATTTTTGTTATAGGGTGCAATGGAGGGCTTAGTATACACTGAAAATAGCAGGCAGTTTAGCATCATGCAGAAAAGGCATCAGGCTGCTAGATTTTCTTGTGGGTTGTAGAACAGTGTTTTCTAACCTTTCAGTTCTCCCAACTCACTTTTTTCCACATTCCCAGGAGGGATTCCCTTTGGTGAATTGAGCGGGATCGTCAGAGCCGGAGGAGGATCAAGTATGATCATTAGAGAGGTGAAGCAACTCTCAACCCATTGGCAGCAGCCTGTGACTCGACCCAGTGATAAACAGGGTACTAGAATACCCCCAAATGGGGCAGTATGCTCAAACAGAATGAATCATGCCTTGGAGATGCTCAGTCTTGGGACATAAATATAGAGGTGGGGTGACAGTAGTCAACCCAGACGTCTTCCAAGTGGATAGGTGGCAGCACAGAGAGACCTATTAACTTATATCTAGCTCTCTAGTCTCTGCTTCCTCGCCAAACTTAAAAGTTCTTCCGGCCAATAGGCAGAGGAGGTTGGAGGTTTGAGAATTGGGTTTGGAAAAAGTGTTTGCTGTAAGTGTTTAAAAGAGTTAGAAATGTTGTGCATTAGACAAAAAGAAGATAGATACAATAATCTGTTAGTGAGGGTCAGAAGGGCCACAGGTTTGTGTTTATTCCTCTTTATTTGTGCTTTGTCTTCCCCTTGTGTTTAACCCTCTCTGATGTGCTTTGTTTTTTATAATAAATCCACCCCTTTTTATGTTTCTTGTCTTTCGGTTCTTATTTGGGATTGGCGCCAGCTCAAACATGACTTCTTCAGGCAACAAGAAGACAAGATATGCTTCAGGATTCTGATTCAGGATTCAAGCAACAAGACGACAAAATATGCTTCTCCATCCCAGGTGTTCAGGATTTTTAATTTAAAATTATGAATTTAATTTAAAGTCCACCATATATCCCTGCTGCATTCTGTAATCGCAGGTGCTGTGTTTAGATTTTTTGTTTTTTAATATCTGCAGCTGTTCTCTCCCATGCCTTTTAGCTTTCCATTTAATGTCTGCATTTAATAACAAGCTTGTTTTTCCAAAATCCTCTCAGAATTTTTATTTTAGCAGTCTTTACAAGTCTGCAAATACACTTGTGAAAAAATTATATTTTTATTTATTTTCCAAATAAGGAAGCCACCAAAACATCTGCTAAAGAATGTCCAACTGTTCTTACCTTGGCTACCTGTCTTATAGCTGACAGATATTGTATATCACTTTAATTACACTTTCATGCAGGCCGAGCATTAATGATAATTTTTATCAGGGTGAATCTAATTTTTCTGAAGTTAAACAAACTAAGATTAATTGGACAATCATTCTAGCATATAGTACATTTCATAATGGTCATTAATACAGAGTGGGCATTAATACAAAGCATATAATGTAGTTATGATGGTAGTGGCCTCTTCTTGTCTGCATTGATTGTTCTCCTTGTCCACCAGCTTTTTTCACACATCCTAAAGATCTGCTTGTTAGGTTAACTGGCAGCTCTGAGTGTGCTCAGAGTTGGAGATGTTGTGAATGTGAGTGTGTAACTGAAGGAAGGTTTCTATTTTTTTATTCTTGCTACTGGAATAGGATCCAATTCCATGATCCCGAAAACTGGATTATGTGGGTTCAGTAAACAGATTGTTGGATATATAATGTAATTATGATACAAAATACAATTACATTACATGTCACTTGTACAGCAGTTGGTTATAGTAAGGTTGGATTGGGGCTGGACTGAATGTGGAAGTGCCAACTGCCAACACAGACCTGGACTTGTGTCTCCACCTTTCTTCTCTAATCCTGCTCTTTCTCTCTATTTGTGTTTTCTTTTTTGATCTCTACTGTGTTTTTCGTATACTCTCTTAACATATTCTATCCAAAAAATGGCCAAAGATAAACCTCGGTTATTGTTAACTTGGGCCATGCTCATTTGTCTAACTTACTATCCTGCAACCTCTTCTTCTGTAAATGTAAAGTTCTGTGAAGTTAATAAATGTAAATTTTGACGAGGGTAATGAAGGCAGAGGTATGATTGATTTGGCCACAGTCATAATTATATCACAAACCATGATGCTCTTTCCCCATGTTGCTTTCTTTTACTAGTTCTTATGCATCCAATTTTTTCTAACTCTGTGGATAACACTCAATTCAAAATGGAGAATTTTGAAAAGCAGTTAATTGCAGAGCTGTACAGATGCAGACATTTGTATAATTCAGCAATGAGAGATTACAAGGACAATCAAAAAACAATTAAGTAGTGTCAAAAGTAGGAAAAGATGAAGCACAATATTAAAAAATGTCAGGAATAGACTTGTAAATGCTGAAAAGAAAGCTAAAAACCTGTGGGCGTGTGAAAATTAATCGCTGCACCATATATCAAAATTTAAGTCACAGACAGTTGAGAAAAGGCTTTAAAATGACAATGTGCCCTCAGATGCCAGCAGTTGTAGTGTCAGCACTAGTAGGCAGTCTGTTTTAGGTTCATTGGGACTGTTACACACAGTGTACATATGTCTGCTTGATTCTTCCCTTCTGACTCTGGGCCCTTTTTTATGAACTAATGGATAGTTTTTTGACATTTTGACTTAGTGGTAGCGCTGCTGCCTCACAGTTAGGAGACCTGGGTTCGCTTCCCGGGTCCTCCCTGCATGGAGATTGCATGTTCTCCCCATGTCTGCTTGAGTTTCCTCCAGGTACTCCGGTTTCCTCCCACAGTCCAAAGACATGCGGGTTAGGTGCACTGGCGATTCTAAATTGTCCCTAGTATGTGTGCGCGTGCACCCTGCGGTGGGCTGGCGCCCTGCCTGGGGTTTGTTTCCTGCATTGCACCCTGGGATTGGCTCCAGCAGACCCCTATGATCCTGTAGTTAGGATATAGTGGGTTGGATAATGGATAGATGGATGGATTAGTAGTTCCTCAAGGCAGTTACGCTTTGGTTCAGTTATTTGGTAAGGACCAAAAGTTATTTGGTAAGGTAGAAAAGAATGGTGTGAAAGGAAAAGAGAATAAGTGTGGGAGGGGTGCGCAAGGGGGGCTTGGAGGTCTTTTTTTTCCTTTATTTTCTTACGTCTAGATGCAGCTTATTGGCAACAATAAGGCTGTAAAAAAAGGATTTTCTTTCGTTGTCATCATTTCATCTGAGCTCCAACGCACACCAACAATAGGTATCTACCATAAACTTTAAAGACTCCAGTATCTATTATAATATAATAAATGTTTTTATGTTTATATTTTTTTCTTCTCTCTATCTTCTTGCTTAATTAAAGAGTTACATTAAAGTTCAGTACATTGTTGTTTGGATTTGGATTGAAGAATCTAAGTGCCTTGAGCATAGGGAAGGCAATATATAAATAAAATGTATCGTTATTATTATTATTAATGTAATGCCTGCTGAATAATACATGACAAGTTTGTATTTCTTTTATTTTGGTTTATGGATGAAGTTACTTTACATTAGAACGTGGATGGGCTGAAGTGTTTGGGTGCATCTCATTTTTTTTATATTCATGAGAAAGTGTTTTTAATTTTAGTTTTAGCAGAAACCAATCTTTAGGTCCTGTATTTGTAGATATTACTGACACCTTTCCCATGGAATAGGAGAGAAATTACTAAGTTCTTTCTGCATAGTGGCAACATTGAGAAGGTAACACATACTGTATATATGCATGTACTTTGAAACTATACTCACGTGTGAGGGGAGGACTTCTGTAGTAGTGCTGGTAGTAGTAGTAGTAGTATTGTCATGTGTACAGAGTACACTAAAATACTAACTTTCATACCCAACCATCAGACAAAATGCTGCCACTCTCCTGCGCTATTGTGAACAAGAATGTATTAAAATACATAAATTAATTTTATTTAATATGAGCCATAAAACAACTTACCTAATGTTGCCTTTCTGTTTCATTGCATAGCAAGGGTTATTCAAAAAAGAAAGAAGCATTCACTTGTTGAAATCTTCTCAAAAGAATGAAATAACAGAAACAGAAAAAGACTCTTTAATGTCAAAGGGAAAACAGATCTATGCAAAGTGGTCTAAATTAATTATAAATATAAACCTCAAAATATCCATCTGAACTATACACCAAAGTGAATATTAACTCTTCACAAAGAATGTCCCACATGTCATGTTCTACTACACAGCTCTCACCCGTGGCTTCCTAATTTAATTTGAATTGTGCCTTGCTGTTGTGAAACCACATCCAGCAGGAAATAATGTGTTTAAAAGATTAATATACAGTAGTTGTTACTATTGTCCTTTCTGTTTTGAACACCTTGCACACAGCATGGTGCCCAGAGGAAAAAAAAAGAAAATGATCAAGGAATGAAAATAGCAAAGGCAGCAGTAAAACAACAGGCAGAGCTAAGATTAATAAGATAATCAAATGAATTTGATTGTTAAAGCCAGAAATACGTACTTTGTCAGGGTTCTAATAACTTGTTACCATTGCCTGTAAATATCTTGTCTGATTTTTATTGTGGATCTGAAAGCTATGTTGCCAAAAGCTTTGCACCACAAAAGGATAACCACTCATTCATATAATATATAACGTGCAGTGCCAATTAAAACATTAATTGTAATAATACAATGACACAGTGCCCTTTATTGACTGTTGTATGCTTTTTGTATATTTCGTTGTGTGTCAAGTGCCTAAAGAAGTTGGGCTTTTGTTTATCTTTTTTGTCCTGTTTTTCCTTACAGTCATGATTTACTTATGATAGATTAGATTAGATAATTAAATTAGATAAACTTTATCAATCCCAAGGGGAAATTCAGAAGGTATCCTTATTAACTTTGATTTTCATTTGGCTATAGCCTCACTTCCAGATGTTGTCAGCTATCTAATTATTTGCTATACTGTGTTGTATGTCTATACACAAGGTAATTATTAATTCACTTAACCATTTTTATCTGTTATTCTTTTGTTTGTATATATTTATGTTGTACTGATAACCTTGATAATTGACATTTAAATGCATTACCTTTTTTGTATACTGTATATTTACTAAATATATGGGATTTGTATTGTCTTATCCCCAGGTAGTGGACTTGGTTCTAAAGAAGGGATGATTTCCCAAAATATTCTTAATCAAATGGACATCTTTCTACTGTCTGGACACCACATTTCATTCTTGAGATTCTGATTTAAGTCTCGAGATACATGGACATTGGCTTATTGGTCCTTTAGCCCAGAGAGTATATAATTTGTAACATTTTGATTTATATTTTTGCATGTTTTCAGAATGGTGTTTGTATATATTGTGAGATTTTTGAGACCCCAATAACCCCTCAGCTGCACTGTGCACCAAAACTCTGTTAACACAGGTAGGGCTTGCTTGTCTGTTAGCGAGGCAACCGCAAGTTTGCAGCCTCGCTGTGTAACACGCCTGTCACCTGATGGTTGATTTGGGGAATACTCTAACCCGGCCACTGACTTGGCCCCGTCACTGCTTGTTTGCAGTGTCTGTGTGTATTAAAGTGGTAGCTCCTGTTTGAATAAAGACCCTGACCATTCCACTTAAAACAGGAATGATGTTGGTTTTCTTGAAGTCTTTGGACTCAGTTCTTCTCTTGGGTGCAAGACAGTAACTCATGCATCACAATATATTATTATATTATACAAGCTGTGCACCATCATCTTTTAAACACAGGACATAATGACACAATTGGCATAGTTACCATACAGAACAAGGGCATGTTCATGTAAAGATCGTCACAAAATGGCAGCATCCATACAAAAAAAACAAAAAAAAAAACAAATTGGTGACGAAAAACAAATGTAATTTGTTCAAAAATAAAACTGATTACATCCCATGATGGTGGAACCCAGATTCATGATACATTCTTTCATAGAAACACTTGTTCCTTATTATTACCACTACAGAAAAGTTTGTACTTAGCAAACGGCACTCATAGTCCATTCTCTGTGACCTTTGTTACGAGAAGGTGTCTCTATAGGGATTATTACAAGTGAAACAATTGGACTGGGAGATAACAATGAGAAACGAGAATCATAGTCAAGCAAGACAGGGTCAGAACCAGAAGATTAAAAACATACAAGTGAACAAAGTACTGGGGCAAACCAAACATCAAAATCAATAGTCAAAACAAGAGATTAAAAACTTGAAATGAAACCTCGCCCTTGGCCTACTTGATAAGCAAACTAACTACTGCTAAAGAAATTGAGATTTAGCCAACTAAAACATAAGGATACGTGGGGTCATCCCAATAGTTACAGTAAAACGTTTGCAAGCAGCACCGATTTGTGCCCGTCATGGTCACGTCACTCGACTCCACGTCATGTAAGCAAACTCCATAACAATAAAATTAATACATAAAAATGAATTGGAAAAAGCCCCTAATGACAATGTTTAATACTACTCCTTTGACTTATTGTCTGGTGCTGCTTTGTTAAAAGTAATTATTATGTCCATTTGGTTAAAGAAATAATCAAATCCAAATCATATTATGTGATATCATCTGTTAAATTCTGCTCCATACTTGTAATATTTTTTATTTTTTATACTACATTGAGGATTACTTCTGTTCTGTTCTGTGTATTGTATTGACGCCTTTTTCTTTTTGACACCCACTGCACACCCAAGCTACCTGGAAAGGGGTCTCTTTTTGAACTGCCTTTCCCAAGGTTTCTTCCATTTTGTTCCCTACAAGGTTTTTTTTGGGAGTTTTTCTTTGTCTTCTTAGAGAGTCAAGGCTGGGGGGCTGTCAAGAGGCAGGGCCTGTTAAAGCCCACTGCGGCACTTCTTGTGTGATTTTGGGCTATACAAAAATAAATTGTATTGTATTGTAATGTAAGTTTGTGTGCTAGAAAATTTAAAAAGATTCATGAGACCACTTACCGACCCAGTTGATGCCTTTTTCATGCAAAGTGAGACAACTCAATTGCTGATGTATATACAGTGCCTCTGAGCTCCTTATCAAAAGTGAAGAAAATACTAAGCCCCTGTTACACTACATAATTTTTTCCAGCAATTTTCTGTCATTGACTTCTGTCATCTTCCGTGATTTTTAAGTTGTGTAGTTTGACATTCCTAGCAGCTCAGTTTAATGGTCTGCAACTGACATAAGCAAAATCAGACCAGTTTGATTTGGACTTCAATCATAGGATTGGGCTTGAGTTGACAACCATTGAAAACTCACCCAGACATACAGTGTATACAATGCAGCTACAAGGAAAGAAGTAAAGGGCATTATGGACTGTGAAAAAACAAAAGAGAAGCTTGACTGTTCAATGTCTTGTGTTTGTTGTACCACAAGTAAATAGAAAAGGAAAGGGCAGGGATTGTGATTGAACTTGTTATACCTGGCAGACATTCATACAGGGCCCAGCACGGTAAGATAACATAAAAATTAGCCACCTGAATGCAGCAAACTTGTGATACTTTGGAAATTTGCTGAAGAGTTGTGTGAAAGTTATGTTATCTCTCATCACTTGCAGTTCCTAGTTGTGTAACTTGAGATTTACAGCAACTAAATCAGGCTCCTGTAGTCATTATGTTTTACATGCTGTTCGACTAAAAGTTATGTAGTTTTCCAATGGCCAAAGTCAATTTACATATGGTAAGGAGATGAGAGCAAATAATATTCATTTTTAAATTTATATTCTGCTAATATTTGAAGAACACCAGGAATTTATTCTACCAGCGTTATATTTTTTGGCTGCACATTTGTATTCAGTTTATGGAATACTTTTAACTACTGATAAAATCAATGGGTTATTTCAGTGGAGGAAATCTATTTCAAATCTTAAATATAACTTAAAAAGTGACTGCACAAAGTGCCCTTTGTTGTATGTTGCCTTTACACATTATAATTAAAGTCATTTGAAAGGTGCTGGTAATGATTTCTACAAATTGTTCAAGAGGGAAAGCTGATTAGTTTAATCAAATGCCACTAAACATTGTGTTTTTTTTAAATTACGTGCCTTTTATTCTTGCCAGCAGGTAAATGGAAAGATTTGAAAAGCCATAAGTTGCAGTTGCTGTCCAGCAACACAAACACTTGATGGAAGAACGAATGTTCAGTTTATTGTTCTGGAGCCTGCAAGCAGTGTTAACAAATTAAAAATTGAACATTGACAAGATATAATCAGTTAAGGAAGATAGTCAATCTGGATTTATAAGTGAGGTGTGAGCTAGTACCTGGACTGCAAAAGTTGAGTTAGTAAAGAAAAGGTAGCGTGTGTGGGGTAAAAAAAACATGAAAATGTAATAGGAAGCCAACCAATTGTCAGGCCATACAGTTATGAGGATGAAAAAGACTCCATGTTCTTTTTTTTTTTTTTTTTTTTGGTTTCATAATTTGTTTGTCAGCCCAGTTTGTCTCGCTTGTTAGGAAGGCTTTGATGTCACCTGTGTAATGTCATTAATGCTATTTTATCAAAATTGTTATAATACAATTGGTTACATTTCTTTTGGTTTTCCAATTGGAGCACAGGAAGATCAAGTGTATTGCTCATAGTAACACAGTGTCCATAATGGCATTTGAAACCACAACCTCAGGGTTTGAAATCCGAAGTGTTAGTATAAGCAGTTATACTAGCACTATTGTATACAGAAAAGTACTTTTGTAAGTTATATATGCAATAAATACAGTACAGTGATCCCTCGCTATATCGCGCTTCGCCTTTCGCGGCTTCACTCCATCACAGATTTTATATGTAAGCATATTTAAATATATATCGCGGATTTTTTGCTGGTTCGCGGATTTCTGCGGACAATGGGTCTTTTAATTTCTGGTACATGCTTCCACAGTTGGTTTGCCCAGTTGATTTCATACAAGGGACGTTATTGGCAGATGGCTGAGAAGCTAGATTGCTTACTTTTCTCTCTCTCTTGCGCTGACTATCTGTGATCCTGATGTATGGGGATTGAGCAGGGGGGCTGTTCGCACACCTAGATGATACGGACGCTCGTTTAAAAATGCTGAAAGATTATCTTCACGTTGCTATCTTTTGTAAAGCTGATTCCTGAAACGACATGCTGCACAGTGCTTCGCATACTTAAAAGCTCGAAGGGCACGTATTGATTTTTGACTGAAAAACAAACTCTGTCTCTCTCTATCTCTCTTTCTCTCTCTCTCTCTCTGTCTGCTCCTGACTGAGGGGGTGTGAGCTGCCGCCTTCAACAGCTTTGTGCCGCGGTGCTTCGCATACTTAAAAGCCAAACAGCCCTATTGATTTGTTTGCTAGAGATTGTTTTCTCTATCTATGTGACATTCTGTGCTCCTGACACGCACTCCTTTGAAGAGGAAGATATGTTTGCATTCTTTTAATTGTGAGACAGAACTGTCATCTCTGTCTTGTCATGGAGCACAGTTTAAACTTTTGAAAAAGAGACAAATGTTTTTTTGCAGTGTTTGAATAACGTTCCTGTCTCTCTACAACCTCCTGTGTTTCTGCGCAAATCTGTGACCCAAGCATGACAATATAAAAATAACCATATAAACATATGGTTTCTACTTCGCGGATTTTCTTATTTCGCGGGTGGCTCTGGAACGCAACCCCCGCGATGGAGGAGGGATTACTGTATATTAGGTATGTATAGAATTTTGCAAGGTATAAGTAGGTGGGAGATCTTTTTTTTTTTTTTTTTGCAGTACACAGACAGCGATATGCCATAGAGCAGGGGTAGGCAGATTCAGTCCTGGAGGGCCGCAGTGGCTGCAGGTTTTTGTTCCCACCCAATTGCTTAATAAGAAGCACTTCTTACTCAAGTAACACTTCTGCCTCACTTTAGTTGTCTCGCTCGTTAAGATTTTGAACCCTTATGGCTTATTTTAGTCTTAAACAGCTGCAGTCTTGGTTTTTAATTGCTCCTTATTAGCAATAAGATGCAAATGACGAAAGAAACCAGCATTTCTCCATTTACTTTGTTTCCATTTACACCTGTGTGTGTTTATCATGCACAATTGGGTTTAATTAAATACTTGGAAGGAAAGTGAAGAGAAAAAAGTGAAGCACTGAGAATAACTCATCTGTCTTAGACTTCAAATCATTTGGATGATATCCTTAGAAAGGAAGAAAAATCTAGGATACGAGAATAACTTGACACGGCAGAGTTAAAGCACTAGCAAGTCATGAAATTAAATAATTGACAAGGATTGTTTTTTAATTAAACAACTGGGTTGGAACAAAAACCTGCAACCACTGTGGCCCTCCGGGACTGAATCTGCCCACCCGTGCCATAGAGTAAGCAGAGAGCATAACAGTCAGAGATTAAAAGGTGTTGCATATCCTCCTTTCTCTCTGTTTGGTTCTGTTTTTCTTTAACATGCAAGGTAAGTACAAAAACTAAGCAGGCTGCATGGCCGATGACATGGAGTTTATTTTTAATTTTTGCTACTCAATACTTCATCTCAGGGATTTTAGAGGTAGAAGAATCTGATCGTCACATTGTTTTTTGCACCTGACACATTTTTAATGATGTAAATTATGTTCTCCCATGGTGCGATCTTGTTTTTCGTTATAGGTGCCACTGTCTTGATCACCCATAGTTAAGGAACCCATTCACAGGTTGTTGAATGACGTCTCCCATGACATCACAAGAGCAATGACTCATAATCTGGCAAAACAAAGTTATCATCGTCCAAGTTTGTACATATACTGTAATCTAATATCCAATGTTTTTTGGTTGAGCATTTACAAGAAACTCTTGAACTCTTTTCTGCTCATTGCTCATTGAGTAAGACTTATGACAAATGTTTTGGCTTTGGCTCTTCTATTCATTATTTTTGTTTTCTGACATTCTTGCTGCAGTTCTATGCTTATGATTTTTGTCAAACTTCCTAGGCTGTTTAGTAAATCTTGTCTTACAGGTTTTGACCATGGCTAGTTATTTTTTACGATCCATTTTCTGATTTCATCTCTACACACAATGGTTGCTGCTCTGTGACGTCTGTATAGCGTGCCACTTTTCATATATGTGGAAAATGTTTACAAAAAGTAACACAGGAGTGGTTAGTTCATTCAAAGTATTCCACCTTTTGTGAAATAAAACTGCAACTCAAAAGAATCAGTAGTCAGGTATATAAAACTACCTATTTATATGAAGGTAACAATAATGTTACATATTGATTTAGTGCACAAATGTAATAAAGTAGTCTAACTTCTCAGTTTAGAACCTGAACAAATCGGGTAGCAGGCCCATTTTTCACTAAACAGTATTGTTCAGTAGGACTGTTTCATCACATCTGTGTTAGAAAACAGCAACACAAAACTGGCAAAAAGGGATGAACCACTAATGTTTGGGGTTCCAGTTTTTTGATTTCCTAAGAATGTCTCTGCTGTATTTCTCAAAAGCTTCCTGATTTAATGTGTGTACTCTCCTTCGTTGACAGTGGGCTGCTGCCAGTCAAACATCTAGCCCTGCCCAGCCTGCTGCCACACACTCCTCTCACCCACAGGTAGCCACCTTCCAGTCCTGACTATAAAGACCTTTCTGCTTTACTCTGGTATAATATTTTCTTGTAAATTCAGTAATGGGTACTGACCATTACTGAACTTTATAGTACTGCAACATGTTTTGATTTTTTACATAACAGCTAACATTTTTATTCTCCAGTCTACATGGAATACTCGATATGGGATCATTTAGAGCCTTGTTCCGTTAGTGTGTTAAGTTCACATCTCATTTCTGTCCATTTTAAGAACCTTATCTTTCTACCATGAAACATTGGCATATTGGAAGTTCTTATTTTCAGCACTTCATCTTATATTAAAATAAAACCACATTTATTTTACATTTCAAGTCCTCTGCTATGGTCTATATTTGATTGTTTCTAGTGTCTCATGCCCCACTTTTGGCTCCACACAAAGCTTTGCACTCGCTCCACTCTTTTTCAACACACTTTTGCTAGCAACACTCAACCCCACCTCCCCTCGTCAAAGTAGCTTGAACCTGGCATTCATTTACAGCTGTCTAGAACATCCTGAAATGCTTCAAAATGACCTGTTACAAAACCAAGCTATGACTCCCAGCTAAGGATGATGAATAGGCTTGATCTCACTGTTTTCCAATTGAAAATATGTTGGCCTGTCAGAGCATAATGGCAAGGCCATCTATTCAAGTAATTGAAAACCATCAACAAAGAATCTATACATTTGTGGGTCATTTATTTATCGGAGTCTATGTGTCCTGTTAGCTTTCCTTTTATACCTAAGAAAAGGATACGTTCATCCTATTTCCAATACAGGATCCCAACACTGCATAATAGTAACATATTGAAAGGACACCTCGATAACAATGATTGACAAAGATGTAGTGTATAACTTACTGAAAAACCAATTTACTTATAATGTCAACTGTTTTATTACTATATGAATGATTGTGACTGTAAGATTAAAGTTCAAATCCCTGTTCCTGCCTGTTTTATTATCATGAGAAATCACTTCTAGTTTTGCATTTTCTCAATGTATTAACAGTTTCTTTTACCAACTGAAAATTGTAAACAAAAAGGGCTTCCTTCATAATACCCCAAAATGATAAAAACAGTCTTTTATTATGTATAATAATTAGAGTGAAAGATGAAAATGAGAAGAACTCAAAGTTCAGGTTCACATGTTCAGTGCATTTTCTGCATTGGAGCCTTTATTGACTTGACAGTTGTTCCTTGTGGTAACTGGCTAAACTAAACAAAAAAAATTGAATGCAAAAAGGAGTCAGAAAATCCAAAATTAATTAATTTAATTCAAAACAAGGAACACGATTGTAGGGTAAGAGAAAATAAATTAAAGCTATTTCAGAAGGTCTTCCAAAAACAAAATAATTAAGTCCCTAATCCAACTATTAATCCATTAGGCAAATCAAGGGGTGCAAAAGCCAACAAATTAGAATCCTAAATCAACCACTCAAACCTAACAAGAAAGGAACACCAAGGGAGCCCAACAACACAAGTGTACTTCCAGTGTACTATAGGTGGCAGGTTTTTAAACAGGAAGGGACCAGATGAGGAAATATAGTTAATATAAACAGACAACAGTTATAACCAGAATGGCTAAACGCTCTGTCATCAAGTTGAAGGGAAAGGATGAAGTTAAAATGTTTGTACCAGGAAATGCTAACCAAGAATAACAGTCAATAAAGTTTTAAAGGAGTTATTTATAATCTCACATACCAGGAAGTTAATTATGCTGACCTTTAAACATCATGGCAACAAATCCACAAAGTGATAGTGCCCATGAAAAAGCAAAAAGGCATCAAAAAGACACAAATAATTTAACTACTATGAATACATTAATCTCAGACTTAGAATCTGGTTATTTCAAAATCTGGAAAACCAAGAAAAGTAAATAGAAAAGCATAAACTAAATTTGAAAATAATTAAATAAATCCACATTAAGACAACAAGCATTCTGGGCCCTTAACCAGGCCCAAGTGAAAATTGTTTCAGGAGTCCTCACCACCTTTGACTCAACATCTAAACTAATACAAATGTAAATAGAAGTACAGTAATCCCTTGCTATATCGCGCTTCGCCTTTCGCGGCTTCACTCCATCGCGGATTTTATATGTAAGCATATTTAAATATATATCGCGGATTTTTTGCTGGTTCGCGGATTTCTGCGGACAATGGGTCTTTTAATTTCTGGTACATGCTTCCTCAGTTGGTTTGCCCAGTTGATTTCATACAAGGGACGCTATTGGCAGATGGCTGAGAAGCTACCCAACTTACTTTTCTCTGTCTGTCTTGCGCTGACTATCTGTGATCCTGACGTAGGGGGATTGAGCAGGGGGGCTGTTCGCACACCTAGACGATACGGACGCTCGTCTAAAAATGCTGAAAGATTATCTTCACGTTGCCATCTTTTGTGCAGCTGCTTCCTGAAACGACATGCTGCACGTTGCTTCGCATACTTAAAAGCTCGAAGGGCACGTATTGATTTTTGCTTGAAAAACAAACTCTGTCTCTCTCTCTCTATCTCTCTCTCTCTCTTTGTCTGCTCCTGACGGAGGGGGTGTGAGCTGCCCCCTTCAACAGCTTTGTGCCGTGGTGCTTCGCCCTATTGATTTGTTTGCTTTTCTCTATCTCTGTGACTTTATATGCTCCTGACGGGCACTCCTTTGAAGAGGAAGATATGTTTGCATTCTTTTAATTGTGAGACGGAACTGTCATCTCTGTCTTGTCATGGAGCACAGTTTAAACTTTTGAAAAAGAGACAAATGTTTGTTTGTAGTGTTTGAATAACGTTCCTGTCTCTCTACAACCTCTTGTGTTTCTGCGCAAATCTGTGACCCAAGCATGACAATATAAAAATAACCATATAAACATATGGTTTCTACTTCGCGGATTTTCTTATTTCGCGGGTGGCTCTGGAACGCAACCCCCGCGATGGAGGAGGGATTACTGTAACATAATTAACAATTACAAAGTAATTCAAAAATAAAAAACATAAAATTTCTAAATAAGTACGTTAATAAAATCATTAACATAGAAAAATCATCAAATAACAAAAATAAAACAAACTAAAATATTGAACACTAAGACCAGTGACAGAGCACAGAAGAGTCAGTGACAGTTCATGTGCCTTCCCTAATTGAAAATATTTGGGAAACCTGGCAGCTGCTATGGCTGCAGTTGGTCTTCTACTTTTTGATATATATATATATATATATATATATATATATATATATATATATATATATATATATATATATATATATATAATATAAATTATGTACTCTAGCTCATTTTGTCTTTGTATTCATTACATCATGTTTTTGTTTCCTTTTTGTCTTATTTATCTACAGGAGCAGGGTCTTTGAATAATTTGCAGCCCTCAGGTGCTGTGACCATTAGGGCCACAGTTACTTAAGGGGTATTAAAAACGCCTGCTGCCACACCCATGTTGCAGTAGCATTAGTTCAAGTAAATGTTTTCTTCAAGTCTATTTTTTGCTTTCTTCTTGTAAGCCTTGTAGTCTTTGTCTATTCAGGATTTTTCTGGTGTGACTTTGGCTTTTGTATTTTTGTATTTGAATTTTGAATTTTTGGCTTCTGACTTTCTGATTAATTTTGGCAAAGTTAATTTAAGTTATTTTATTGTACAGTTAATTGTTTGTTTGGTTCTTTCATTTTGTATTTTGCTCTTTGAAATGTAAAGCTTTTGTAATTTTATTTTTTTCATTGGTTTATTTAATTTCATAAATTAAATTAAATAATTAAAGTAATTAAAGTAACAATTTTAACAAAAGGCGCTTTAGTAGGGTGCTTTGTCAAGGCTTATGCCATTTTCATTTCATTGTTTTTAGTATTTTTCTGTCTTACTGGTAACAATGTGGTGGTCTTGTCATAAACATTAACTTATGACTTATGGATTACTAAGACTCAATGATTTATTAGTATTTTGAACATCTCTTTTTCTTATTTGCTTTAAGGTTTATTTTATAATCTGTTGTAGCGTGCAGCCGGGGCCCTTGCCTGGCTCGAATGTCTCCACACTGGCCAGAGCGTTACCCCCCCACCCCGGGATTCTAGATGGAAGCCCCCCTGGGTTGCAGCAGTGCCTCGGACTCCTGCAGGGCTCCATGGGAGTTGGAGTTTGGTGCAGCCCTGTTGGGATCCGTTGCAGCAGGATCTGCTGAGCCCTTTTGGGCAGTTCTTCTGCCACACCCGGAAGTGCTGCCGTTATCAAGGGTCATCAAGCACCTGGAGCACTTCCGGGTGCAGTATAAAAGGAGTCAGCAACCGCTACTCGGAGAGCCAGAGTTGGGAGGAGGAAGACAAAGCTTGACCAGAGGAGTGGAGGGGAAGGAAGAGAAAAGACAAAAGGTAGAGTATTGTTTTGTGCTTGTGCTGTAAGACTGTGCTGGGCTTGTGAGAAACAGGGAAGACGTTTCCCACGAGGAAAAAGAGAAAAATAAATTGTGTGTGCCTTGAACTTGTGTCCCACGCTTGTCTGCGTCGGGGTGAGGCGGGGGTGCCAGCCTGATGGTCCACACTGTATAATCCGAGTCCCAAACAAAAATAGAGGAAATAAAATAATATGCGTATCTTCTTCCTGTTTCTTTTTCATAAAAGCTCTTGCTAGAAGATTACACAATCACTTTTCCAAAATACTTCCAAAAGTACTGTACAGTAGACTGTACACGTTTGGAATTGTTGTCAGGCTCAACAAATCTCAGAGGAATTTTTTTCTTTTTTAGTTTCCGGTTTTCTGTTGTTTTCCCAACAAGGTTTTGGTAATTAACTGCTCATGCAGCTATTTCACAGTTTTAGGGCTGCAGGTGGCAGTCATTTCCCCAGCAACCAGTTGCTATGCACACCTTCGTGTCTGTCAAATCTCTGTTTAGCTAACTAGTGGTGAAGATGCAAAAATATCAAAAAAAATAAATAAATAAAACGGCATAGAGAGCATTCCCACTCTGATGGGGATCTATTTCAAGGTGCCAACCAACATGATATGTTGGTCTTTGGATTGCAGGAAGAAAACCTGAGTATCAGGTGAAAAATCCATACAGACACAGGACTGATATTTGAATCCAGCTGTCTGGAGCAGGGAGGTAGCAGTGCTAAGACTACAACACTATGCCACCATAAAATAATCTTGACAAGCATTGAAAATGTATTTATTTTTATATTTACACTTGGAAGGCAAATCATTACACATTCATAGTTTTACATAAATATTTAGCAAAACAATAAGATGTGGTTTTACTTAGTGCTACAATGTATTGTTAATGTTAGCTCACTGAAACAAGCATTTTATAACCTTGAAATGATTTATATTCCATTCTTTGTGGAATGTATTTAAATAGATAAGGCAATGTTGCATGCATTTAGGGCTGTGTTAAATATCTATGCTACACAAGAATCTGTTGCAAAGCCCTGCATGACTCCTACCTAGGGATGATGAATAGACCTGAACTCGCTGTTTTCTGCTTTCCATTTGAAAATCTGCTATCCTGTCAGAGCATCACAGTGTGGCCATCTATTCTTCGGTAATTGAACAACAACAACAAAGCATTTAGGGATTCCTGAATCATTTATTTACCAGTGGCTTAGAGTCCTGTTAATTTGCTGTTGATAAAAAAAGAAAAGGTATTGAGTACAATCTCTTGAACCTAACTCCAACATAAAAAAGAAAAATTTCGGTCTTGATATTTCAAATGACCAAGCCATTTAAGAAAGTAATAGCTAAAATTCTGACAATAGAAAAACTGAAATATGGAAAATAATAGAGCTCAGTATCCTCCGAGTAAGACATCAGAGGAAAACTGTATATTTGATCCATGGATTAAACAGTTATATTCCAGGCCAGAGCTTTATTTCATGTAAATGGTGAACATTCTGATTTATTTGTTTAGGGAAATCTCCTGTAGCACCTGTTTTATTTGATATGGCTATTGAACCCCCACTGAAAGAATAGAGGCGAAGATAGAGATTTAGAGAATTTTAAGAGATGGACTTATACTAAACATATCTCTTTTTATGTGCATTATCATCACTTCCATATCTACTAACTCAACTTTTTCTTAAGGTTTTATGACCACCAGGGGACTTGCCACACCCTAAATTCCAGACACAAGCACACAGACACAA
The DNA here is from genome assembly GCF_900747795.2 of Erpetoichthys calabaricus. Lineage (NCBI taxonomy): Eukaryota > Metazoa > Chordata > Cladistia > Polypteriformes > Polypteridae > Erpetoichthys > Erpetoichthys calabaricus. Next base: position 48,706,312 of record NC_041396.2, read on the forward strand.
GCTCCAATATAATAAAAGGTTTATTTTCAACAAGGTACATAACACAAAGCCTTCAAAAGTATCATAAATACAGCACAACACAATTCTGCTTTCTCTTTCTTCTCTTCCACAACTCCCAGGGAAACTTTGCCCTCCATCCACCCAACTTCAACTCACCTGGATGAGGTCGAGTGACTTTTTATGCCTGACCTGGGAGTACATCTGGTGCTAGGGCATAGTCTGATGGATGCACTTCCATGTCACTTAGAATTCCCAAAAAATGTAGGGATTGTGAATCCCTTCAGATCCCCCAGTTGGCCCCCAAAGAACCCAACAGGGCTACCTAATGGGATTACACTGCAAAAAATGAAATCTTAACAAGCCAGACAATCTTCCATCCATCCATCCATCCATCCATTGTCTCCTGCTTATCCGAGGTTGGGTCGCGGGGGCAGCAGCTTGAGCAGAGATGCCCAGACTTCCCTCTCCCCGGCCACTTCTTCTAGCTCTTCCGGGAGAATCCCAAGGCGTTCCCAGGCCAGTTGAGAGACATAGTCCCTCCAGCGTGTCCTGGGTCTTCCCCGGGGCCTCCTCCCGGTTAGATGTGCCCGGAACACCTCACCAGGGAGGCGTCCAGGAGGCATCCTGATCAGATGCCTGAGCCACCTCATCTGACTCCTCTCGATGCGGAGGAGCAGTGGCTCTACTCTGAGCCCCTCCCGGATGACTGAGCTTCTCACCCTATCTTTAAGGGAAAGCCCAGACACCCTGCGGAGGAAACTCATTTCAGCCGCTTGTATTCGCGATCTCGTTCTTTCGGTCACTACCCATAGTTCATGACCATAGGTGAGGGTAGGAACATAGATCGACTGGTAAATTGAGAGCTTTGCCTTATGGCTCAGCTCCTTTTTCACCACGACAGACCGATGCAGAGCCCGCATTACTGCGGATGCCGCACCGATCTGCCTATCGATCTCACGCTCCATTCTTCCCTCACTCGTGAACAAGACCCCGAGATACTTGAACTCCTCCACTTGGGTCAGGATCTCGCTACCAACCCTGAGAGGGCACTCCACCCTTTTCCGGCTGAGGACCATGGTCTCGGATTTGGAGGTGCTGATTCTCATCCCAGCCGCTTCACACTTGGCTGCGAACCGATCCAGAGAGAGCTGAAGATCACGGCCTGATGAAGCAAACAGGACAACATCATCTGCAAAAAGCAGTGACTCAATCCTGAGCCCACCAAACCGGACCCCCTCAACGCCCTGGCTGCGCCTAGAAATTCTGTCCATAAAAGTTATGAACAGAATCGGTGACAAAGGGCAGCCCTGGCGGAGTCCAACTCTCACTGGAAACGGGTTCGACTTACTGCCGGCAATGCGGACCAAGCTCTGGCACCGATCGTACAGGGACCGAACAGCCCTTATCAGGGAGGCCAGTACCCCATACTCTCGGAGTACCCCCACAGGATTCCCCGAGGGACACGGTTGAATGCCTTTTCCAAGTCCACAAAACACATGTAGACTGGTTGGGCAAACTCCCATGCACCCTCCAGGACCCTGCTAAGGGTATAGAGCTGGTCCACTGTTCCGCGACCAGGACGAAAACCACATTGTTTCTCCTGAATCCGAGGCTCGACTATCCGACGGACCCTCCTCTCCAGGACCCCTGAATAGACTTTTCCAGGGAGGCTGAAGGGTGTGATCCCTCTGTAGTTGGAACACACCCTCCGATCCCCCTTCTTAAAGAGGGGGACCACCACCCCGGTCTGCCAATCCAGAGGCACTGACCCTGATGTCCATGCGATGTTGCAGAGGCATGTCAACCAAGACAGTCCTACAACATCCAGAGACTTGAGGAACTCCGGGCGTATCTCATCCACCCCCGGGGCCCTGCCACCAAGGAGTTTTTTGACCACCTCGGTGACCTCAGTCCCAGAGATGGGGGAGCCCACCTCCGAGTCCCCAGGCTCTGCTTCCTCATTGGAAGGCATGTTAATGGGATTGAGGAGGTCTTCGAAGTACTCCCCCCCACCGACCCACAACGTCCCGAGTTGAGGTCAGCAGCGCACCATCCCCACCATATACAGTGTTGACACTGCACTGCTTCCCCTTCCTGAGACGCCGGATGGTGGACCAGAATCTCCTCGAAGCTGTCCGAAAGTCGTTCTCCATGGCCTCCCCGAACTCCTCCCACGCCCGAGTTTTTGCCTCAGCAACCACCAAAGCCGCATTCCGCTTGGCCTGCCGGTACCTATCAGCTGCCTCCAGAGTCCCACAGGACAAAAGGGTCCTGTAGGACTCTTTCTTCAGCTTGACGGCATCCTTCACCGCCGGTGTCCACCAACGGGTTCGGGGATTGCCGCCACGACAGGCACCGACCACCTTACGGCCACAGCTCCGGTCAGCTGCCTCAACAATAGAGGCACGGAACATGGCCCATTCGGACTCAATGTCCCCCACCTCCCTCGGGATGTGGTTGAAGTTCTGCCGGAGGTGGGAGTTGAAGCTACTTTTGACAGGGGGCTCTGCCAAACATTCCCAGCAGACCCTCACAACACGTTTGGGCCAACCACGCCTGACCGGCATCCTCCCCCACCATCGAAGCCAACTCACCACCAGGTGGTGATCAGTTGACAGCTCCACCCCTCTCTTCACCCGAGTGTCCAAGACATGTGGCCACAAGTCCGACGACACGACCACAAAGTCGATCATCGAACTGAGGCCTAGGGTGTCCTGGTGCACATATGAACACCCCTATGCTTGAACATGGTGTTCGTTATGGACAATCCGTGACGAGCACAGAAGTCCAATAACAAAACACCGCTCGGGTTCAGATCGGGGGGGCCATTCCTCCCAATCACGCCCTTCCAGGTCTCATTGTCATTGCCCACGTGAGCATTGAAGTCTCCCAGCAGTACGAGGAGTCCCCAGAAGGTATGCCCTCTAGCACCCCCTCCAGGGACTCCAAAAAGGGTGGGTACTCCGAACTGCTGTTTGGTGCATGCACACAAACAACAGTTAGGACCCGTCCCCCCACCCGAAGGTGAAGGGAGGCTACCCTCTCGTCCACCGGGGTAAACCCCAATGTACAGGCTCCAAGTTGGGGGGCAATAAGTATACCCACACCCGCTCGGCGCCTCTCACTGGGGGCAACCCCAGAGTGGTACAGAGTCCAGCCCCTCTCAAGGAGATTGGTTCCAGAGTCCAAGCTGTGCGTCGAGGTGAGTCCGACTATATCTAGCCGGAACCTCTCAACTTCGCGCACTAGCTCAGGCTCCTTCTCCTTCAGAGAGGTGACATCCCACGTCCCAAGAGCCAGCTTCTGTAGCCAAGGATCGGACCGCCAAGGTCCCCGCCTTCGGCCACCACCCAACTCAGACAATCTTGAAAAGAAATAATAGATCTTGTGTTTTTTATTTTAAGAATAACTGACTTGAGTAGATTTGTATGTGTAAGATATATAATCTCATTTTTAGAAAATTTAACAAGTTAAACTTTCTCACTATATTGGCAGATAATTTTGCTTGATTCTAATACCTTTTTCTTGTTTTTTATTTATTTTTTCTCATTTTTTCACACTGATTTTTTGCAGTGTACAGGTTCCACCATGCCCTACGTGCATCCGTGTGGGGATCCTAACCCAAAGAGTTTGCCACCGAATGTACTGGGGGAGAAAATATTTATCTGTGCTCATCTCCCCCAGTTCTTCTATTGCACTGGCCTTCCTTGTTCAATCCCAGTCAAGATGACAGACCGTGTGAGCTGTCCATTACAGTTTATAGCAAAAAGGACATAACTGGACTAGAGAAAGTCCAGAGGAGCGAACAGGCTGACTCTAGGACTGCTGGGTATGAGTTATGAGAAAAGATTAAAGGAGTTTAAGCAAACCGAGATTAATGAGGTAACATGATTGGAGTTTTTTTATGAAAGGAATTAGTACATTGGAGCCAGGCTGCTACTTTAAAATTACTTCAACAAGAACACAGGGAACCAGTTAAAAATGTGTTAAAGGTGAATTGCATACAAACGTTAGAAAGTGACCGATTAGAGCGGTAAAGAGTAGACCATTAGGGACATTCAAGTGTGGACTTCATGTTATTTTGGGAAAATTAGGCTTGCTGAACTTTGTTGGACTCAACAAAGTTTTTCTAATGTTTATGCAAAATGTATTGGAGAAGTCCTATGTAGGGTTCTTAATTAATTTAAATAAGAGTATATTACTTCCCATAAATAGCATTAGAGGCCATCTCATTTTCTGATCCATTATCTTTCAATGTGCTACAGCAATTCACATGCTTACAAATCATAATTACATCCCAATTTAAAGATATACAGTTTATCTTTAGTAACTTGAAAGAATGGTATATTGCTATGGGCTCACACCACAAAGCATCTCAGTTTGCAGATTTGCACTGTGGTGGACTGTCAGTTGTCACCTGTGAACTTGCAATGTCTGGCTCAGAAGTGGTTTATTTTTAAGTGTAAGCTAATAAAAGAACTCCTTATCTCGTCTGTGCAGGTTGTGTAGACATTTCTGCAGTTTCACAAAACACAGAAAATGTTACGGACCTCATTATCACTTAAGCTCAAGGTTAGTTTTCTGGGATTCAGTGCATGGGAAAATATACTGTAGATATCCTCATAGCTCCAGGAACATCATTTCATATCATGTCACTATTATGTGGAGTTTACAGGTCTCTCCTTGTTTCTGCATGTTTTTTTTTCTAGGTACTCGAGCCACCTTCTTACCCCAAAGACTTTAAGTCAAGTGGCTTGTAGCTCTAAATTGCCCCAGAATTAGTGAATTTGTGTGTATATGGCAAGTGCCCTGCAATGGTCTGCCGTACCATTCCAGCAAAATAGAATGTTTCTGGAAAAGACCTTCTCTATCTACAAGCCAATAATGGAATAAACTCCTTCAGAAAATAGATGGATGGATATTTAATTCATGTTTATTGCTTATGGATTGTTGAGGTTGGAGTTTCCTTACTGGAAATATAATCCTAACATGAAAACAGTTACATAAAAATATAAATAATAATGAAATGGTTATTTAATACCTTTCTACTCTGCAATGTACTGTAGATGTCCTTTTAAGAGGCTTGGCAAATAAATGCCATATAAGAAATGGTGAAATTATTCATTACTTCTAATCCTTCAAAGTAGACATAAGAAGAAACAAGTTTTAAATCTACCATATCCCAAAGAATATATATTTCTATTTATTTTATATAATTATTATTTTATAGTTTGCATTGTACTTTCTTATGAGGAAGGGCAGGTTGACTTAAAGTGACTTCATGAAAAAAGGTCCAAGGAGAATTTCTCTTTTGCCAGACTCTAATCTAGCTGTAGTGTTAGTATGCGGACTGAATGTTTCTGACATTCACGCCTATTAGATCATATTTTATGGGTGACAGGTGGATTAGCCAGTAAATTTTTGATTTGCAATGGGTGTGACATTTATTTTAATATTGACATTACTTCAGGACAGTTCATAGCATCAGTAGTAAAATAACCACCCAATTCGGGTAAATGGCCCTGAGATTTAAATCCATAAACATTTTAACATTTTAACCCTGGCCTTGTTGGGTTAAAAATATGTGCCCTTCTCAGTCTACAGGAAGCAGCTGTGCTGCTTTTCAGTGATTTTTTTTTTAAACCAGAGCAAAAAAGAAAGCAAAATATAGGGTTTAACTAAAAGCAATCTGAACAAATAAATCCATCTCCACTATCCAAAAAAAAAAAAATTTTAAAAATCAAATAATCAGAAAACTAGAAAAATCCACAAATGTACCATTGAAAAGAATTCCAACAACTCACAATGCTGATCTGGAGGATCTGACCCTGCCTGGAATATATATATATAGGCAAAGAATGGTCTTCCAGCTGAACATCATGGTGGTCACTCTACTTTAAATCTCTTAAGGGAACAGGACACTTAATGAAATCTATTTACTATTTAATAAACTGCTAAAGTCTGTGTGCCCAGTCCCTCAGAGCAATCTGATTGGTTAGTTTGTCTTTGGTGTGATTGATCAGTTAGGCTTTGTCGACATGACATGATGAGTGCAAGATGTGCAAGTCTGCACACGCATGAGGAGGATTAAAGGCACATGCTGAGAGAGTCGCCTTCAAAGACGGAAAGTATAAAACCAGACAGGAGGGGAGAAAGGAATCTCGAAAATAGTCTGAGAAGCAGGGTTTATGGGAATGTGCTCAAGAAGGGGAATTCAGGTGAAGAGAGGATCAGACACACACAAGTACAGATTGAGGTGCTGAAAATACATGTAGGGCAGGAAATAGAAAATATCAATACATTATTCTATTACCTGTCTTTGACAAGTACAGTTGCTAGTAATTATAAAAGCATAATGCATCTCTTTATTATAAAAGAAAAATCTTGAGATGAGACTATTGCCAAGAGATTTTTTTAAGTCCTGCCTTCCTCTCAACCATTTTCAACCATGGCCACGGTCCTTTCACCTCTCATTTGTGTGAATGCTTTTGTCAGACACAGTTCCTTCACTCTCAGCTCTTATAAATTTTTACGTTTTCCTTACTTTAAGTTCCCAATAAAAGAAGACTTATTATGTCAAAATCTTATTGAAGAATTTCATCCCGAAGTGATATCAACAGAAGAAATGAGTACACGGGCAATCCTAACACCGAGAAACAATGAAGTCAAACGAATTAAAGTGAAAACTGTTGATCAGTTACACGGCAATGACATGTAAAATTTTAAGTGGCGACAAGAAACGTAATGTAGTACATCTTCCGCGGATAAAATTAGACACCAAAGGAGATCTAGATATGCCATTCGTATTAAAATGTTTACACTTTCCCGTTACAATAGTTTTTGCTATGACAATTAACAAATCACAGGGGCAAACATTCAAAAAAGGCAGTTAACGATATTCACTCACGGGTAGTTACACGTTGCATTGTCACAATGTAAGTCCAAACACGGAATCAAAATTCAATGCGATATTGACGAAAAGTTAATTCAAAAAACAGTTTTTACTGAAGTTTTGCAGTAAAAGTCTAAGTTTAAAAAGTATTTGCGTGTTAATTTCAAAGCCAAACAGAACGAAAACGTATAAGCAACAAATACCTCTAACGCAACATGAAACATAATTTTCTTTCAATTTATTTCGTTTTACTATTTTTTACTATGGTTAATTACTTGCTGTAATGTAAAATAGTTTGTTATTTTCATGGGAATTGTTACATATGCATAATAGAACTATCTGTTTAAATTGTACATCCGCATTCCCCAGCAGATCTGCAAAGTGGCTAGTGCGTAGATCCCACCCGGGTGTTGGTGAGCAAAGCGAGCAGGGAGCAGAGCCCCCTAGTACGTAATAAAAAACAAATGAACAAAGCAATATTCAGAACATAGAAGTGAAAAATATCATTAATAACATCCATCCATCTTCTTAAATTGCTTATCCAGGGCAGCGTTGTGGGGCAGCTGGAGCTTATACCATTAAGCATTGAGCATAAGGCAGGAACAACACTTGGACAGAGTGCCAGTTAATGAATAACATAATAAACAAAAAAATATTTAACAAATAACAAATCAAATATGGATTTTCTTGAGCCTGGGACAAAATATTGGCTAAACCATAATGCATATAGAGGATCATAAATACATGAAATAAGTTAAGAGGCAGTGTGACCGATTTGTAGAACTTTAGAGGTGAACAAATTTCAATTTGATTTTATATTTTGAAACGTTAGGTGAATAGGGATGACAAGCTACGTTGAGCTGAATGCCCTGATCTTGTCAAAATTGTTTTTATGCTGCAAAGAAAGTAAAACAGAATATAGGCGTAGGCAAGCATTAAATATCTAATAGTTGTGTATGAATGAAGCAAGTCTATTGTGTGGCAGTATTTTTAAATGACTTTTAAATGATTAAGCAGGTAGCTTAGCTATTCACTCAGCTATTCAAAGTATCACAGAAACACACAGCTCAGTGTTCTTTTTAATGTAGCCATCAAGCACTCTAACACTAATTTGTGGAGAGCTGCCTCCTCGCTTCAAGAATAATTTAGTTGTTAGCAGACAATTCTCCTATATTGTCCTACATTGGAGAATAAATGAAATGCTATTACAGGTTGAAAAATACAAAATGGCGATTAAAGTGCTCTCAGGTTAATACAGTGGAAAGTGGTTAATGCTGCTGACTCATAAATCTTGTTTGAGTTCCACGTATTATTGTTGTTTGTCTGGTGTTTTCATGTTTTTCCCCATGTCTGCCTGTGCTTTCCTTTAAATACTCCAGCTTTCTTTCTAAACCCTCAAAGACCGGTAGGAAGAGAATTGGTGACTCTGAGTTGGCCCAAATATGAGTGTGTGCCTGTGTGTCCATGGATGAATAGGCACCCTAATTCAGGGGACCTCTTGGCTTGTATCGTTTCTGCCATCGACTATGGTCCTCCATGACTCTGTGTTGGACTAAGCAGGCTTGAGAATATATGCATGTGCAAATGTTCACAGAAAGTTACATTTTAGACAAACTGTTTTAGGTTGTTGCCGTACTTGATTCCTTTTCCTCTCCTGTGCATTTCTGTAATTTTTCAATTTATTTTTCATCAAAAAATGTCCATGTTTAAAGTGCTCCAATATGTCTCTTTGTCAATGTCTCTCCTCAAGGGGGAAACAGCTGTTACATACAATCAATTCATTGTTTGATTTATTATGTGCTGTAAGCTGTTTATACATTAAATGTATTGTCTATCTTGTAATCTTAACGCTTGTGTTGTAAATCTCCTTGTGATTGTGAACACTTTCATAGACAAGTTGGATTGTTAAAGAATAGGCTTTTACTTTATGCTGAGCTCCGCAGGGAGAAATCACAACGACATTTATTCTTTTGTTGTAAATTGTGCTCATAAACTATTTATGTGTATCTTTTACAAGGTATGTGTTGGATTAGTGTTCACTTTTCTCTGTGACAGCAGTGGGAATGAAGGTCAGAAAAGAGTATGGTAAAGCAACTAAAAGAGGAGAGTATTTACTTGTAAAGGGAAAGCAGTGGTTTGCCGCATTTAAAACTCATGATGGCACTTTTACATGCAGTTATTTCTTCAGTCTGCTGTCTCAGGAACACAGCAGAGTAGAACATGAAGGTAAATAATTTCCTTCAGACATTTTGCTGAGCACTACAGTAAGTAATCATTAGTATATACAGGGTGTTATCAGCAAGTGCTCCATTTTCAGTGCTGTTCCACTGAAATGTACCCTAACATGTGCAGTGTATAATAACTGAACAGCCTCCATTACTCCACAGTGTATATTAGGCAGCTTGTGTGCATTCTGCAGAATGCTGCAGGCAAATTTAAAGTTGTTACTTGCCAAATTTGGACTTATCAGTGTTAAATCAGGACGAGTTTACACTGAGTAGGTCCTGTTTCCCTAATCTGCTAAAAATCTAGCAGAAAGTAATAAAATTACTCAACAGCTGTCAGGCATATACTGTAATACTATACCCAGCAGGTTAATTTTTAAACTAAGAATTTTACAGATACTCGGTGATGTACAGACTATGCAGTAAAACACTATATAATCCATATTTACAATAATTAATCATCCATCCACTCCCTCTCAGCTAATTTATTCCAATGCAGTGTGATGAAATGCTGCAGTGCATTCCATTAGCATTAAGCACAGGCCAGGAGCCAGTTCTGGATGATATGACAGTTTATCATAATGGGCATTTAATTCACACCCAGGTAATTTTAGAGGCAACAACCAGCAGAACAGAAATCAGAGTTATGGGTGTCGAACTCCGGTCCTAGAGGGCTGCAGTGGCTGCAGGTTTTCTTTCTAACCATCTTCTTCATTAGTGACCAGTTTTTGCTGCTAATTAACTTCATTTGCTTTAGATAGATAGATAGATAGATAGATAGATAGATAGATAGATACTTTAGATCTTCTCAGTCTGTCAGTGGAGCAGGACAGTGACAGCAGTCTGTCGCTGAAGCTGCTCTTCTGTCTGGAGATGACACTGTTTAGTGGATTCATTGGATAGTTTTAATTAACTTGGCTCAGGCTGCTTAGTTGTCTCTTTTTCCTTAATTAGCAGCCAAACAATAATGAGACACAAAATGAGCCACCACATGACCAGCTCACCTGTGCCCATCACACAATATCTGAAAATAAAGAAAGGTAATGGTCTCGGTAAGGTTCATCTCTCAGGTCACCAAAACATTTTGACAGCGTTCTTAGAAAAAACAGAAAAATCAACAGTTTTGAAAATGTCTGCTGTGACGGAATGAGAGCAGCAACAAGCCATGGAATTAAATAATGGGTTTAATTAACAGCAAGAATCAGCTTCTCATTAAGAGATTGGTTGAAATTTGAAATCCCAGTTTAGCTCGTAATCTGTTGGCTCGTTTCACATCTCATTTCTGTTTGGCTGCCATTTAATGAAGAAAGGAATAAATTCAGAGGACTGAATCCTTAAAAACACGGCTATTAAAATGAAGGGAAAAGAAGTTAATTAGCAGTGAAAACTGGTCACTGATTAGGAAAAGGGTCAGAATGAAAACCTGCAGCCACTGCGGCCCTCCGGGTCCCGGAGTTCAACACCCCAAAGGAAGACTAAACAAACATAGAAAAAATGTGCAATATCTACATCAGGGGTGGGCAAAGTCGTTCCTGGAGGGCCGCAGTGGCTGCAGGTTTTTGTTCCAACCCAATTGCTTAATAAGAAGCACTTATTGCTGAAGTAACACTTCTGCTTCATTTTCGTTGTCTCAGTCATTAAGATTTTTAACCCTTATTGCTTATTTTAGTCTTAAACAACTGTATTCTCATTTTTTAATTGCTCGTTATTAGCAATAAGATGCCAATGACAAAAGAAACCAACAGTTCTCTGTTTAGTTTGTTTCCATTTACACCTGTGTGGATTTATCGTAGCATTGTTTAGTTTAATTGAATACTTGGAAGGAAAGTGAAGAGAAAAAAGTGAAGGACTTAGAATTACTTATCCATTTTAGTCTTCAAATCATTTGGATGATATGCTTACAAATGAAAATGACTTGACATAACAGATTTAAAGCACTTAAAAAGCCATGAAATTAAACTATTGGCAACATTTTGTTTCTAATTAAGCAATTGGGTTGGAACAAAAACCTGCAACCACTGCAGCCCTCCAGGAACGACTTTGCCCACCCCAATCTACATAGATAGTGGTCTGACTGCTTCAAAATTGAAGTAAAACTCTAATGTGTATCAACACAAATTAGCTGGTCCATAAAAGTCATCAGTTACCTTAACATATTAACTAAAGCAAAAACAGTTTATTCCAAAAGTGAAGAAAAACACTAATAATTATAAAAACAAACAAAAAAATACCTTCTTATATATAAACATTACAGTTAATGAAAGATTTAATATGATTTCGTGATCTGCATGGTAAAAGGATTAACACATGAAGTCTTGGTTACACAGGAAATTTCCCTTACACCCTCACAAAGTTTAATCAGAAAATTAAAATTAACTCTGTGGGGTAGGTGACTTCCTGATCTGTCGTATCAAAGTGACTGTTATGAATGTTTAGTTTAAAATAGTTTTTGCGCCTTTCTCTTTGTTTTAAGAATAAGCATTTTTCATTTTCTGTAATGGATTTTGAGGACACTCAATTAGATATTGTTTTGAAGATGTTGAAATCCCTTTTGTGTCTCCCCGCGACGACTGGATTGTGATGAGAATCACCATTTTGTGAATATTTTGTTAGCTGCTGCCACATTGCTATTGTAGAATGGCTGGAGCCGTGTGATCCAAGTATGTGGATATGAGCTAATAAGAAAACAAAGTCTCTAGTGTGTTTCTGTTGCTTTCCTATTTCCTGCTACATGGATTATGTCCACACTACTACATTTTCGCTTAAAACGCAGACATAGCCTCTGTTTTTGTCTTTTCTCCACATTTCCCCAGCATCTTTAATCCCAGAAAATTAAGACTTCTCCAGAGCAATATATTTTTAAAAATGGAGGCTCCATGTTGTAATGTGGAGAAATGAAAGCATAGAGTTTTGAAAACACAGGCTCTAATCTCACTCAGATTTATTTGTACTTATTACTTAGCCCTTCCCTGATTGATCACCCTTCATGAAATACACCATATTCCAACAAAGCAGATACTGTATATACAGTGTACCAGATGTCAATAAAAAATAGAGGAGTAGCTTGTGTTGCTTGGCTCCATTCATCTAAATTTTGTTTTAAAGAGTTTGAATGCTGCATGCACGCGCAAAAGCAAATTACATAGCAGCTGCTGCAGTTTTGTAATAAATCCAGCGACCAGCAGCATTACCATCGGTTCAAGGATTTTTCCTCTAATGCACACGTGCCCAGTACTGGTGAACAGTGACGCCTTACGTGTTTTCTTTGTTGGTTTAGTGTGGAAAAGATACTTTTGTACACAATGGGAAAACATTTGTGAGGACTGAAAAAAAATTTGTTTGAAAATATTTTTTCTAAATGAAAACGTGGACACAGACTTAGATTTCTAGATAGCAGTTTGGTGTTTTAGCTCTAGTTGTGTGATCTTTTCGTAATAACCTTAGCCCATATTGAAGATGTTTCATCTCCTGATCCCGTTCATTAAAACCTTATCTGCTTTTCCTAGAAAGCGGCGGAACAGTTAGTAGTCTTATAAACTAAGGTCTGCAGGAGGAGCAACACTAGCTCATGGGATATCAAATGCTTGAATAAAAGGAAGACCAGCTGTATTACAAGACTGACATTGGGCCTGATGGAGACAATTACAGAAAAGAACATCAGGCCACCATGACTAATACTTCACATCCTCTTCATAATGCACTACCCTGGAGCTCTTTTAGAGAGTGCATTATTCCATTATGCTGTGCTAACTAGCTCTATTACAGTTTTTGTTGGCTGCAGTAATTAGACTGCCTAATGCTCCTTCCAGGGTCATTAAAACTATGACTTATATAGAGAATAACTGTAACAAATTTGCCAGTTCAGTCTCCATCGCAGTTTGTCTCCAAGCATGTCATTTAATCTGGCTATTTTGGAGACAGCGGGTGAATATCATTGGTGAGTTTATTGAGCTGTTTTCCTGTTTTTGTTAAAATTGTTCCAGTGCTCTGATCTGCTTGTGTGTCAGTTATAATATGGCATTGTAAATGTAAGTGTACAATAAAACTCTTTTAGTCAAGGAATAAATTAGGTATATAACAAAGTTGATTTGTAAATCACCAAAACAGAGAAAATTAAATGTCGGGTTTATTTAGAAGCCAAAAGATATTTAACTAGAGAATATGATGGGTTGTCCATGATAGAAAATAGGAACATTAGTTTAATTAATTCAATCCCAACTGTTTTCCACTAAACAACTACTAAAAAATGGAGATGGCAAAGTCTTATGTACAGACATGAACAGAATAGGTCTGTTTTTTTATAAAATGATACACAGTAGAACCCCTATTTAGAATGTTTCTATGGGATGATTAAAAAAAGGTTTAAAATGTAGGAGAAGTCTGGCGTGAAGGAAATTGTTACTGCTACTGAAATTGTTGCTAATTTGTCAAGATTCCATTAGTATAGGTCTAATACACATCTCATCCTTACCATCATGACCTACATAATTTGCCTCTGCATATGTGATAGTCCGAGTCGGCTCCATGATCCCAAGGTTGCTTCCAGAAGCCTCCAGAACCCAAAACCGTCCATAGCGTACCTGAGGCAAATAAGGACACATACATATATATTAGCAAGGGGTTCTTGCATAGTGATTTAGTGCTTTTATTTTAAAAACCAAACTGCGTTCAAAGTGCTGTGTAAAAAGTCCTTAAACAAATAAATAATCCATAAAATCCTGTGACTGTGGAGTTTAAAATGTCCAATAAATAAATCCAGTAAAAATGAAGTTAAAATCTCAGGCAGAATCTGTTCTTTAACAACCAATCCCAAGCCATGGTACCTCCTTTCTAAAAACAGGTGCAGTCAACGGCTCAGATCCCCTGCCGTCTGTTCCTCAGTGTTCTGCAGGGCGCCATGCAGAGCCTTACCCCATCTCCGGTTTGCCGGCCTTAAGGCGGGAGCCCACACGGAATTCTGGGTCGTCTCTACTTCCAGATCATTCAGCAGGAGTGACCCCTGCCTTTTAAGCACCGGCCCTGCACTTCTTATGGGCCATCTTCCTGACCTTGTACTTCCATTCCACTCATGTGGAATCCTCCTTTATCCTGCCTCTTTCTCTTTCATTAACTTCAATGCTTTCTTTCCTCTTTTTTCTTCCCTCTGATTTTCTCCTTCCCTATTCTGCTGTGCAGTCTCCCTATATAGAAACAACTGGGTGTGAATGAAGCACTTGATAGACACACTCGCATTTGCACATGAATACGCGATCAGCCAATGACTCTAATCAACATCGGAGCATTTCATGCATGCTCACACATACACCTGCACCCGCTCAGAGTCTGCATGCTCCAGAACTCGTGATTATTATTAAAACCGTGCTTCGCCATGGACCTCTTATCACAGTCTATTAGTTGAAGTTGCACATTCAAGATAGATATCTGAACACACTCATCAGATTTGGATCACAAGTAAAATTAATTTGAATAGTCAAGCCAAAAAAAAAAATCTCAGAAATGAGGCAAAAGTCAGAGCTGAGTAGTTTTTAGTAGCAGCATAAATACAGACTTTAAAAACTTTATGTTCAGAAACAGCATCCAAAAAATGTTGAATGTGGAAAACAAAAAAAAAAAAATGGTACAAAGAGGCAAATGAAACGAAATATTCAAAACTAAAAAATACCAAATATTTCAAAAATCAAACAAATTCATAAACAAGGGAAAACATGTAAAAGGAAAAAGAAGGGAAAATGATTTAAAAATTACAAAATTAATGCCTGTTAGTTTTTTTTTTTCTTAATTTTATAGGAATTCCTGCATCAGCTCCAGTAGTTTTTATACTTGTGTTTGGGTAACTGAATCTAATTCTATTCTCCAAATTTCTCTAGTTCTTTTCATTTTAAACATCAAATATACAAGGTGAGACACAAAAATAACTGGACTGGGCTTGGGGCTTTCCTGGAAAACTATCTGGAGATTGGCTGGACATGAATCACAGAACTATATCCCCTCCTACACCCCCTCTCAAACCGACGACCAGCTAGGTATATCCTGTGAATAGCCCAGTCAGTATTTGCACAACAATCGCTACATGAGTTGCTGCGACAATGTTGAGTGATAAAAGAAAACAGCAAGTAAAGACAAGACAACGCTCCTGCATACAATGCTTTTTCTGTAAAGCAGTTTTTGACTGACAAAACACTCCTGTCCTTGATCATCCTCCCTATTCGCCCGATTTAGCTCCCTGTGATTTTTACTTGTTCCTGAAAATCAAAAGTCACCTGAAGGGAACACATTTTTCTTCAATGGATGTAGTGAAGACAGAAATGGCAAGCCTGTTGAAGAGCCTTAAGCAGGAAAACTTCCAGCACTGTTTCAATCAATGGAAGATACTTAAGGAGCGGTGTAGAGATTGGGAGGGGGAGTATATAGAAGGTGACAATGTTTAGAATACTGTAATTCATCAATAAATATTTTTTTTTACCATTCCAGTTATTTTTGTGTTTCCCCTCATATTTTGACCATTTCATCTGCCATTTTCTAATTTCATGGTTGCAGCTATTTTGGTTTTCTGTTGTTTAGGCCAACACACCACTTGTTAGGGATACATCATAGGAGGTTGTGACAGGATAAACGGTCACATATGGAAACATTTCCTTATCCAGGCTGCGCATTCAAAATCCAAATTTGTTGCTGCTTTTGCTAACTTTAATTCCTGGTGTTTTGACCCTTTTTTCTAGTATTTCAACCACAAATTTTTGTCTCACGTTTTGGTATAGATGCTCATTATTATTCTTCTGGATTTCGTTTATCTCCTGGCTCACTCTTAATACTAAATACCAAAAAGATAAAAATTCCAAAAAAGGTAAAAAACAAAGGAATGCTGAACAAAAATCCAAAAATTGACTGAGCCAGTACAAAATCCGCCTTTAAAATAAAAATAAAAGCCAATAAACAGAAAGGCAAATGATAAAAAAAATGTTAAAGACCCAAGCAACAAAACCAAAATAAACAAATTCAAAAAGAGAGCAAAAACACAGAGAACAGAAAGCTAACTAATGCCACCCCAATTACAGTGTTTGAAGCCCTGAGCTGTTGTAGCATGATAGGATAACAGCACCTGAGGACACTTAAATAATCAGGGTTCTCGTTATAATATTTAATTCAATAAATGTAACAAATAGTAAGAAATAAATTAAGCAAATAAAGACCATTACATGAAAACAACCCACATTGTACTGAAATCGGAAACTACAAAACAGACTGGAGAAACACAAAACAAAGGAAACAGTCAGTTAGTCAGTCATTCATTGTCCAACCTGCTATATCCTAACACAGGGTCATGGGGGTCTGCTGGAGCGAATCCCAGCCAGCACAGGGCGTAAGGCAGGAACAAACCCCAGGCAGGGCGCCAGCCCACCGCAGGGCACCCACACCCACACATCAAGCACACACTAGGGACAATTTAGGATCACCAATACACCTAACCTGCATGTCTTTGGACTGTGGGAGGAAACCGGAGCACCTGGAGGAAACCCACCCAGACACGGGGAGAACATGCAAACTCCACGCAGGGAGGACCCGGGAACCGAACCCAGGTCTCCATACTGCGAGGCAGCAGCACCACCACTGGGCCACTGTGCCACCCTACAAAGGAAACAGATAGACAAAAATCACAAACATAAGTGTACATTATCATTTTTGCACAAAATCTAAAAAGTATATTGATTATAGTGAACACTTGCAACCAAAAATAATTTTTGGATTTTTGACTTAACTCTAAATATAGTGGTCCATTATTATTGAGCATTTATACTTTTACTTTGATTAAATACTGAACATAAGTGCATTTAATTCTGGTTTTTGAGCAGCTCTTTAATGGTATATTGTTAACATATTCCTTCAGATTATTCTAGATGAAACATATAAACAGCAGAAACTTACTTATTCCATTAATTATTCACCCCCTTTGCAATGGGAAACCTAGAGATTCTGGCACAATCATTTGGCTTTAAAAATTCGAATAGAGTCCATGTTCAACTCTAGAGTTCTAGATTTTAAACTGCTTGGTGCAGGTCATAAAAAAAAATTACATCATAGAGACAAAAAATATTCCAAGTATTTCTCGGACAAGTCTATATCGAAAATCATGAATCATGAGAATTGTAGAAAAAAAACAACTGGTGCTAAAAGTGTGACTTCATTGTTGTGATCAACGTTGTGGCCATCCTGGACTCACTTAAAAATTTAAGTTTGTCAGTAAAATAAAGATGAAATTAAAAAAAAGTGTTGATGCTTGAAAAGTGTTAGATAGGGTGGACCTACCTGAAGGCTCTCAAGCAGATACTACAATTTACAGCTGATAGAAACGGTGTCTATGATTCTGATTGCCTCAGAAGTTAACAGAAAGAGGTTTTCATTGGTGAGGTGCAGAATAAGCTAAGCTCTTTGATATTATATCTTCAAAACAAATCTGTAGTAGAGTTTGCCACGGTTTTACCCAAAACTGTGTTCAACCAGCCAAGGTCTGAACATTTTCAGATCAATACATTGGCTTCCTGTAGCAGCATGTGTAAAGTTCAAATCCTAGATGCTTGCCTGAAGAGTAGTCAACACTCTCACAGTAGTCTTATGCTCCTTCTAGACCACTTAGGTTTGGTAATGAATGGTGCCTGGTGATATCACCTCTCAGTTCAGACTGTTTTAATGTGTAGCCTGTGAAATGAGCTGCGCACCTCCATTTCGAAATACTGACTCCCTCATTGTGTTTAAGAAATTCGAAGACTGTTTTTTGGTGAATTTCTGTCTAACTGATAGTAGCCATTAGTTTTTTTAACCTAAGAATCATAACTTGCTTATAGTTATTATCTGTTCACTTGGGGTATTGAATTTTGTACCCTGGTCCTGTAACACTTGTTCTTAAACAGATCCCAGACTGATGTATACTTTATTATGTTGACCTCTGTTGCAAGTTATTTTGGATAAAACCATATGTAATGCAAAATAAAAAAAAGTAAAAGGGTAAGAGAGAGGGAAAGTTTAAATATCAGTGGCCTAGAATGTGTACTAGTCAAAACCAGGAGGCAGACAAAAATTGGAAAAGCCAGAGATGAAAATGATATATAAAGTTGTAGTGTAATTCACTCAAAAAATATAAGCCCTAAAGTCAAAAACAATAGTTACTACACACTTGAAGTTTTGTTTGTTTATCTAGAATCTTGGAGGGCAGGATTAGGGTAATGGTGGCATATACAGTGTCGCGATGATGACGACACACTTTGGGCATGCGCTGATCATGTATTGCACTTCCAGTGGAATGGTGGCATCATTAACCACAACAGAGCTGTAGACTTGTGTCAAAATCCAAGACTGAAAATTTTTCTTGAAAGCCATCTACAAAATGGTTACATGATAATGACAGAAAAATTGTTAATAAGTAATAATAAGTGATAACATTAAGAAAAGCAATGAAAAAAATGAAAAGAACAATAAATATAAAGCTAGAAGGCATGGGTGAGACTTCAAGGTGAACCACAGCTTAGCAAGCAATTTTGGGGTTTAACACTCGGGTGTTTTACTGTACTGTAGGTTACCCTTAGAATGCCATCACTACCATGAAGTAAAGTCGTCAAAGAATGGGAGTGCCTCTTATCTTTAAAAGAAACTTTTGAAGATAAAATATTCATATAGTAATGTGCAAATAAATCCCGGATTAAGGTTTGAGGGTTGATGTTGTTAGAGGTTGATTGAATGGGAAAAGATAAAGCATTCAGTGCAGCAGTGGCTTAAAATATACACCTAAAAGTAAATAACCAAAAAAGCTTTTTCTAGGAGTAGCCGTAGACCAATTGCGAAATGTGGCAGAAGTTGAAAATCACCAATCCTCAAAAGATTTCTATATAATTCAAGTGGTCTTAAGTAATTTTGCAAATAAAAACTCTCCAGATGGGCATGGAGTTATGCTAAAATACCCACAGCTGGAAATTCTGCCAATGGTGTCTCCACAGAATATTTTACAATGGGGAATAATGTTACTAACTATTTAATTTTTTTCTTCAGTTAGGAAAACAAGACTAAAATTTCACTTTGACTTTACTGTATTTGTCAAAAATGAAAATCTAGATAAACATACAGTGGCACAATTTCTACATTGTACAGGAATGTAAAACACCCAAAGGCGTGAATACCTTTAATTGTTGCTATTCTGCTCTAATTGTTACTCTAGGGCAGAAGTTTGTTCTTGGTATCTATGGAAACTAGAGCAGCTGACATTTTCAACATGATGCCAATCTATGAGCAGATGAGCTGTTTCTCAAAGAAATTAATGGCTGTCCAAGAGCAGATCAATTCTGAATAACACAACAGCAGGGAATGCCATGTGTCAAGTGATACCAGTTTTCAGCATCGACATGCAAAATGCTGTCCAAAAAAAACACTGTAGAAAAAAAATAAATGACAGAATTAAAAGCCTGAAGTAATTAAGTAAAAAAAAATTGAGTGAGATGAAAGGCCAGCAAGTACATATTAAATAAAGTATTTCCATTATACCTGTAATTTGTCCACATTTTTTAAACAAACTGCACATGGCACATTGTGTGCACTTTGGTGTTGTTTTCTTCGCAATAATGCTGTTTGTATATAAACTCACATATGGTATTTTCGTTTGTAGGCCTTATTTTTAGTATTTACAGTAGATACACTGAGTGAATTCAAGAACCAGTATTCTAGGCTTACTCAGCCATGCCACAATTGATATATTTTACAAGCTTACTTTATTCCAAGAGGGTCAGTTTTGCAGTGTGCAGATTGGTATCTCCAGAAACATGTGGTTAGCACCTCTGGGTTTGGTGGTCTGCAGATATGCAGACTTTCTCTAGGCGCTCCAGTTTCATCTTGCATCTCCAAAGTATGTTAGGTTATTTTATTTGTTGACATACTAACAAACTAAATGTAATAATATGCCATACAAATATATGTAAAGTAATTAGTATTCTTACATTCAAATATTTGTGTTGCTTAAATTTTGTTATTTCACTATTACTAATGTAAAATTAAGTAAAGTAGGGAAAGATGCTCCAATGTATTTTGGACTAGGACGGCCACAGTAGAGGATCCTGCTAAGCAGGAAATCCTGCTGTCTATAAACATCTTGCTGATGAGTGGGAGGAGAAGTAAGTTAGAGCTTGGTTGTTGTTTGGTCTTTGTAGATTATTGGAGAATTGTATCATCTACAAAACTTTACCAGTGTTGAAAAAGTTAGTTAATTTGTGGACTGCAGATACCTAACTAGATTTCAATATATGATAGAGCAATGGATAAGAAGGCAAAGAACTGAGAGATTGGACACCTTGTACCACTTTATTTACTAACCCACGTTAGGAATGAATCTGGTGAGTTCTGCTTCCGCAGTCACCATCAGAATACAAGTACAGATACAGAAGTTGGGATTGTTTTGTTTTCCATTGTCATATAGTTCTGGCTTTAGGGGGTGTCTCAGACCTCCAAACCTCAGGTACAACCACTCTGATACCAGTACTGGGTTCAAAAGATGTTTTTATTTCAAAGTAAATTACCTGTAAGCAGGCTTCCTTTCCCAAAATCAGCACACATACAGTTCAAATTTCTCCTCTAACCTACTTCCTCCCTGGCAACCTTTGTCTTCCTACTCTCGTGACTGACTCTTTGGGTGGCATAAAGGGCTTCCTTTTAAACCCTACCCCAGAGAATTTCTGGTGCTAAACCATCCAGGTCGGGCATAACCATAGCCACCTTGGGACAGGGAACCTCATCAGTGTCCAGACAGCTCCCCCTGCCGCCACCCACAGAACCCAACAGGGTAGCCCTGTATACACACAGTTCCCATGCTTTCCTGTGGGGTGTCCAAATGGGGGCTCGCTGACAGTGTTGGTGTCACCCAGGGTACGGGGGATAACATGTATGTAGAAGTCTCCCACTACCCTTCACTTCTTTTGGCCTCCTGACCTAGAATTGAACCATTACAGTCTGGATGCTCGAACATTAACACATTTCATCTGTTATACTGGCCTCCTTGCTGAAAAAAGGGCATTCCTCCTTCTCTGCCAAGATGCACAGTCCATCTGTTTCTACCACTATACTAGTATTGCATGCCAACTTCCTGGCTAAGACAGGTAACACCTTGCCACTCTGCCAGACTATCCATAATATTACCTCCTGGGCAGGTAAGGATGTGGCGTCCATCTCAGTCTGGAATGATGGTCCACCCATGACATATCTAATCTTAAGAACTTATTTATATAAGCAGATTGTCAACCACATTAAGTAAGTCCTTCTTTTGGATTCAATAACAATGAGGTAGAGGAAAATAATCTCTGACTATATGTATTTTCCAAATTTCGTTGTGACGTCAAATTCAAACATGACTTCTCATTCATAGTTTATGAAAATGCCAGATATCCATTTTTGTCCAACACATCAGCAGACACATATTCAGGGGAAAAGAGTTTTGAAAATGTTCACAAAAGCCAAAGCTGTGCAGTGTGAAGACATTTAAATAAGTTCCCTTTGCTACATACAGAGGGTCCTTTCTGTTGCAATTATTTGAACCCAAGATCCTAGTAGTGGAGGCGAAAGTCAAGTCCTTTAGGGGCAAGGCAATGGGGGTCATTTTACTGGCGAGGGCCTTCCACACAGAAGTCAGGGAGTTGCTAAGACTTATTGATGAATTTCATGTCATGCTGTTACATAACACAGCTTTACTTTAAACTTACAAGGTTGTTCTAGTTCTTTTCTTTGGAGCTTTTTTAAATCCAAAATTCAGATGTGAAGTACAGCACGAGGTTCTGAACCAACAGTACAGAGATTTCATGCTTCACATGGCTAGCAACAGTAATCTGTTCAAAATTAAACTAGAGAGAGTCAAAATGTTCCCAAACAAAATGTAGGCAAGAAAACACAGACAAACCAGAAGAGAAAATCCATCCATCCATCCATCCCTAACCCTAACTACAGGGTCCCAGGGGTCCGCTGGAGCCAAGTCCAGCCAACACAGGACACAAGGCAGGAAACAAACCCCGGGCAGGGCGCCAGCCCACCGCAGGGCAAGATGAGAAAATGCAGGATATTAATGTAAAAAATAAACACACAAAAAAAATCAAAAAACCTTGACCTTGTCTCACTTCTGTTCCCCTGACATCCCACATTTTAGCATTCACCAAATTTTCTGATGTACAAAGTTAGTGGAGAGTCAAAAATGCAACAAATCATATTCAGTCACAGTGGTGGCATGGTGGCCCAGTTGTAGAGCTGCTGCCTTGCAGTAAGGAGAACAGGGTTCATGTCCTGGGTTCTCCCTGTGTGGAGTTTGCATGTTCTTCCTATATTTGCATGAGTTTCCTCAAGATGCTCCAGTTTTCTCCCACTGTCCAAAGACATGCAGGTTAGGTGAATTGGCGATGCTACATTAGCCCTAGCGTGTATTTTGGTGTGTGTTTTTCATCCTTGCGATGGACTGGCACCCAGTCCAGGGATTGTTCTTGCCTTGCTAGCTAGGATAGACTCCAGCAACCCACAAGACCCGGTCCTGATTAAGCGGGTTACAAAATGACATATTCAATCATCATTGGGGGTCACATTAATAAACCGATATGTGAATTCGAGCATGAAAATATGTGTATGCTGAAAAACACGAAAATCCATCCATCCATCCATTTTCCAACCCGCTAAATCCGAACACAGGGTCACGGGGGTCTGCTGGAGCCAATCCCAGCCAACACAGGGCACAAGGCAGGAAAAACACGAAAAAAAAAAAAAAATCAGATTTTTTTAAACTTGACGTATGCACATTTGTACCAAATTTACCCTTTATAAATCGCAATCATCTTTTAAATATACTTACGTGAACGTGCCTCAAACCCTGCTTGGATCGCACCATGAAACAACCATATATGGACTGTGCTTAACCAACCTCATATATATATAATGAACCTGTGCGGTGAGACAGTAGTGACAAGAGAAGAGAGGCAAAAACCTTAAAGAGTTCGAGATAAAAATTCATGTCTCTAAAGTAGAGGCACGTAGAATCTTTATTGGTGGCCTAAGCACGGGTATTACCAACATGCGCAAATATATGGAATAGCAACATATTATTACTGTTATGAATGTGGTGAGCTCTTCCAGATGCACCATTCTTGATATAAAAAATAAAACTTCTGATCTCAGGTGATCAGAATCTGATTGTACTGCTTGGCTGAGATATTCCTGACCTGTTGGCCAGTTCCCACTGGTAGGTGCCTGTTGACAATAAGCCAACAGTCATTAAAATGTGGGTAAGAACAGCTAAAAGTCTGATTTTTGGACAGTCTATCTTCTAATGAAGGGTCCAATTCTGGACATATTTCCAAGAGAATGACTCTTGGAAGCCTAAATTGGCTCATAAGTGAGTCATCACCAGGGGGCAAAAAAAAATCGTGCTGGTCCATAAAAGTTTGTTCCCTTCATATATGATCATTTGTATAGTCGCCATGTTGTGTCAAATCATTGGAGTATGAAAAGGCTGTAGGGCATGATATGTATAGCTTGCTGTATGCAGAGAGTGAATCACACTTGTTTTAGATTCATGCAATTATTGACAACAAGCTTTTTGACTTCTAATTCTGAGAAGTGACAACAGGTACCCAATATACTGTACACTGAGGAAAAAAAAGCATCATTGGCCTTCTTAAAAGGGAACTAAAATAGAGTTTGTACATCATAGTCGTCACTTTTGAGGTTTAATGTTTGTCATGTCAATGTACATTTTAATAATGGCCCAGTAATATGAACTGGTATATATGTGCACTGTCATTTAGCTGGTATGGCTGCATTTTCCTACTTCATCAAGGGTGTTGTCGCTTCCCACTTTCTCTGAAATGTTGCATATGCATGAGTCTAAAGTTATCGTAAATATATGCAAGTTTTCCCATCAAGTTTTTTCTTTTATAAATATTTTGCATGGAAGGTTGTCCACACACGTTTCACGCTTCCTTTTGTGTGTATGCAAGTTTTATAAATCTGACTCCAGGCCTTTAAAGTGCCTTTTCAAATTGCTACAGGAGCAGGGTGTAAAGTACATAGACCTTTTATAACACAAAGATGCTTATTTGCTTAGCCAGGGATACTTCCATGAGAGTTGTTCATTATATTTTGTAGCATGAACAACTTTTTGTCCAACAATTTTTTTAATTTATGAGAAATTCTAAAATAGGAGTATTTTGTGTCATTATTTGCTATCAGAAATAAATTAAAATCTGTAGTTTCAAAGATCATTGTTCTTGCATAGTTAAAAAAAAAAATCATTGCCCTTTAAATGAGTCACGCCTAAATTTGATTATGGTGGCTTAGTTTATTTTCATTTCATGTTATTTTTAGGATCTGTACAATGGCCTGTTCCAAAACCATTAAATAAACATGTAACCATATGTTCTCTGTTATCTTGCTTGAACAGTTACTTAGAGAAGGAGATACTTTAACACAAAATCTGTGTACACATTATTACTCTTCAAAGCTTTGACCTGTAACAAAGTGATATTTATGGAAAGTGGTCCATCTGCTAATCTGTGTGAGTATCTCTGCATTGCAATGTCACAATCCAGCTACAGTAGGTAAGTGCAATTAAAAAATCCATGGATATTTTGTTTATGCCTGCTGGATCACCTATATAATGTTTGAGAATAAAATTTTAAGCACACAAGTAATAGACAAGGAATTGTAAGCAGTAAATCCTTTTGTGATGCTCAATTTCCTTATAGAGATTATGGTATATTTCTGACAGTAGCTGAGCTTTTTTGTTTAAAGTTTTTCCTTCTTATGTTTGAGCTCCCTGCTTGTTTCTGTCATGCTGGCATTGAGTATGTAGTCAGTCAGTCATTATCCAACCCGCTATATCCTAACACAGGGTCACTGGGGTCTGCTGGAGCCAATCCCAGCCAGCACAGGGCACAAGGCAGGAACAAATCCCGGGCAGGGCGCCAGCCCACTGCAGACACTGAGCATATAATTCTGTACTTAAGTACTTAAATGTTGCCCTGTTTTAAATATTTCAGTTTATCATAAATTTTGCATATATAATAGCAATATTATTGCAGAGACAAAATTTATTCTGTTAACATGGTAGCAAACTTTCAACATAATGTTATTACTGATTTAATCTGTTTCAACATGTGTTTAGGTTATGTTGATTTGTACATGTTAGTTTAATTATACATCCTGATGCAATTAACAAGATACTTATTTTGCTATATCCAGTGATTCTTTTTATCTAAAATAATAAATATTGTTTCCTGTATGTTTTCTGAAAAAAAGTGATTGATAGATAGAAAGCAAAATACTTTCTATACACAAATATTTTTAAGAGTAGTTACCAGAACTCTTTATGAGGAATAAGCATGGATCAAAACTAGGATTAATAAATAAAATCAGGGTATCATAAGAAGGTGGAAAAAACAAAATCCTGATCAAGAAAAGTAGGGTGAAAACCAGAAACTTAGTTGGTTTTTCTTTGTAGAAATGTGAATGAACACTGCATGCACCAAGAGGCAGACTAGAAACCAATGCTTACATGAGATCAGCTGGTCGCACAGACAGAAGAAGCAAAACAGCTACTGCATAAAAGCCACGTCACATTAGACAACTTTTTTGGCAATTTTTCGTCGTAGCCTTCATTTACTAAATTTTAGTGAGTCAGAGAAAGACGGTAGCACACTCCCATGAAGGGCAGTCATCTTGTCTGGCATACCCAACGACTCACCCCAAGTAGTCCGCGACTCACTCTGACAAATTAGAAAGATAGGTTTGATTTTGTCTTTTGTCATAGGGGTGTGTGTGATAGATGATAACCAATGAATGTGCATCCGGAAGTACAATGCATATAATGCAGCGATTAAGAATAAAGGATGCAGATGTTTTGGACCTCACCAACAGTAGAGAGGTCCATCTGTCTGATGCCTCATGTTTTATGTTTCATGACAGAATGGAAAAAAAGGATGTGATTACATCGTGACTTGGATTATCTGTTACCCTTTGTACAACACTGGCTCTGTCAGACAGTATGTCATTGTTCATCAGAAAAAGATGAGTATAACTGTGCTGGAAAATCAGCACACAGCCACTAAATTTGACCATCCTCAGAGATTTTAAGTCATGTAAATTGACAAGGTCAGCAACTGTCATCAGGAAGTCTGACATACCCTAGAAGTCGCATAATGTGACATCAGCTATAGGTACACACTCAAGACAGAGGCAGATCAGCAGCCCATTTATTGTGGTTTGGGCAGCTTCAGAGAAAAGTCAAAGAAGACAGTTAGTTACTACTTATGCTTCTGCACAATTGTCCTGGGTCTTGTAGGGCCAGATAAACACTTGATTATCACTTAACTAGATAAGGGACTGAAGAGTGTATAAGATATTCACCTTAACAAGACTAGACAGACTCTATTGAGCAAGGTTTTGTCAGCTTCGTGTGAACTGAATAGCTGCTGATTAGTAAGTCAGCTTCTAAGCATGAAAACTTAGAATGCACAGGTATAATTTAGTGAAACAGTCAGCTGGACTGGATCATTGTCTGCCCATGGTGATATAAGTGCCAAAACACACACAAAAGACAAAATGACAGCAAACAAGCAAAGAGCCTAAACAAAAAGTAAAAAAAAAAAAAACAGAAAATATCAAAACCTTTTGAAAACCACACATAGAACTTCCAAAGTAAAAAGAACCTGGTATCTGCAGGCATCATCAGTTACTAAATGTGGTATGTAATAATAATCACTTTTGGTGGTCCAACCATCTTAACCATGCAGGAGCTTTCCCAAGTAAATACTGGTACAGTGACAAAAGAAATCTCCTGATTTAGCAAAAAATAACTGAGAGACTTTATTTGAGACATTGGAATGAGCACATGAATATGTTTTGACTTAAGACTACTTCTCAACAGGTAAAATAAGATTATATTTCTAAAGATTTCTAGTTCACATGTAAGACACAAAAATTATTATTTCATAAATACTCAAAGATTAATCGAATTACATTTAAGATGTTATGGACATCTTATAAAGGAAGTCTGCAACCATATGGAATGGCACCATGAAGATGTAACTGTCAGAATGCTAAAATAATAAACAATGAGAAAAATTTGTCCAGTTATTTAAAAAAATATTAAACTTAAAAAATAGAAAAACCCAGAATCATAACCTAGGGAAGTTAATGATTTTTTTTTTCTCCTTGTCCAAACTAACTATAAATATAGCAGTTTCCTAACATTACACATCCCTATTAGCATTGTGATTATTGACACTTATCCCATTAACACAACTCATACTGCCTAAGCCAGTAAACCACAGTCAATGTCATGACAATTAAAATCTCTCTAAAAATATATATATATTCAGACTGAAGGCGACCTACTTTGTCATTTCAGTATATTAAATCTCCTCTTATGTTTTATAGTAAATGTATCAAAATGCTGTCTTGTGTCAACAGACTGTAACAATGTATTCCTGGATTTTTAAATTCTGAGTTCTGATTCCTACTTTATTTAAAGTACAGACATTTATCTTAAAGTATAGCCCTCAAGGAGCAAAAAAAAAAAAAAAAAAAAAAAAAAAAAAAAAAAAAAAAAAAAATATATATATATATTTTTTTCCGGGAGGGGCTCAGAGTAGAGCCACTGCTCATCCGCATCGAGAGGAGTCAGATGAGGTGGCTCGGGCATCTGATCAGGATGCCTCCTGGACGCCTCCCTGGTGAGGTGTTCCGGGCACGTCTAACCGGGAGGAGGCCCCGGGGAAGACCCAGGACACACTGGAGGGACTATGTCTCTCGACTGGCCTGGGAACGCCTTGGGATTCTCCCGGAAGAGCTAGAAGAAGTGGCCGGGGAGAGGGAAGTCTGGGCATCTGTGCTCAAGCTGCTGCCCCCACGACCCGACCTCGGATAAGTGGGAGACAATGGATGGATGGATGGATGAAAAAATAAGTACATTGCGTATATTATCAACCACCAAATGGTTTACTATATTACAGGATCAACAACAGTACCTTAGAATGTACAGTTTCCAATCTTCAGTTCATCATTACACATTCATCACCTTATTATAAAACCAAGATATCTTTCCTCTTGTTCCCATCTTACTAACCTTAACCATAGTTATACTGTATGTGAAAGAGTTTACCTAAATAAGTTAAAAACACTACTTCTTCCTTATTACTTAATTGATAGCCAATTTGTTGTTGTTTAGAGACAAAATCTGCACATCTGAGGATATGAGACTAGTTTTAGATTATTTCTGTCTTCCCTGCTCAGTTGTTGTGGATCAATATTGGAGTATCATAAGACTCTTTTTAACACAATCGGACTAGGAAACTTTCAGGTTAACCAATCCCAGGAATTCAGTGGTACTTTCTCATTCAGAATTACCAGGATTATATGCTGGTAGTCATTTCAGAAGTGACAGTCCAAGTCAAGTCAAGTCAGGTTTTATTGTGAAGTGTACAATTAAAATCTTGCTTGCATGTCTCCTCAGAACAGCTGACAAAAAGCACAGTTAAAAATAACTAAATAAATAAAAAGTATACAGGTACAATTTGCAACTTGCGAATATTATATGTTTATAGACACAGTTTATGTAACAATATTTGTTCTTTTGCTTGACTGTTCAACAACTTGTCGGTAGAAGCTATCCCTGAAGCCTCTGGTGTGAGTACCAATCACCCCGTACCAGAAGGTAGAAGATAGGAAAGCGACTGTGCTGGATGTCTGAGGTCTTTATAATTATTTTGTTTGCCTTTCAAAAGCAGCAAGTGTTTTACATATTATGAAGAAAGGGCAGATATTCTGTGTCACATTTTAACCACTCTATGCAGTGGTCATGATGTTTATGTTAGAGAACATTTTACTAGAATTTTCAAAATAAATATATTTTTACTGGTGGCATGGCAGTATGTAGAGCTGCTGCCCTCATGCATGCAGTTTGCCATTGCCAATCACTGGGTGGAGTTTGCACATTTTCCCCTTTTCTGTTTTTACTCTTTTCATTCTCACATTTCAAAGACTTGCATGTTAAATGGCTAAGCAGCACCAAATCAACCCATTGTGGAACAGTGTAGGTTTGCAGACAAGTTGGCCAGGTGGTGTAATGATGTCTTATCCAGGATTATTTCATACCTTAAGCCCAAAGCAGTCAGGACAGAATCCAGCTCACTGTAACCCTGATTTTAGATTGGATGGGTTTAAAAGTGTTGTGTGTTTTTTGCAATATTTTCTTGAATCACAAAGATTTCTAAGATATTAAGAACATTGTGGCTGAGTAACAGAGAATTCAGATAAAAAATGACGGAGAGGTAAGCATCTGAAAAGGTGTGCTATTGTTTCTAGAAGATGTATAATGGCCAGACTGCACTGAGTGCCACACGCCTTCTGTTTTAATGCTCCTTCACTGCCACCTGTGTG
Organism: Erpetoichthys calabaricus; assembly: GCF_900747795.2. Lineage (NCBI taxonomy): Eukaryota > Metazoa > Chordata > Cladistia > Polypteriformes > Polypteridae > Erpetoichthys > Erpetoichthys calabaricus. Next base: position 48,735,868 of record NC_041396.2, read on the forward strand.
CACTGCGCTCTGCTGGTAGAAAATGGTGCGATGACACACATTCTATTATTCATAATCACAATGTACAGCTTTTATAGCCACTTAAGAACCACATATTCACATATATTACTATAATATATTTATTCTTCTCCCACAGGTATATTTCAATTATATATACCATAGTGCATCTTCCAGCAGTCCTTTTAGTTTAATTTAATCATTCTACTAGCCATTACTGTCTTATTTTATAATTCACAATATTTTGTTTTAAACTATAAAAGCTCTCTTACCCATATCACAATTTGTTCCTCACCACCTTTTTACTTCTCAGGCTCTTTTGTAAACTAAAGCTCTTGCTCCTATTGAGACTGTTAAGTTTATTCAAATGTACTTTAATAAATCAAACCGCAGTCGTCTTGCTTCACCCATCTACTGTCTAACTTAATTAATCCTGTCTGTTCAAAGACATGAAAGTTGAAGCCAGTCCCAATATCTCTAGGTACACAGCAGGATCAGCTGTTTGTTTATCATTTCATAATATAATATTCTCAAAACGGATTAATCAATTTAAGAGTCAGAGAGGATTTGTGCCTACCCTTGTAGTGTTTGGGTACAGGGCAGGAACCATTCATGGGTGTAATGTTCTAATTTTTACATTTTCCAAATTTTATTCCATCTGTTGAATTAAAATTTAAACTTATAATCATTAAATAAGTACAAACTTCTTTACCTGGCCCTATTAACATGTTTTAGGAAATAATTGCTATCCAAAGCATCTGACTCATGTCTTTTAATATCGCATCCACGTTACAAGTAGCCAGCTTTAAGTAAATAAATAGCCATTGTCATTTTGCACACACTAAATTGTGTGCCTCATTCAAATTCACCAAATCACAATGAAAATCATTACTATCATCAGATCTTCATAAAATGAAATCACCAATGCATTACATACAAATTTAATGTATTGTATTCTTAATGTATTCCACTGGATTTTTAATAAAATTTCAAAATTTGCATCCACTTTTTTGACTGTCCATACACTCATGCACATACATTCCACAATTGAAAAGTTTTTAAACACGAGGCCTGAATAGTAAGTAGCTTATTGCTTTTGTTACAACAAATGGCATTTTCTCTTTTCTTAGACATAATTTTATTTTGGCTACCTGCCTGAAGAGCAGAAAGCTGTGGTTCATGCTATACTCAAAGAACCCCCACAACTAGGCTGAATCCCTTATGACACCAAAAGAATGAGCGCTTGTCTGTAAAAGACTTTCGCCAGGATTCCTTAATTTATATAATCTATATACAGAAAGGGGAATTTCTAGCAAGTAAGATGTTATTGTTATCTGATAGGAGCATTGTTATTCCAAATAAGCCAAAACCTCTCTGAATCACTCTGCTAACAAGCCACTGCAAATTAATCAGCAAGCAAAATGACTAAAAACTCACATTACCAAGTCTGATAGGCAACATTACATGCAAATTACCACATTACAAGTTACGCTGTATTCCACTAAAAAGATTAACACCTTAATTTAAAATTATTTATCTTGTTTTGTCAAAGATGTGGCTCTAAACTCCTGAATTTTTTTGGTATCTGAATTCTGGAGTAGGAAGACAACCTGAGATTGATGAATTTAGCTCAGGTGTTATAAGGAACAAATTCAACCTCACTGAAAACACAGCAATTTGTGCAAGTTAGACAGGTCATACAAAAAGTATTGAATTTACCTTTCTGGGCAAAAAGTCATTAACTACTCAGTACAGTAAGTATGCAAGAATAACAGGGTCACTCTTTCTGAGATCCAAAAAAAATATGAATCAACAGATGAAGAAAGAAAGGCAAGACACTTGGCCAGTAACTGATTCTGTATTGTACTGTATGTTTTATACTGTGCTCCTAAATCACAAAGGGGTATGTGGTATATAAAATATGAAACTACAAACATTAAGAAACCCCAATAAGAAAGGAAGGAACATTAACAATGAAATGCATAAAGTGCTCTATTTCCATTGGTACCATTAATATATCTTGTTGACACCCAATTAAAGGATCATCTTGGGCACTTAAATTACTGGAACAGGATGAAGACTAAATATGATGAATGAATGTTGTAAAAAGAATAGACTCAACACACTTAAAAAGGTTTGGGGCAGCCACCCATATATTATTCCTGGCTGCAAATAGTTCTTTAAATAGTATAGAGATGTTCTCAATACCGAGTCCAAAACAGAACTGTCGATGGTTTGTCAAGATGGCACTGCTGCATACCTGGTTTCACAATCCAGCAGTTTCTGGCTCAGGTACATAATGGGGTGTCCAACTCCATCGACACTTTGGCTCAGCACAGCTCCAAGACCTGTGTCTGAAGTGTCCGTGTGGAGGATGAAAGGCATAGAAAAGTCAGGCACTTTCAATATAGGAGCTGACGTAAGGGCCATTTTCAGGTCACTGAATGCAGCCTCTGATGTCTCATCCCATACCACGTGATTAGGTCTCCCCTTCTTTGTGAGGTTTGTCAAGAGCGTTGCTCTCTCAGAAGACCAGGGTACAAACAGGCGATAGTAACCCGCTAAGCCGAGAAAGGCCTGAACCTGCCTCTTGTTTATCAAACAGAGCCAATTCAAAATGGCATCTATTTTAGAACACTGTGGCCTCACCATAGATAGCCCACTAGATAGACTAAATATTTGGCTTCGACTAACCCAAAGTAGCATTTCTTCAGATTAATACGAAGACAAGCTTTTGCTAGTGACCGCAATACAGCTCGAACCTGCTGTAAATGTTCCTCCCACAATAATAGATGGCATAGATGACAACATCATCCAAGTAGGCAGCACTACATGAATTATGAGGATGGAGCACTTTGTCCACCAGACATTGGAATGTCGCAGGGGCCCCATGCAATCCAAATGGGAGAACATGATACTGCCAGTGCCCACTAGGGGTGCTAAACACTGTCTTTTCCTTAGCAGAGTCTGTTATATGCCAGTACCCCTTAGTCATATCTAAAGTAGTCAATTTGGCGTTACCTAGCTGGTCGAGGAGGTTGTCCATCGGATAGGCATCGAATTCGGAGACTTGGTTAAGCCGACGGAAGTCATTGCAGAACCTCCAACTTCCATCAGGCTTACTGACCATGACAATAGGACTGGACCAGGGACTGTAACTTTCCTCAATCACACCAACGTCCAGCATTCGTCTGATCTCCAGCTCTACTTCAGCCTTTTTTGCCTCGGGAATTATGTATGGGCGTTCTCAAACTATAACCCCAGCTTTCGACACAATGTCATGCGCAACCAGGGAGGTCCGTCCTGGATTTTTTGTTACTACCTTAGGGACAGACAGGATAACTACTTCGAGCTCCTGTCATTGTTGGCGAGTCAGATTATCTCAGAAACTAAGATGTAATTTATGAGCGAAGAGAAAGCAGGGCTGTCCGGAGGAGGGCTCGAAATCCCTGTCCTTCCACGGTTTCAGCAGATTGACATGATAAATCCGCTCGCTGGGACGACGATTCAGTTGTTTTACCAAATAATCGACCAGTCCCTTCCTCTCTTTAATTTCATAAGGGCCTTGCCAAAGAGTCAGTAATTTAGAATGTGAGGTAGGAACTAAAATCATGACTTGATCTCCCGGGCGGAACTCCCGAAGAGACGTACCACGGTTATAGCATCGGACCTGGGCTGCTTGCGCTTTTTCCATGTGTGTTTTCAATATAGGTCTGATCTTTTCAAATCTATCGTGTAATTGTGTAACATTTGTTTGAGAGTTTGAATGAACCTCTAAAAGACCGTCGGTTTGAGGTTTTAAAATATTTTATTTGAAGTAGCTTGGCAGTCTCCCTGAACGTCTGTGAGGTAAAAGGCGTCCCTTGATCCATCAGGATTTCTTTAAGGATGCCGGCTCGCGCAAAGACCCCTACTAATTCCTGTGCGATAGCTTTTAAAGTAGCTGAGTGCAGTGGAAGAGCTTCCGGAAACCGGGCAGCATAATCTACCAGGACCATTATATATTTATGACCTCTGGCCGAGGGTTCTAGGGGTCCTACTATGTCAACCCCAATACACTCAAAAAGGAAATCTATTAAGGGTAATGGAACTAGAGGAGCATGGTCCTTCCTAGGAATCTGCCTCAATTGACACTCTGGACAGGATGTACAAAAGCGGCGGACCTCCTCATTAATCCTGGGCCAAAAGAATCGGAGCTTAATCTGCTCAAGTGTTTTTTTTTGGGTCCCAAATGGGCTCCCAGGAGATGGGTATGTGCTAGTTCACAGACTTGTCGCCAGTAAGTCCGTGATACTAACAAGTGACCTTATCTCTCCCTCATGTTCTGCCACTTGGTACAACAGGTCATTATTTAACACAAAGTGGCCATCTATCAGAGCAACTGCATTCTTTGCAAACTTAAGGAAGTCGTTGTTCCACTGCTCCCTTTTAAATGAAGCTGGGGTCTGCCTAAATTGAAACTGCAGGCGTGTGAGGGTATCGAATTTGACTTCCAGGGACAGGGTATTATCCCGAGTCGACTCAGCGCTTGTTGTGACAATGCATAATCTACTAACCAGGGAATGTATTAATACTATACATGTCATTTTGGGTAATAGATGATGCTGAACAGGATGTGATAATGTGTGTGCCAATGAAAACTTTAGCCATTACAAACTCTTGATTGTCCAAATTTGTTAGAAAACATTGATTCTGCATGGTTAAAAATATTTGTTTCTTTACATAGTGTCTGCTGTTCAGCTGCTAAAGTGCTTGATTTAAAGCTATGATCTGCTTGCTCTTACTATACACAGAACTGTGCTATTCAGGATTTATACGAAGAGAGAGAAACTCTGATTTAAACTCAAACTGCAAACGTCTACAGATCTTGTAAACAAAGACTAAAGAGTAACTCCCTTCCATCAGGGAACAACGGTGCACAATAATATTTAAACCTGGATCCTAATTGAAATTTTAAAAGAAAAAAAAATATTTAAAAGGTATTATTTCTTGACCAAGACGTATAAGGGATCTCACACAGATCACAAAGAGAGCTTTGGATCACTCTGGACCATGAGTTTTGTTTGGTTTTGTTATGCATACATGCTCAATCCATTATTATTATCATAAAAAATGGCCTAAAGCCATATTTTCATTGTGCAGTTTCCACCATGTTAGCTATGCAAACAATATTATGTCAAATTAGCCACTAAAGTGCATTCATTGGTTTTAAAGAACAAAATAATATCACTTTAATTATTCTAATAAGTTTTCTCATCAGTTCTGCGATGATAAGACAAAACCTTTTATTCTGCTGGAATCCAGGCACTTCAAGGCAGGTGGCGCAAGTGCATTGAGAAGAGTGGATTCTACATTGAGAAATGCCATTATCTGTTTTGTTAAGGTTCATTCCATTTTCTAATAAATCTCATTTTCTGACTTTAGCTTGACTCCTCCTCGTAATTTCAAAGATGTTATCAGTAACTGTTTTTAAACTAAGTGTGTTAAATCACCATTGTGAGAAGAAGCCTATTTACACTATCATTATGTAATAATCAGGATCAAGTGATTGAACTACAAGGATTAGGATCTAGTGACCATAATATAATACACTTCACAATGTTTTGAAAGAGCACCTAAAAACTACAACTAAAACTGTTAAATTTAATTTTAGTAGGGCAACTTTTAATTATATGTGGTAATCTCTGGGGCATACATTTACATATGAAGGTGTAGCAATAGTGAGGAGCAGTGAGAAAAGATTTAAAGTATTTTACAAGCAATGCAGAACAGGTTCATCTGAAAATTTCGAAGCAGTACAAAATTAAATAAGAACTCCATAATGGATTAATAAGAAGCTAAAAAAAGAATTTGCAAAAAATTAATTTAATTAGTTAATTTAAAAAAATCAGCTATATAAGGTGTACAAGACCAATTTGTTCAGCGCTAAACGTAGGGATAATGAGCACAGGATTGTAACAGTTAAAATATAAAAATTAATAAGTATTTACAGAGAAATATCGCAGATAATACGAAAGATGAATCAAAGACATGTTTTCAGTATTTCAGTAGTAGAAGAATAGTTAGTGATTAGTTGGAGTGTATTAGGAAGGACTGTCAAGCTAAGATATATGGGCAGTAAAACAGCAAATACTCTAATTTGCCATTTTTTTTAAATTTGTGAAGTAGTCAAGAAGTAACCGGCCCGTGGTTAGAGATTACTAAGGTGGTCTTAGCTGTTTGGAAAATCTAGAGACAGAAGTGCTGCTTGGATTAAAAAGGCTGAAATCAAGCAAATTACTGGGGCAAGAGAGATATTTATCACAGAGTGTTTAAGGAGGTTATTAAGTACATATATAAACATTTAATGTGTATCTTTCAAAGATCATTGCACACATGGAAATTCTTGTATCTGGAAAGCTAGCAAATATCATCCAATAATATAAAAAAACCTGATTAAGCTGATCCAAGTTAACTATATGCCAGTGAGCTTAACATGCATCACAAGTAAATTGATAGAAGCAATTATTAAAGAAATGGCTGTATTGTGGTATACAGTAGGATTTTATTGATGTTATCTTGGAGAAACTATGTGAATAGAAATGAAAAGCTGTGTTTGGCTGAATTAATATGATTTGTTAGTTTGTCTCTGTTGTTGTAATGTTTAACTATTAGATCCTCTTGCTCTTTTTGTATAAATAATATCACAATTATTTTCCAGTGATAAACATCTGACAGCCTCAACTATAGACTTAAGATTTTGTCCATAATTGCAAAATTTGAACAACTTTTTTGTTCTTATAATTTATAGCAGTCTTTGAAATACTTAACACTTTGAACTTCTATTTCTAGAAAATTTCTGTTAAAATGTGAATATTATTCATAATTCATATTGTTCCTTCCTGACACCTCTTATGCAATTACAATAACACGGTGTTAGTGCACTTATAGTTAATTGCCTGTCTGAAATAAATACATTAGGTATTATTCCAGTAACAATAGCTGCAAAGTAAATAAGGTTTGACCTTAGAATGTGAATACTTATTTTAAGAGTGATTTAAGAATATGCAGATAATATATATTTTCTGAAAGTCCATTGGGGCATTGTATACTGATTACAGATGTTTAGTCATCTGTTCATTTCTTGTACTTCCTTATCTAATTGAGAGTCACAGAGCGAACAGAGATGCATTTCATCAAAATATTTCACGCAACCTTGGTTGAGTTTAATGCTTCATTTAGACAAAAAAAAGATATTCAACAGATGGTTGTTAGTTAAATGCTATATTCTAAGCAATCTACTGTCAATGTACTTATATTTAGCAAATGCTTGTTATAGAACATTTAAGAAAATGTACAAAGATCTGTCATGTTTAGGAGACACTATTCAGCTTGTACAAATTTGTAATTAGTGCCTTTGCTGTGAATGACTTTAAGGCTACAAAGTTGGTTACATTTTCTACTATTATGGATTTTAGCCTGCTGATCACAAAAATCACCTTTAAACTTTCCCATCACATACTATTTTATTGCAATCACATATTTCTCTCCTATTATAATTAAAGTATACATATACAGTACAACAACTACAACTGGAACATCTGTGGTGATCTACAAGTAGTGGCACTGCTGCTGGGAAAGCAGCCTGCATATACCAAGTACTGTGAATGGGACAGCATTGCTAAAGTGTCCCTATATTAAAAAGAACTGGTCACTCTGTAAACATTTGGTTTCTGGGCAGAAAAATGTGGCACATAAGCCACTTGTCAATGCAACAAACTTATTTTTGGTTCCTCTATATATAAATCTTAGACTGATGACCCACAAATCAAACATGCCATTAACTATAAGTGGTTCAAATATCTGGCAGTGGGGCTGAGGAAATCAAATGGAAGGCTTTCAGTGATACTGTTGAGAATTTTCTTGGCAACTGCAAAGCACCAAATTACATCCACCTGGTTGAAAACATGCTTCAGGCATACAAAAAAAACCAAGAAGTGCACCATGTCGCTAAAGATTCATTTTCTGCAATGACACCTGGATTTCTTCCCTGCTAATCTTACTGCGGTCATTGGCAAACACAGTGAAAGATTTCACAAGAACATTGCCACAATAGAAAAATTGTATCGGTGCAAGTGGAATCCATCAATGCTTGTCTCCTATTGTTGGACACTGAAACGAGAAGCATCAGATGCCGAGTACAAACAAAAATCGGCAGCTAAACATTTTTAGCTCTATTGAATTAACGCAATGTGTCAGCATCATTAAGAGATTAAGCACACTAAATTCATCCATCCATCCATTTTCCAACCCGCTGAACCCGAACAAAGGGTCACGGGGGTCTGCCGGAGCCAATCCCAGCTAACACAGGGCACAAGGCAGGAAACAATCCTGGGCAGGGTGCCAACCCACCGCAGACTAAATTCAATGAAAGTTAACTTAATGCTTCTCCAAATTTGTACATGATCCAGTCAATCAATGATTTGGATCAGAATATAAGTAACAAGCTGGTTAAGTTTTCAGATGATACCAAGATCAGTGGTTTGGCAGATAATCTAGAATCCATTGAATCATTACAGAGAGACTTGGACAACACACAGGCTTGGAGAGATTTGTGGCAGTTGAAATTTAATGCAAGTAAATGTAAAGTATTACACATGAGAAGTAAAAATGTTAGCTTTGAATACACAATTGGAAGTCTGAAAATCAAAAGTACAGCTTATAAGAAGGATTTAGGAATCGCAGTGGACTCTACACTATCAACTTCCAGACAGAGTTCAGAAGCCATTAAGAAAGCTAAGCAAATGTTACGGTATATAGCATGATGCATAGAGTGTAAGTCAAAGGAGGTTATGCTGAAGCTTCATAACACACTAGTTAGATCTCACTTGGAGTACTGTGTACAGTTTTGATCTGCAGGCTACAAAAAGGAGATAACAGTGCTAGAAACAGTCTAGAGAAGAGTGACTAGACTGATTACAGGAATGCAGGGGATGAGTTATGAGGATAGATTAAAAGAGCTGAGCCTTACTGTTTAAGCAAAAGATGTTTAAGAGGGGAGATGATTGAAGTGTTTAAAATTACGAAGGGAATTTGTATGGTGGATCAAGTGGGTTACTTTGAAATGAGTTTCGCAAGAACATGGGGACACAGTTGGAAACTTGTTAAGGGTAAATTTTGCACAAACATTAGGTTTTTCTTTACACAGAGAACCATAGACACATGGAATTAGCTACTAAATACTGTGGTAGACAGTAAGACTTTAGGGACTTTCAAAAACTAGACTTGATATTATTTTAGAATAATTAAGTGGATAGGACAGTCGAGCTTTGTTGGGTTGAATAGCCTATTCTCGTCTAGATTGTTCTAAGGTTCTAATCTGAAATTATATTTTTGTTCATCTTGAAGCTGTCTAACATCAGTCAGTCATTATCCAACCCGTATATCCTATAATTACCAAAAGTTTCTCAGAAAACAAAACATTTGAAAACATTTGTTGTCTCATATTTTCTGCAGGCTTGGATGACCGGGAAGTGCATAGTGGCAACCTTTAATCCTATCACGGCAAAACGTCAGCTCCATATACCTCTGAGGGTTGTCACAAAGCAATGCATAACAATTGATTCTGAAATGGTGACAGCCAGAAAAACAAAGATGGAGCTGCAAAAAGACATTTGGAAAAAAAAAAGCTGATACAAAAATTGGGCTCTATGACCCCAAATACCAATACTGATACAAAATATCATAAACTGAGTTCTAATGGACGAGTAATTAATTTAAAATGAACACAAATCATTAACACTTTGAATGTGTTCACCAAGAAGAGATGTCTTTAACTATTTGAGCAAGACCCCATACCTTATATATGTTGTGATAGATGGCCGGCAGGTCAATCCGGCTGGGAAATCCCTGAACTGGGAACTTTCCAGGACATGTCCTCCTCCAGGACGCTAGGTGGCAGCTCCCCTGGACGGTAGCTGTGCCCCGGATTCCCTCAGAGCATCCTGGGACATGAAGTCCATTTTCTCAGCCCTGTTGGGTGCCGTGGGTGCCGCCAGGGGGAGCTCATAAAGGACCTGGGGACTCCTACTTTTCCTACAACCCAGAAGTACTTCAGAGTCACGAGGACGGAAGCCCAGAGTACTTCCGGGATGCTTGAGAACTGATGATGTGTCGTTGACCCGGAAGAAGAGAAGGAGCTCTTCCGGGTCAAGGAATATATAAAGGACTGTTCGAGACCCAGCAAGCGGAGCCGGAGATGGGAGGGTGTGTGACGGAGCTTCTGGGAGTGGAGGATTATTGTATTATTGATTATTTGTATTGGTGAATTGTGGTGATTGTGGTGCTTTGTGCACTTTATTCAAGAGAAGAATTAAAATTCTACATGGTGCTTTTATACGTGTGTCCTGAACGTCTATCTGTTGGGTTTCATGGGACAACAGCGTCCCCTATCATCCACAATGTAAAGCTCCATGTTAAACCTAGCTTTGATTTGCAAGTAAGTCGACCCATAATATGGAAAATACTAACCACATCGGGGTATACAGTGGGGTTTACATGAAATTGCACTGCATGTTTCTGTTAGGTATTGTTATGAATCTTACACCTAGATGTCCATTCACGTGCCGGGTGCCCCTGACCTGGCTCATCCACTTAAATAATTACTGAACCATCTGATGAAGCTGTTTGCAGCTGAGTATTTTTAGAAGTCTGTGTCACTATTAGTGAATGCTGATTCTTTGTGTCCCTATGAATGTATTCTTGTATGCGCCTTGGAACTAATTTATGTTTTGGTGAGATTTTTTTTATATCTATTTGTCCCTTCATTTTCTGCTTTTATTTAGCAAATTCAGGATCTCATGCAGTTGGAGTCTATTCTGGCATTATTAAAAAAAAAAAAAAAAAAAAAAAAGGTAGACGCCAACATTCTAGGAGGCAATAGTTCACTGCAGTGGTGCAATTTGATGAAATTCTTTAACCTGAGAATTCTTTAAATTCACAGATTCTGTTTTTCATAATCAAAAATGTGGCTTTGACTGCACAAGACTGCCAAGAATAATATCAGATTTGAAAGCTGCCATGGCTTTTCTCCTCATAAGTTTCCATAATGATACTCTGAGTGTGCCTGATCACTTCAGAGTATGAAACTTTATGGCTTATGTGAGATATCTGGGTTTGTCCAGACCTCCTTTACTTCTTCTCCACATGAAGCATGCCGCCAGAAACAGGTTGTATGAGTGCATAACACATAACATACTGCTTTACGAGGAATACATATCCATTCAATTGACATATTTTAAGATTTATATAGCTTTCAGAACACAACAAAATGTAAATCAAAGTGGCACATTTACAGCATCTTGTTTGAGGGTTCCAAAAACTGACAGATACAAAGTCAGGCATTTACATACATGAGTCAAGTTTTTGCCACTTAGTGTGTATCATACATATCGATACAATTTTTTCATAGATACTAATTTTTTTTTTGTTTTAACTAAAATGAATTAGTCCATCCTAGTTTCTGGGTTTCTGTACGTACGAGATAAGGGTTATCCCATCATTGTTTTTCACTTCATTTTTGTTCAGAGCTTCCGTATCGTACTGGGTGACATGTATTCTTAGTGATATTGAAAAGAGCTTGAGAAAGGTGACTCATTACGTTTAGCGTACCAGCATTTATACGTTTTTAAGCGAACAATATGCAAGCTAAACATGGTATTTATTATTTTACAAGGTATGCTACTGTGCATAATGATACTTTTTTACAGTTCATTTTCTCCTTTTCTATTTTCACTTAGCCCAGACCTGCTGTACAAATTTAGGGTTTGTTGCCTACACACTGTATTTGCACTGAACCTTGGAGAACATTAAATTTAAATTAATGCTCGTTCCAGTTAATTAGTCTTGTTGTGTACAAGCTTAAACAAATCTTCCCTCATTAACCTTTATCTTTTGTGAGTTTAAATGGATGCTCCGTGACAGCCCCATAGTGATCACTGATTTAAATACTAGACAATGAAAATACTGTAGCAACCCAGGGTAGTCGAGAGACGGAGGAGTAGACTTAGCTCTCTCATGGCAGTAGTTGGCCCTCAAAAGGCTTTTCACTGCATATGCACACTACTGGCTGTGCCTCACAGTGCTCACCTGGAGTCAGTGGCAACATCATCTATCGTGCTTTTCCCATCCATCTCCGTGTGCTGATCCAAAGCCAAGATCCTAACCAAAGCTCACTGATTTCCATGTGCTCAAAAAATAGATTTACCAGCTAAAGTGCAGTCTACTATAAGTAGTTTTCTTAAGTACTATCTCTGCCCCATTTCCCATCCTCACAGTTTTATGGTTAACTCCTCCAGGTACACCTACTGAAAGTCTGCAGCCAACCAGAGAAAGAACGTTACAATATGTTGTGTATTCCATATGTGTTTATCAAAACTGAATACATGTATATATTTTCAAACCTATTTAATACAGTGCAGTGTGGCATGGTGATTAATGTTTTGAACTTTAAACCCAGAAGCTGGCATTGTGTGACCATGAGCAAGTCACTTCCCCTTCCTGTGTTCCAATTGGAAATATATAAGAAATGTAACCAATTATATCTCTCAAATGTTGTAGGTCACTAGTGAAATGGTAAGTAATTATAATAATCCAATTTAGGATTGTTTACAAGGTCAGAAAACACCCTGGACACAAGCTACACTATCATACACACCCACACTCACTCAAGTTCGGGCCAGTAAGTGACATACAGTAATCCCTCCTCCATCGCGGGGGTTGCGTTCCAGAGCCACCCGCAAAATAAGAAAATCCGCGAAGTAGAAACCATATGTTTATATGGTTATTTTTATATTGTCATGCTTGGGTCACAGATTTGCGCAGAAACACAGGAGGTTGTAGAGAGACAGGAACGTTATTCAAACACTGCAAACAAACATTTGTCTCTTTTTCAAAAGTTTAAACTGTGCTCCATGACAAGACAGAGATGACAGTTCCGTCTCACAATTAAAAGAATGCAAACATATCTTCCTCTTCAAAGGAGTGCGTGTCAGGAGCAGTGACTGTCACAGAGATAAAGAGAAAAGCAAACAAATCAATAGGGCTGTTTGGCTTTTAAGTATGCGAAGCACCGCGGCACAAAGCTGTTGAAGGCAGCAGCTCACACCCCCTCCGTCAGGAGCAGACAAAGAGAGAGAGAGAGAGAGATAGAGAGAGACAGAGTTTGTTTTTCAATCAAAAATCAATACGTGCCCTTCGAGCTTTTAAGTATGCGAAGCACCGTGCAGCATGTTGTTTCAGGAAGCAGCTGCACAAAAGATAGCAACGTGAAGATAATCTTTCAGCATTTTTAGACGAGCATCCGTATCGTCTAGGTGTGCGAACAGCCCCCCTGCTCAATCCCCCTACGTCAGGATCAGAGAAAGTCAGCGCAAGAGAGAGAGAAAAGTAAGTTGGGTAGCTTCTCAGCCATCTGCCAATAGCGTCCCTTGTATGAAATCAACTGGGCAAACCAACTGAGGAAGCATGTACCAGAAATTAAAAGACCCATTGTCCGCAGAAATCCGCGAACCAGCAAAAAATCCGCGATATATATTTAAATATGCTTACATATAAAATCCGCGATGGAGTGAAGCCGCGAAAGGCGAAGCGCAATATAGCGAGGGATTACTGTACATGCGTTTAAGGATGTTAGAGAAAGAGTAGAGTGTCCAAAGGAAAATACTTGCATACCAACATGCATCAATGGAAAAATTGTGCTGGCGATGGGCTTTGGTGACCAATTCAGTAATATGATCAAGGTACTGTACTCGACCTCCAATACATCAGTTCTTCCTAACTCTGTCCTACACCGACCCTTCTCTATCTGCAGGGGAGTGAGACATGGTTGACCCCATCTCATATATCCTTTATTCTGCTGCTGGGACTCTTACTCAAACCACAGTTGTCCCCCCAATGAGTGTAAATGATACATTTCATAAAATTTCTCTTTGAACTGATGATGTTCTTCTGTTTCTTGGCAATGTTTTAGACAATTTATCTCATATTTTAAACTTGTTTCATAAATATGGGGAACTCTCCATCTGAAAAAAATATAGGAGTAAATCCCTTCTCTATTTAAATGTCTCCAGTGGATCATTTTTATGCACTATTACTGTAACTCCCTGTTTTAAAGATATTGCTGCATTAAGCTTTTGCTGTTTTTAATAAGAGGATGAACAATCACTCACTTCTTGGAACCGTCTTACTTTTTCATTTCAATCATGTTTTGTTTATAATTAGCATGAATATAATATTGTGTCTTTAAAAAAAGCGAGCACAATGTTTCCCCCACCCTACCACTCCTACTTTGCTTTTGGTGTGAAGTTTGCTTGCAGCTTTCATCCTTTTTATAGAATGCACACTGGCCAAGGATTAAACATTCAATCTTCAGTCTTGTCAGGATTGATGGGTGTGTGTAGCCCTTCCACATTTTTAACTTTTTCATAGGGCCTTTAATTTCTGTCCACTCTCACTGATTTTTTTTTGCTCCTCTTCAATCCTCATCCCTCTGCCCAACCTTTACCCTCTGGGGTTTCTATTGAATCTAGTCAGGTTTTTCCTCTTCACCTTCATTTTTTATGTCTGTAGCATACTAAGTCTAGCACACATATGTTAAGCTCTATTATTTCCTTTGCACTTTGGGCATTTCAGAAAGTTGAGGCATGCTTGGCACTTTGTGCAGAAATAGTGATTGCAGACTCCTATTTTTTTATAATAATGCTCTCAATCATAGTGAGTGCCTGATTTTCATTCAGTGCTTGTCTGCTCTACGTATCCATGCACTCTCCAATCATTTTGGGAAGTCAGGGCTCCTTTCATTCTAAAACCTTTGCTCTAAATTCTTAGCTTCTTCCTGTACTTTTTCTTTTACCAACAGCTAAGGTCAGTCCTCGAAACATGCAGTATCTCTTTGTTCTCTCCTAACCTATCTCATCAATTTTTTAATTTTGTATTCTCAAACCAAGTTTCAAACTAAACCATTCTCAGTGCAGTATGCACATTTTTCATAACACATGCAAGAAACCTCTTTGTTTCATTAAAGTGGGATTTGGATTAGGTACCTTTGTTCACCTTGAGAAATGCCTGGTGGAATTTAATTTCAAACGCAGACAGCAATTCCTCTAAAAATCCCAATTATTAATTTATTCAATATAAGATTTTTCTTATAATTTACACTACCCCCATTAATGGGCTTAGCCCCTGGCCCTATTTGTGTTCTGTTCTTTTAATGTTCCCAGTTCCTTTTTTCCTCTGTTGTGATCCTGTCTTTCTGTCACATCTTTGTGGTCCTCTATTTCCAACTCTCGTTCATTCACTTTGGATGTTATCTTTTACTGTTCTCTGCTGCTTTTTCTACTTTTGGATTTTTCATTGTACCCTCGCTCATCTTTTAATAAGAAGTTGATTTCATTAATCTCTATAGCTGCTAAAATCCTCCTGACACCTAACTGGAAAAATGAGGAAAGGTGTTCAATACCTTAAGGAGATTATTTTATGATTTTATTCTTTTAGAAAGTTCAGCTGCTTGCATTAATATTTAAACTCGTTAAGAGCTGTTTATTTTGCTTTAATTGGGAAGTGTATGGCATCAGCACAGCATTTTCTTAGATGGATCTTTTTCACTCACTGTAAGGGCTGAGGACATTTCTTTTCTCACTTTTTGATGTTTTCATCATTTCTCAGTTGCTTTTTCTTTAAAAACAGTAAAAAATCTTCATGTCTATCCCTGAGTTACTTCCATAACAAGCCCCAAAATCAATTCTGAGGTTGGTTATGCGTCCTAAAAATTCAGGAAGGTAAGCTCAAAGAAAAAATAGCATTCAGGCATAAACGTCTCTTGAAATGGACAGGCAGACCCTTTGCTGGACAATGTCAGTCTAGAGTAGTGATGGATTGGTACTAAACGTTTGACCTCCGTATAGATACCAGCTTCTGGAACTCGGAACTGGTACCAAAATGGTTCAGAAATGAATAATGAAAAACTGCAAACCCCTCCTCTTACTCCAGCCTCCTGAATGCAGTGTACAATTGCTCATTCCCTGGTGCATCGCATCATTTAGCTGCACTTCGCACCACTTCCTCCATGATGTTCCGATAGCATAGAAGCATGTACTGTACTTTTGTTTTGCGTAGTCTATGAAAGGGATGTTTTTCCACAACTGCAATAATGAGTGTTGAGAGAAGGAGGTGGCAGAAGATTGAGTGGAAAACTGATGGGTACCAAAACTCTTGTAATGCTGGTACTATACTGTTTTTAAATGTGTTTCTTTCTGTACTTTTCCAGCGGTGCATTGCAGCACAACCTTAATCTACTGGACCTATGCTTTACTTGTCATTCCTCCAAGAGGCAATATTGTAATGTTTAATGCTAGATGGAGATACCTGACCAATAAAAACTTCTCACACTGGTTTTCCATTCCATACCCAATATAGTAGCTTGTTAAGTTTTCTCTAGTTCTCACTACATTTTCCTCCTGCTTAAAACTTTTGAACTGAGAGCATTTCTTCAGACAAGATGGACTATCTGATGGACTAGCCATTCGTCACATTCTCTCCGGATTCATGAAATTAGTCCTCTCAACTGGCTTACTCAGAAATCAGCAAGGGCTAAGGCTAGTTGTATGTGTGTCATTCAGCAATTTGCCTTATCTACCGGCGCACTGTATAGCCAGTTATGGGACTCTAATCATATGACTGGGCCAGTGGCATTCTGCTCCTTGTGCTAATACAACAATTTGTCAGATTTGTTCTGGCCTGGGCTCCCATCTTACTTTCTTTCTATAAATGCATTTTGAATTCTGGGTTCCCTCTTTTAATTCTTTAAACCAAAGAGAAAATTACGATCTTCAGTACTTAATACTTCTTTAATTTTAATTTAAGCAACCTAATGATTTAATCCTCGTAATGTTTCTCAGAAGTTTCTTTAAGATTGTTTTTTTTTTTCAGTGTTTCTTTAATGGTATACCTTCAGAGAACAGTGTTCTGTCATGTTTGAAGCAAAATGTATTAGACAGAACATCAAAATGCCAAATGTCTCTAAAACACAGTGGCTACACTGCATTTTGCTACGGAAATATAAATCCTCAAAAGCACACAAATGTGACTTGAAAATAAATAATAATCTGGACTAGACTCCAAAAAGAGCACACTTTTTCAGCATTTTGTGAATAACTAAAACAGTTAAATGTTTTCAAAAGATGTTTATATCTTCCAGGTTTCACTTTAAAGGGCATTTATTAGTCTCCAGTTCTAGTGAGTGATTTACCAATCTTTTGAGGAAAGAAAATGTAATGGAGAAAAGTTGTTCAAGGTCGTTGTATCTTAAAAGCTTACCCCAGGTGATTTGATGGTGTTACACATTGGACCCAGAAGGTGTCCAGATAACAGTATGCAATGGCCTCTGCACTTAAAGTTTTGTTGAAATGGTATGGAGAAATATTTTTCTTAGTTAAAAGCCTTTGTTTCCCCTTATGTCTCTTATCCTGCTGTTTTCACATTTGTTACATACAAACTCCAGCTGAGAGCAGATGCTTTTTCTGAGCTTGTTAAATGAGTCTGATATTTAGACAATGCTACTTTTTAGCAACTTCAAGGTTGTATACTTCAAATATAATTCAATAATCTGCCCATTAGATGCTGAAACAAGCTTACATACAGTAAGTTGAACTATTCTGATTTTTTTTCTAATAGCATAATTGGACACTTTTTGGTTTAGGTTTCCAAAACATTGCCACTATGTTTGCTATTTCTTAAGGCCAGACAATTAAAAATGATAACATGTTTTTTCCTGTAAAATGTTATAATTGGTACAAAGGCCTACCCTACTTAATGGTTAAATGTCAAGAGTGACCCACTATTTAACTTCCTTAATCACATAAAGTTCCTTTTACATGTCATTATGTTTTAAGAAGTAAATGACTCCTTGCCATATGCGAACATTGACCAGCTGGCAATTATGCATGTACATCAAATCAGTGCATAGGGAGAGGGGCTTCAGAGTCTTAAGACACTGATCTATTGCATTTAGCTCTTGATCTTTTCATCCATGATATAAATGCTTTAATTGTGCTTAGCCCCTGATCATTTCTTGTTTGATTTACTGTTCATGTACAAACGTACAAAACACCCCAAGCACACAGAACTGCTAAGCTAAGCCCCTTATGCTTACAAATTCTAGAAACACCCCTGCATCAAACACCATTACATTTATCCCACTTTCAATTCCTCACCATCAGGGAAGAGCAGCATCCATTCTTCTGACTTTGTAATAACTGATTTCAGGTGTGGCCTTATGCAGTAAACACAGCTACTTCCTTACAAGTCTGTAAATCGTGGTCTTCACAGGCCTGTCAAAGACTAGGCACACAGGCCACCTTCTGCTATAGAAGAACCTGCACAGCCTAGTTACTTCCTATCATTGTTTGCAAAATGGCACCATTTATGCATCATAACAGGCCAATATATCAAACACTGTTTCAACAGATTTATTTAAAGCACTTACAACTTCTATTGAACCCTGTTCCAGAAAATATTGTAAACAAATGCTACACAAGTTATATATTTTAATTTTACATTAATGATGAGCATATTCATTTTATGAGTCAATTACTTTCTCAAAGCTGTTCCAAGCAAAACTACTTACAATGGCTATAGTCTTCAGTTATTTTTGACCACTTTCTGACATCTAAATGTCAGACTGTAGACTGAAGTACACTGATCTTTTCCTGGTATACGACAAGTCATTTACTTCCTTGTAAATGGAAAATTGGTGATGGGGTCATAAATTCTCAATCGATTTAATTTCAGATTCTGATAGTATGATGTTCAAAATGCACAGAAATGTTGACTTTAGCAGGTTGTTACTGTGTGTCTATGGAAACCTATGTCCGAAGATAACTTCTGTAAAAATGGACCTACCTTTTTCAAAAAAAGTTGCATCGTGTTTGTCTTGTTACAGGCTCCAGGTCTATCAATCCAGAACTTATCTCCATGTTCTTCAAAAACGGTTTGGCTTTCTTCCATAGATACCTGTTGTAGAAATTAATTTAACTGGGATTTTTGCAGTCTGTTCTATTAAGTCATAGGACCAGGCCTATTGATTTGCAAAATATTTGCACAAGTAGTTTTAGAGATACATAATATATTTAAACATATATGTGCATTTGTATGTGTGCATGCATGCACAGGCACTCACACACTCAAAGAAACCTATAAGTGAAGAGAGCTGAAAGCTCATTTGCCCTACTTGAGCACATGCTGGATGATGAAGAGAAAGGACTATAAATGGAGGTCAAATATGTGAGATGCACATTTATCTGGACTGGACTGTGCATGATGACTGCACTGCACTCACCTAAGATTCTTGAGCTTAAGAATGAACTAACTGACAAACTTCTTAATGCATTTGAACAAGATGAGTGCTAACTGTTCAAGCAGCAGTAATTTAACTCTCCTGCTATGGTCTTTTCTTTTCAGCCTCAAAATCATGGATTTGATCAGTTTATTGGATTACAAGCTGTGCTACCCAGCTTCATCAGGGAAATTCCTGGGAAAAGGATGTGGTGCATTAGAATAACCCCCTCGCTACAACATTATTATTTGCAAATATCGAGAAATAAAAAAACACAAAATTCCATCAAATTTGTCAAGGAATTTTTGATATTTTGGGGTATTTATTTTGTTGGAGGGATTTATCCCTAAATATTGATATATCAAAATGTCCTTTCCTAGACGATACCTACTACCCTAGATGAACCTTCCTACCAAATTTCAACTATTTAACTAAACAGGGAAATAGTGTTTTTGTTGATGAGTGAGTGAGTCGGTCAACTTTGCATTATATATACTGTGAAAGGGTTCGTCCCGGACACAGACAGGCAGACACGTTCACAGCCATCACCACACGTTTATTATACAAATCTACTCACTACTATATACAAAGTCCTTAAGTGCACCACACCAAATCCCCCACAGTCTCTTCACAATCCTGGCTCCTTCAGCCTTCTTTTCACCTCCACACAACACATAGGGCCTCTCCTCGTCCCCTCTGCACCGGCCTTGTCCACCTCCTACCCGACTCCAGCCTTGATTGCAGGGCGGCGGCTCCTTAAGTAGGCGGCTGATTGCGGGCCGCACCCAGCCACCTGCGACATGACTCCCCCGCTAGCTGAGACCTCCAGGGACCAGGGACGTGAACCCCTCGGCGGCAAGCCGACACTCCGTAGCCTAGGGCCCAATCCTGAAAATAAAACAGAAAAACAAGGGCGGAGGCATTGCCCTGATGCAGCCCCACGGCTCGTCCTAAGTTGGGCACCCCGATGCGCTCTTTTTCAGCCTCCCAGCCCGAGCCACGGGACCACCAGTGGGATCACGCTCCGTTTCCACCTCTCAGCCAACGGGTATTTCCTCTGCCTCCGCAGAGGACGGCCCTTTGAAGTCTCCAGCCTTGATTGCAGGGCGGCGGCTCCTTAAGTAGGCTGCTGATTGCTGGCCGCACCCAGCCACCTGCGACAATACATATATAATCTTACAATATTGAGGAAAATATTTATTTATTTTGTTTCTTTGTTTGTTTATCTATATAGATTTATTTATTGCAGTTTAATTTCAACCAAATGTATTGCTTAACCTTACCTTCCTATTACTACTATTAGTCTTTTATCAAGGGAGAATGTCTTGTAGACGCTGGAATTTTTTGTCATAAACAATGTTTTTGATGAAAACGGAACAAATAAATGAGAATACCAAGGCCCATTACCTGTTCATCCCAACACTTCACTTCACTGTCTGCACTATAACTTTGCTCAACTCTTCATCCCTGAACACCAATAAGAACATGGATACATGAAATATGTTACAGTATATGCACAGCATTCCAATATTTATCATTTGTTTGGATTTTTTTGGTAAATGTATTAATTAATCAAACCATTTTTAATTGAACAGTATTTAATAAAGACTAGTTTCATTATATCTGTGCCTTGGGATGGAGATTTCTATAGGAAGTAAATATATTAAATAAACATTAATTGGCCAAAACATTAAAAACTGAGAGAAGTTGAACTTGTTCATTATATTACTGCAGTAAGGTACTGCATCAGTAAGTGACTCTGAAAATGTTTACATTATACTTTGTCCTATCTATCTATCTATCTATCTATCTATCTATCTATCTATCTATCTATCTATCTATCTATCTATCTATCTATCTATCTATCTATCTATCTATCTATCTATCTATCTATCTATCTATCTATCTATCTATCGACACAGCTAATGGTTGTAGGGTGGAAGCATAGCACATCAGAGAACTAATCTTAATAAAATTAACACAGCATACCATTACATTCTCATACCAACTTAATCCAAGTGAGCGTGACAGTGAGCCTGGAGCATTTAGATGACATTCTGTTACAGGACTCACTCACATGTACCATCCCCAATTAACCCTAGATAGTTTTACTTGCCTGTGTTTATTTGGTAGAATAAAAAGAGGATTACTTGGAGAAAACCCCAAAGAAACATGAGGAGAATATGCAAACTTCACACTGGCTGAAACCCACAATGCTGCATCCCTTACAAATGTAACTGCTAATTAAGTAATAGGAGGCTCCCTTATTTATAGCTTGTATTTTGTGCATAACTCAGTTTCATTATAAAATTGTTTTACAGTCCCGTTCATATAAGGAAATAGAATAACTTATTATATAATGTGTATAATTTAGTAACATTTGATTTTTCAGTGGTGACATAAAATGAATCATTTATACAGTTCAACTGAAAAGAAAAATATAAAAATGTCAAATCTAAAAAAATAAAAAATAAATTGTTTAATTTATTCCAAACCGTTGACATGTTCATTCAACTTTATGCAAGCATTTTTGACAAAAGCAGATATTGCTTTTGCTAGAAATGTAATAGGAAAATTAAGATAAGCTACCTATCACATACTGTCATGTCTTTGACAAGATTTGAGTGCCTGACATTTTTTCCCTATTGGATTATAGCAAAACACATTTCTACAATGGTATCTGATAAAAAAGCTGCAACTTACATTAATTGTCAAACATGTAACTTTTTCTAACAATAACATTATTTTGCTTGTAATATGGATTGGTCTTTTTTTATATACTTTTTGCAATTTTTAAGAATTTTAGGAGCATTACTCTAAATTACAACAGCATAATACTGTATGTTTTCAGCATAAATTGATTGTAGTTCTTGCCAGTCTCACTCATTGGTATTACAGTTGGGATTAATGTTAACAGTATTTTAGTGGATGGGGGTTTCACTACCTACAGTAAGTTTGCCACTGACTTTCTGTCAGTGCTTGAAACCCATGCTATTCGTGATTCACATTCAATACATTAAACTTGAAACTGACCTGCATCTTTATTTGTGCCATACGATGCTAGGTGAAGTGGTTGGAACCTGCTTTGGCATACGAATATTTCTGCCATCCACAAGGTGAAATAGATAGGCATTCTAAAGTACACACATTTCCCTTAATAAAAAGCAGTTGTGGTCAACATAGATGTACATTCACATTTGGCATGTGAACATAATTATGCAATTCTGACAAAATTACACACCTTTGTGTGGTTTGGGCCATTGTACTAAAGTATATATAGTACAGTATAGAAGTGGCACGTAGATTATCAGAAAACATCTCGTTTGACTTTAGAGCAGTTTTTTTTTTTTTTTTTTACCAAAATTGCATACAATTTTTAGATGCACACAGGATGTAGTACAGAGTTGCTTGATGGAGACGTTTCAATTCAGTACTTAATTGTTATTTTTCAACCAGTGTTTGTTTGGCTTAGATGTATTTTCTGTTTTATTTCTGTTTTATTTTCTTTGAAATGTTTCTTTTCATGTCTTTATGTAATTTACGCGAGGTTGGCTTTTCAGTTATCAGTTGTGAACTATGTCTTTAAATTATCCACCTTTCATTGTATTTTGTGGGTGGAACTCCAGGAGTTGGGTCCACGCTGATGTCACTGCTAATGGGTCTTCCCCAGAAAGAGGGTCCTAGAAGTGGATTAGCGAGAGTTCTTGTGAATATTACTTTTCTTTGTTTTGCTGTTTCTGACTTTCACTTCTGTCCTTGAAATGTTTTTATTTGATTTTGTCTTGGTTTTGTTTGCTCCTTTTTTCCTCTGTTTTTGCCTTTTCGCCTTTTTTGCTCTTTTGATTTAATTTTGAACAAATCCTCAATTTATAAAGATTTGTGTCAGAACTTGAATTACCTGCCTAGATGTTTTTAAGGTTCCTCTCCCTAGAAGGGCGTGTTTTTTTCCTCCTTTTTAGGTCTGTTGTAGCCTGGGGCTGGCTGCTTGGGGTGAGGTCATTTCTGGGCCAGCTAAACAAGGTCCTGGCCTACTTTATGTGACTTCTTGGAGGCCTCTCATCCCTTTCACCATATTTGTAACTCCATAAACACAATGGATAAACAGATTCCATTTTCCTTTTATTAACAAAAACTTGCCCTTTTAATGTGGAACACTGAAATATAATAAACCATCAACATAATAATTATGAACACCTATGTTGCAAAAGAAGGAGAAACTATTAATATAAACATAGTAAAATATGTTAATACATATATTTTACAACAAAGGTTTTTACAGCTGTTATGTTAAATTTATAGGTGCTTTAAGCGTGTACTCAGTGAAGATCAAAATATATAAGAATAAACTTAGCTAAACTGAATGTGCACAGCT
Organism: Erpetoichthys calabaricus; assembly: GCF_900747795.2. NCBI lineage: Eukaryota > Metazoa > Chordata > Cladistia > Polypteriformes > Polypteridae > Erpetoichthys > Erpetoichthys calabaricus. The sequence continues at coordinate 48,759,606 of NC_041396.2, forward strand.
TCTGAAGAGAGGTGATCTTTCTTCCAAACAATTTGCGGACAAGTGAGTTAAAAGTTACTGAAGCAAATCATAAGTCAAAAAAGAAAAAGAACTCAGGCAGTAAGGTCCACCTCAACAAGGATACATTTTGGGACACTATGAAAGAAAATTGCTGCTACTTAGTGTAAACCTTCAGTGGTAATTACAGAATAAGGTGTTAAATGTAAGCATTTAAGTATAGTCATGTGCCGACTTCCAGTACCATTTGGGACCAGGCCATGTGACTGCAAGTTGTAAAAGTCGCAAAGTGTACAGGTCATTGCAATTGAGGTGCTATGGGTCTGGGGTGGGTACCAGTATGTACACTTTAATTGCTGGTATGGAGTATTACAAACTGATATTTAAATCTCGGCTCCTTTTTCAGGGTGCTACACAACACTTTTGAACTCCTGCTTAGCTGTTATCATGCTGCTCACATCTCCTCCCACACAACAGTTTGGAACTGCCACACAGGGCTCTCCACAGGGGAGTTCAATCAATACTTCATGGAAACCTCCGCTCTGCTTGTCATTCACATGTTGCTGCTTCAGAGTGTTTGTTACATCACGGGGGTAACTTGTAGACCATTTGTCAGTGGTTCACAGTGATGGATTGATACTTCATTGGGCAAAGCTTGTGTAGTGTAACTGGATTTAAGAAATCAGTCGTAAAAGGAAAGTACCAGTTCATCTATTATTGACTCTGACTCATCATTAAAAAAAACTTAAGACGAAACATTGGCTGGAAGTACAAATGGCCTCAACTTGGCTGGCCGTAAATCAACACACAAGTGTATTAAGAATCAACTTAATCTGAAAATAGGTTGGCCAGAGTTTTCAATCTTACTATGGTTAGAGACCAAAGGAGTCTCAATTTGATTAATAAAGCAATCCCTTTTTTAGGTGCTGTTATGTGTAAGCCAGGGCCTTCCACCATGCTTAAGTTTAAATTTCTTTTTTCATTCATTTTTAAATTTTTGTTGGTGGTGTTATTTATGTTTATTATTTATATAATCATGTATTATTGTCACTTTTGTCAGTTGTTTGGTTTCTATGTGTGTGGATCAATTGTCTGCCATTCCTTTTTGTTTTGAGGGTGGTTCCCCAAGAGGTGGGGCCAACATCCTTTGGTGAATTTTAACAGGTTCCACACCCTCTGCCCAAAGAAATCTCACTTGAGTGTGTTGTTCAAAAATGGTGCAATCCTACAGCAAAGCATCCATGTTCATTTGACCTTGGCTTCGGCTAGACTAACAGCAGAGCGCTGTGCTGTGCATGTTCAAATTACCCATAAAACTATTATGAACGTGTTGTACCGCATTAGCTTCTATCCATTGTGATTACTGTGTAATTTTCAAATTGCCTTTCTTTTTTGACATACCCCTCATACCACAACCTGTTACATGTTTTAGGTGTAAAAGACAGGGACATACAGCAGGGATTTCTAAATTTAAAAAGATGTGGAAGTGATCATAATTGTGAAGAATGTAAAGAACAACATTTGAAATGTTGTACTTGTGGTGGGAATCTCAGTGCAGCTTATGCAGGACTTTGGATAAAAAAGAACTAAAAAAAACTATTTGTGAATGTAAGTTGTCTAGTTGTATGTGGAGATCTTAATGCTCATAATGTATTACAGAACAGTAAAAATACAGATAAAAACTGAGACTGTTTGGAACAGTAGTTAGAATATTTAAATCCAGTATACATAAAGGATGTTAGAGGGACCCAATATGATATCCGCAGAAATTTGTATTGTTGCTTGGATTTAACTCTTGTGTCTACTAGGTGGACTGCTTTATGTGAGTGGGAGATAAATTATGAGGCAGCTATGGAGGAGTAGTTATTTCCTGGTAGTAATTAAAACTGATCAAATGTATAAACCTCACAGTATTGATAAGGTGCCAAGGTTTAATTTTAATAAAGCAGACAGGAGTAAATTTAAGTATACTTGTGATGAGTTAGCTGAACAAATGAAAATGTCAGATAATGTTAATGCACATAATGACCGGTTAGTCAGTATGTTAAATGAGGCAGCTGTTAAATGTATTCCAATAAAGAAAACAAAACATGTAAGGTCAAAAATGGTTCCATGGCGGTCTAGTGAATGTGATAAAGTAATTCAGAGAGAAATAGGGCATGAAAGCTCTTACATACAATAGTTCAATATGTTATAATCCGCTAGTAGCTAAAAAACAAGTAAAATCATTAAATCAGCAAAAAATGAATATTGGAGGAAGTACTGTTCATCACTAAATAATTAATTTTGGGACTAGACTAAAAGAATGAATGGGAAATTGCTAAGAAACAAGTGTATTGTTTAAAAACTGAATTTCGATTTGCTGCTGGAGATGAAAATGTGAATGAGCATTTTAAAGAGGTTAGAAATCAACAGACTAAGAAATTTTGTTATATACTGGAGTATTGGTCTGAAGACAATAGTTTTACTAATGACAAATTTTTTTAGTAGTGTTAAATTCAGCAATTTCTGAAGGTAAAAATACAAATCCTAGATTGGATAATGTTTGAAATATACCTTTTCAAAATGTAAGTGATGAGATAATTAATTTAATGTTAAATTTGTTTAATATGATTTGAATATGGGGACAGTTAAAAATGATATGGAAAAAATCAGTATTACTGATTGATACACCAGGAAAAGCTCCATACTCTTCTTTTGCAGTTCATATAGGGCTATAGCACTTCTGTCTAATTTTAGTAAACTGATTGAAAGAATGATTTGAAAGGTCACAGTTGTTTTTGGAGAAAAAGTCATGTATTAGAGTTTTCAAAATGGAGTTTGAAGAAGCAGAAGATCATATATTATAAGACTGGAATCTCAAATAAATAAACCTTTAAATAACTGATATAGTTGTTGCAGTATTTTTAGATTTAGAAAAGGCATATAACATGTTGTGGAAGGATGGATTACTAATTACAATATACAAATTAAGTATGAGGGGGAGAATATGTTGGTGCACAAGGGATTTTTAATCTGAAAGGACCTTTAAAAGTAATTTTAGGCAATTAAACCTCAACAGAAATAAAAACAGAGAATGACACACCAGAAGGCAGTGTTATAAATCCAATATTCATTTAATTTAATGGTAAACAATGTACCTAGTATGGTATCTGATGCCGATATCTCTCTTTATTTGCAGTTGATGGGGCTTTTTGAAAGAGTGGAATAAACTCTGAGCACCTGCTTATGTGCAGTCTAAAAAGCTGAATTATGTGCCAGACATTGGAGTTTTCAAATTATCAGTATCAAAAATGGTGGCAGTTTATTTCTTATTGAGACAAAAGAGGAAAAATAAATCCTTACTTTTGTAAAAAGTTTCAATAAAATGGAATGATGAATTTTGATATTTAGGGATGGTTTTTAATACTAAATTAAAACTGAAATTACATATTCAAGAGATTATAAAGAAATGTATTAGAGTTAATCTTATGAAATGCGTGTTTAAACAGTTATGGGGAGCTGATAGAACAGTACTACTCAAAATATATATATACTTTGTTGAGTAGACCTACTTGTATATTACATTACTGATGACAAGCATATGCATCAGCAGCCCCAGCCTTGTTATCACAATTAGATAAAATATAGTGCAGTGCTTTTCTATCTACTCCAACTAATGGTACGTAAAATGCCATTCAATTTTAGGAGATGGTTGCTTGATCTAAACTACTAGACTTGTATAAGAAAAGTCAATAATCATCAAACTGCTGGAATTTTGAAAAACTACTGGAAATATCATTATGGGAAATTGAAACATGAGTCTAATGGGAAAAGAGTGATATCACTGGTATTAGATTTAGGATTAAAGGAATATTCAATAACAAATAACATAATTTCATTATGGCCACCATAGTATTTAGATAGGCCAGATACTGATTTTAATTTAACTCTGGAAGTAAAAATAAGAATTTAATAATGTACCAAAAGTATATGATACTTGACTATTTAGATAGGCAGTATAAGGATTATATTCAAATATATACTGATGTATCTAAGAATATGGGGAAAAATTGGCTGGCACCAGAATTTTATATAAAAATTTTGAGAAAGAACAATCAGGTTGTGAGATGAATTATTGGATTTTTTTTCAGCTGAAATGTTTTCTTTGGCTCTTCATTGGGTAACCAATATAAAGTCTCGGAAAGATACTATTTTAACTGATACTTTATCTTCCTTACTAGAGTTACAGTCTGGGAAACTGGCTAATAAAGAAGATGTAATTTTAGAAGTACAGCAGAAATTAAGCGGATTATACTGTATATGGATAATTAGTGAAACTAATATGGATTCCAGTACATAAAGATATACAAGGTAATGAGATTGCTGATAAATTATCATGAAAGACATTGAATAAAGAAATAGAGAATTTTGAATTACCCCTTTTCACAAATAATACTTGTACAAAGTATAGAGCAGTGGGAGAAACATTTGGGGTCAACAAGACCACTGTGCACCATTGTATTTACATGTTGTGCACAGCACCTCAAGAAACAATGATGTGCAGATATATCAAGATACAAAACATAGCAGAAGCAAATGAGATTGCTTGCTGCAATTCTCTGGCACAGCTTATATACCACAGGTGCACGCTGCCCTTGATGGAAGACATATTCCTAGTATTCTCTCAGTTGAAAGTTACCAGGATTAAATTATCCATAAAGGGTAGCCATGTATAATTCCGCTTCTTGTACCAAGATATTGGTGCCTGCACACCTGGAAGAGTGCAAGATTGAGCCATATTAACCACATTAAACTTACATGGACCTGTAAAGCAGTTTCAGAATCCTTCACATATTCTACATTTTGGTGATGGCTAGTGTGATTTCCTTTGCTGTGGTGTGCTGGGCTGGTAACATCACCTCAAGGGAGGCCTACTGAATCAACAAACTAACTAAAAGAGCAGATTCAGTTACAATATGAGGCATACTTTGGAACCCCTGGAGGTAGTAGAGAATGAAAACAAGCTGATGACCATTATAAACAATTTCTCTCTCTAAAACAGTAAAACTGAGTAATTTCAGCCAATAAATTATTCAGAAGAACTGTGTCAAGAAACTTTACTGGGGCTCCTTTATACCAACCCTGTTATGGTAACAGCCAAGTCATAAGTTTTGTTCCTTTTTAATTTTCTTTCTTTATAGTCATTTTGGCATGTGTTCAGATAATAATCCTATCTATCTATCTATCTATCTATCTATCTATCTATCTATCTATCTATCTATCTATCTATCTATCTATCTATCTATCTATCTATCTATCTATCTATCTATCTATCTATCTATCTATCTTTTGAGCTTCTGTAAAAAGCTAAATTTCCCCGAGAAGAAATAATCAAAATATTATGAATACCTGCACAGTGCATATTCTGAGCACCTAGATATATTTGACTGTATAGAAAAGTATAGGTATTATGATTTTGACAGGCTGTAGATATTATAATTTTGACAGGTGTGTTTTCTTATAGAAGGGGCATGTTATGAAAATCCTGTCATATGACACCAAATTTATTTGTAAATGCATTTTCCAACTACTTTTCTTTCAGTAAGAACTTTCCTCTATCAAATCTTGCACATAAAATTCTATTGTTATCTCTGACCATGCCCTAGTCCGTCTCACAATTTGTGATTCAGAGCATTAAAACTATCTGACAAAAGATTTTATTATATTTTTACTAAAACTGACATCTTAGAGGCTAACAAATCTGTAGAGGTATCTACAGGATATACTTAACTGCATAGCAGAGGATACAAATAATTTCTTATGGTTCACATAAAAATAAGCTTTAAGTTGGAAGGACTTTGGAATTAATTACTGATATTTGTAAAATTAAAGTTCATTCCCTGCAAGAGAAAAAGAGCAATGCATTCCTAAGTAATGCCATTCTCTTTATGAACATAGAGAAAAGACTAATATGATTTTAGCTCAGCAAATGCTTAAGAAGGATGTTCAGAATGCAAATGCAGTAATAATGTTGTTGGGACTAAAGTCACTGAACACAATTCATAAGTAACATATTAAAGGACTGCAATCAAAGTGAGGCTCATGACAACAATTTTTGATAAAACAAAAATGCCACAGCTAGGTGCACTTGTAAATAGAGGATGCTATTAAACTCTTGCAAAGTGTGAAAGCCACGGGGTCCAGATGACTGTACTGACAAGCTATCTGTTAAATTAGCTTCAATAATTCTACCTCTATGTAAGGAAACTAGAGAAGAATATGCAGTATACTCTTTAAAAAAAACAATGCCAGGGATTAATTACGGTTTTGCATATGAGAATAAAACCCCTTAGAGGTACATCCTACAGAAGAAATTCTTTACTGAACAACTTGTCACAATTTTGGTGAAAGCTTTATCAAAAAAAATAAAGAAAATGTGCTCTTCTATAATATCAACAGTAAAGCTGGATTTTATAAACGCAAACATTTACTATACTATGAAATCTTCAACAGTTCTTGAATTTAATTTGAAAATATATCCCTGTGCTTCCAGAGGTCCGGCTGTCACTAGGTGATAAAAACAGTTTTAATAGAGTTGAATGGGTGTGCTTATTCACTGTAGTACCCAAACCTGTGTATAAATTTGGACCAATCACATATGTATGGAGCTTAAATATTAGTCTAGCCCAGAAGACTCAATTTAGATAAATATAATAAACGCTTGAGTTTTTTGCTTTAAAACCTTTTATCAGACAGGGCTGCCTACTATCACCACTTTTGTATAGCTTTCAAACCCCTGGCTCTTTGCCTTTTCATCCCACATTAGCTGGAAGAATTAACATTATTAAAATGAATATCCTTCCAAAGTTTCTACATCTTTCACAGAGTTTTTATGTACATACGGGATTGTATGAAAAGGTAGCTCCATCCTGGTTATAGTAGTAGCAAACGTAGTCATAAGAAGCTAACAGGGACTCCCCAAGCAAAGATTGTTTCATTTAATTAATTCTGTGGTGTGTGTGGTTGCTGGAGAGAAGATATGCCATATTTCAATTGTGGAGCTGTATGTTCATACAGGTTTATTCATTTTGACACATGAAAGATTTAAGTAAAAATGCCCAATTCAGCAATTAATGAAAATTGACATTCTACCACTGAAACCAAGAAATTCTTCCATTCATACCCCAAGCAGAAAGATGTGTTCATGAATTCTCATATGTTGTGTCACATAGTTCATGCCATCATGTACTCCAAGATTTGCTTTAATAAAACAAAACAGAAACACTTGTAACTGTGCTCATCTGGAATGCAGATGTATTAAAAAGGGCAAAGTGTGTTAAGGGGTAGGGCTTTACTTCAAAGTCATGAATAAATGAATTTTTAGACTGGAAAAGGAAGTGTAATCTAATAGAACTGCACTTGCCTGATTAGCTATGGAAAGGGAGCCCTGCACAAACTCTCTTCTACATGACATTTTCATGATCATAATTTGTTAGGCATTATGTAAGATTTCCAAACATTACATTTTGCATTATATTTAGTTTTTATGTTTTTGGGACAAAACATGAATTTCTTATCAAAATTGAAATGTTATATATTATACACTACAGTGCTCACTTGTTATCTTACTTAATTCAGAATCCTAACTCAAACTGCATAAAAATATATTTTTTCTACAATTTACCCATCATTGCTTTTTTACTTCTATTAACCTTTTTGATATCTTAATATCGGTTCTTCATATTGGGTTCTTTATTCACATACAACAGCGGTCTGAGTTGGGTTGGGGATAGGAGTTGAGAGTGATATGAAACATAAATTTTTGGAATGTAGAACTGATTTTATCCTTGATTGATCTGTGACTTATTCACTGTAATGTAATTTGCAGCATCAATAAAGTAAAAACTCTACAACACTGTTGAGTTAAGTAGGTTAGAGAATGAGCTATGATGAATAGAAAAAGGGTGCAAAACTGACTAAAAAATGTGTTCAATATAGAAAATAGCCTACTACAGAGAGAGCTCTTTAAAACAAGTGGTAACACAATATTCACAGGAGTTGATTCAACTAAGATGTATGACCTGGAAAAAGCTGAATTAAGAACGTGGATAATGAGTTAATACCATCGGGCAATAGGAAAGCTGACATCAGACTCAGCCAGGCCTGAGAACAAATCAGCAGATGCTAAGTTGCATATCAGCCATAGTTTCAATGGGGAAAGACAGCACTCAACACTGAAGAAGACTTCCAATCCAAAGACTTTGGGACCCATCTCCTTCTGGTTTAGCATCAGATACTTTCAGCAATCACCCTAGAAAGATGAACAATAGAAGAAAATGATGGTGTGGCGTTATGTTTAAAGGCATTCATCTCAGCAATGAAAAAATCTTTAGTTGGATGAGTGTTTCTTAGCCATTTGAAAGAAAATCCACATAAACGAGTTAGTGCAATTCTAAAAGGAGTTCACATTGCTCATTGCATATTTCACTATAGTTGAGCTAACATGAACGGCAGTTACCATAACAATTTTGAATTGATCAAACTTATCAATCAAACTTGAAACTAACAGTTCTGTGAAACCAGCATGTTAATGAAACACAGTACCTCTATGTACATTTTATTCTTTCAAAGTTCATGGCAATTTTCCAATATATTATGAAATCTAAATTCATTCAGTCTTTAATCTATAGAAGTTTCAATGCCAAAGCAGTTTTTTAATAATGTAATGTTCAGCAAATAGTTATGCTATATAATGTAATTATTATGTAACAATCTCTTGCTGTAATTTCAGAAAACATAGGTGCACATATAATGTTGGGGTCTGCAACAGGTTTGCTAGATTACTGAAGATAAACTAACCCAAAGCTACTTCCTTATTCTCAAAAAAAGAGGTTTTCGTTAATGCCAAATAACTTACTTTATTCTACTGATGCTTTTGTTTTACCAAGACACACATGTTAAAAACTCTAGAAATGTTAGGAATAATACCCCAAAAATAGAGTCCCACCTTAGGGATTCTATGAAGTTCATTGTGTCATGGTAGTCTGTGCCTTCAACAAGCTTTTCACCTACATGCAGAACATAACCTGCTTATCTAATGTTATTTGTTCATAATAGTCATGTTATTTCTAATATTATTATGTTATACTTCTTACTTTTTTTTTAATTTACAGTCTTGCTTGTAGCTATGTCAGTCATTAACAAAAGTATATTGTGGGCTGTGCCAGGAGGAATGCAGAGAAAGTTATTTCTTTTCAGAGACTTCTAGGAAAGGGCAGGTAGCTCCTAGTAAAACACTGATTAGTTTCTGTTGACAAAACTGTATTACCTTAAATTTATATAAAATCTTACCACACCCTGGAATTTGAAAATTCCTGGACTACTGTATTCTGAGCCCACTGGAGCACCACAACCAAATACTGTACCTGCTCACCCTGGGGCTTGAACTGCGGCTGCCCAAAATCTTCAACACTCCAAAATTCTGCATTCTCCCACAGTACCTAGAGAAGACAACTTCTGGAACAGTGAGAGTAACTCAACTAACAGAGAAAGAGATTCAGAGAATTAAGGAGAGTGAAAGAATGTGTGCCCTATCCACTGCAGCTGCATTCACCGTGCTGAATTTCAGTGGTGTTTATCTGGCAGAGCTGGATATGAATTATAAGCTGAATGATTATTCAGAACAAGCTAAGTATAAAATATTTACTTGTGCCGTGATGGGGATTTGTTGCTGTATTGTCACTGTTTCCATGTTGATGCAGAGCTGTAAGTGGAACTGTCTTTCCACAGTGCATTTCTCAACAATGAACCTGGGTTATTTATGGAGCTAATTGCTCTCTACAGGAAAACTGCCCAACTGATCAATACTCCAATGCCAATTAAATCAGCTTGATTTGTTTCATTATTTGCATTATTTGCATTAGTCCTGTGTGTGTGTGTGTGTGTGTGTGTTTGTCTCCTTATCATTGTCTGTCTGTTCCCAAGTAAATATGACCCAATTTGCATATAATAAATTCATCAGAACAATTTTCCATTCATGCAGTCATCTGCATTAGAACCGGGGTAGTGTCCTAGACTTGCCCAAACACAAGCAAGACAAAAAAGACCACAATATTCCATACAAATTACTAACCTCTACACATTAGCCAATGTCTTTTTGAATGTAAAATAGAACACAGTATAATAGAACACTTGCGTAAAGTTTTGTATCTATTTTTTTTAAGCTCAAATTGATGTACAGTATATGGTGTATGTGCTTTGCATGCCAAGCTTTAAGCTTTTTTTTAATCAATGCAAGGTAAACAATATACAGAGCTCTGGGTAAAATAATCCTGGAAAGAGATTGTATTTATTAGCATAAAATAATTAAAACATAAATATCATTCAGAATGACTCCCTTTAGGCGGTTTTCATAATTTTTGGTATGTTTTTATAGACAGAGGATTGTGGTTTATAAAATTTACTTTTAATAGGACTTCAGGAAAAAATGTTGAGTGTTTGCCAAGTCATAAATACATATGACAATATGCCTGATGGATTACTTTAGTTTTCTTTTTCCAAGGTTTCCATAACAAGGAACCCTGTCCTTCAATGTCTTCTAGTTTTTATTCACATTTTTTGTCCTTATCATTGAAAGGGGTACTGAATTACAGTACTTTGTGTGATTTGAAACTTTAAATTGATTTCAATCATTCTAGTATTGGAGATGGAGAAGGAGGAGAAACCTGCCTTGCTTTGTGTTTTTTTTATATTGCATGTTTAGTCGAAATCTCATTGAAACGGCGACAGGGCTGCACCTTGTACAGAGATTTGCTATAATGCCATTTTAGGATGCTACAGAAGGCTTATTATAGATTTTTAGGGTAATGCATGTTATATCAATTGGCATTTAGATTGTGTAATGGCAAAAAGGTCATAGGTTCAAGTTTAGTGTAGGGACAAACTGTGGCTATCCCAGTACGGATTTGTGAAAGTATGAATTATTGCAAACCTCCGTAATCTTGGGTGTTCATAAGAACAGTAATGGTTTACTTCATGAGGTAGAAGTACAAAATAAACATGAATATCCATCCACCATCCAACCCACTATATCCTAACTACAGGGTCACAGGGGTCTGCTGGAGCCAACCCCAGCCAACACAGGGCACAAGGCAGGAAACAAACCCCGGGCAGGGCGTCAGCTCACCACAGGACACACACACCAAGCACACACTAGTGACAATTCAGGATCCCCAGTGCACCTAACCTGCATATCTTTGGACTGTGGGAGGAAACTGGAGCACTCGGAAGAAACCCACGCAGACACGGGGAGAACATGCAAACTCCACACAGGGAGGACCCGGGAAGCGAACCCAGGTCTCCTAACTGCAAGGCAACAGCAATGCCACTGTGCCACATCATTTTCACCCTCTGATAGAGGTCCATAGAGGGCTAGATCCCTAATAAAGCATCACAAATCAAAAATAACATCATATTTGTAATCACTGACTTTGAAATAGTCCAAAATGACACCCCACATGCTTATGTTTGAAATTTGTCAATTTTAACTTTCTGAGTGTGTCTCATAAAGGGCTAGAGCCATCAGAAAAGAATCAAAAATATTATCATATTTGTGATCAGCAACCTCAAAATAGCATAAAATGCCACTCTAAATGTCTATATTATCTCCATTATTTCAGACTTTTGCGAAAAGAATTTACTTTGGCTCCTTGTATCCCATTATGAGATGCAACTAACTTCAGGTCCTTCTGATCCTATTTGCTGTATACATCTATTGTTTTATTCTTTATCATGAGCGCATAATTTCCTGCACAAAATATGGCCCAAAAATAGATTAAAAGGGCTGTTTGGTTCTAGAGGGTCAGAAATAAGGGGAAACCCCAAAAAGCCGTGTCTTGCATAACAAACTATCAAGGTGCATCATACAGTATATCATCATATGTGGGTTTTTATTCAGACCGGTGAGCCAGGAGGTACCTGACAAGAAAAACAAAAAAAAAACTGAAGTGATTTCAAAGCATTCATAAGGAATCCCTGTGAACATAAAATACATAGTGCGATCAACGCACGGCCAGCAGCCACACCATGTGCACTTCAGAACAGGTAATCCACCTGAAGCTAAGCATTCGAGGTCTGACACAAAAAAAAGAACAAGACCAACACTATAGCTTGGGAACCAAGAGTGGAAGGGGAGAAATAAAGAGACGGTTATAGAACATGTCTAACTTGTCACTGTGAAAAAAGGCTCAACTCAAGTAAGAGTGGACGCACGTTCAAATATAGATGTTTTCTTTCCTTTATTTGAAAAATTTCGGAGTGCAAGAGTGAACAGCGAGTTAACATCAAGTATTCTGTGAAACTGAAGAAATGGCGTATGTTTTGTACATGTGTTTTTGAATGGCACAAGTCAATGCTCAAAGGAACACATTTTTTGTTGGTAGAAGATATGAAAGCAAAAACGAAGGAGATCCTGAACAGCTATTCAGAAAATTTTCTGCAGAATTGCTTTGAACATTGGCAACATCATATACAGGTGTGTGTCAACTCAGACGGGAACTATTTTGAAGGGGATTGTAGCTAATTTTCTTAATTTGTTAAATCAAAAGAGTTACAAGCACAGTCTTTTTTTTTTTTTTTTTTTTTAAGTTGAACCTCATATTAGGCCCCAGCCAGTACTTGGACGAGAGACCATCTAGGAAAAGCTTGGGTTGCTGCAGGAAGAGGTGTCAGTCAGGTCACCAGGGTGCACTTTCTCTGTGGTATTTCTGTGAATTCCAATGCTCCAGTGCAATGATGGGGACATTGTGCTGTAAAAATATTCACCATTCTTCAGATGAGATGTAAAATCATTGTGCTGACTCTCTTTGATCATAAAAGATCCCTGGGCAGTTTTCAAAAAGAGTGTTTACCAATTTCCTGGATAAATTGTCTACCATGGCCTGGTCATTCCGGTCGCCCAATTATTCCATGTCTAATTGTTTCTCCATTTCTCTCTCTTAACCCTTGGTCAAGTAGTAGCTAATGTGTGGTGGGCATACTGGAGCATAAATGGTTGCCATCTCATCATCCGGGTGGATGCTACACCTTGGTAGTGATTAAAATGGTTCCCAGCTGTTTGTGGAAAGGACTTTGAATTGGATGGAAGGCACTAATAAATTGAAATCAATTATTACTAATTATTATTGAACAATTATGAACATTTATGTTATGTGGAATGCCCCGGGGCAGCTGGGTGGTCTTTTGGCCTTGGAACCCCTGCAGATTTTTTTTTTTTTTCTCCTGCCTAACTAGAGTTGTTTTTTTGTGTCCTCTCAGCCATCTGACCTTATCACCGGACTCATCTTTAGAGACTTGCATCATGACATTGTATAGATGGACACTTCTCTTCTACTTGATATTTATGTTTTATCTGTTATCATTTTGTCTCTTTTGTGTACGCTTCTATGGTAATTCTACCTAAGGCACGGGAGTGCACTGCGCATGACGACATCAGCACAACTGTGTAAAGGTTGTACCCTGCACTTCCTGGTTACCCAAGATTATGGATAGAACCTTTGAAAGTTAGTGAATGTGTTCTGTTTTAGTGCTTTCTTTAGGGTTTTATTTTTTGGGTAACAAACTTCTTACAGAATTTCTTCAGACATTTAATTTTCTCGTTGTGGCCACAAAGGAGGCATATCAGCACCCCAAACCCCAGCTTCAACCAAAGGTTAATTTTATTGGCAAACAGTACCTTTTAGTACACAAATCAATCCTTTTTAATTTTTCTTTTCTTCACTTTTCCACCACTCTTTCCAGGCAAGTGTTGTCCAGCTCTTCTCTCGACTTCGAAGCCCTGAGATGAGTAGAGTAGCTTACTTTTAACTCTGGACCCACGAGTACTTCTGGTGCTTAATCTATTGCCTCCAAGAAGCCCTTCTGGGTCAGGCAGGACTACAGCAGTCCATGTATCATCACTATCCAAGAGCTCTCCCTGCCAGCCCCCACAGAAACTGACAGGGCAGTCACATGGGACCACCATTCACATGCTACCCTGTGGGAATCCATAATAGGGCTCGCCAGATGGGATGCTGTCACCCAGTGTAGAGGGGGACGTTTGACCATAGCAGGCAGTCACCCAGTGTGCTGTTCTTCCTGATTCCCAAGTGCATCCCGGGTGTCGCTTAGTGGGTGTCAGGATGCAAACCCCTTTGTACCCTCTGTAATGTCCTTCCACATCCATGTCTTGGTGCAAAAAAGAGATATTGTCATTCCCTTCCTGGCCTTCCATTACCCCGGCCTCCTGGCCAGATAATGGAGTGAGGTCCATACTGGCTGGGAAGCCGGTTCACCCCTCGTTTCTTTTTCTGTCTCTTATTCTGTTATTTCTGCCTTTCATTATACTCAACACAAAAATTTGACCAGTCTGTCAGTCTATCCCTGACTATTCTTTTTGACTATTTTCTTGGCACCTTTGTCATTTCCTGGCCTACAAATGCTTATTCAGCCTTTTTAAACAAATTTTTACTTTCCGTGCTTACAATATTCATTTGTTAGATACAAAAGCCCAAGCAGACAACTTACTTTACTTACCATTTCAAAAATTTCTATTATGTTTCCAAAGTGGAGGTTATTTCTAACCTAATAATTAATGATGAATAAGACTCCTGTTTTAGGATTATGATCTTGGCATATTGGTGGAGTTTGTGTGCACCAGGGATTCTTACAGCTGTAGTGTAGAAACCATGTATGGCAGGTTAATTAAATTATGTAAGGGGTTGCTTTGAAGAATTCAAGGAGAATTATAGATGGAATCACTAGAATGTGACTAACTGATGGATTCAGACCTAGGGTTATGCTTGTCAGTAAATCTCTGGTGACCATATGACATTTTGTTAGGCTCATAATAAAGAAGGCATGTGAAGCTGTAGTTTTGGCTTATTCTGTGTATAGCAACAGGTGGAACTAATTATTGCCAGTAAAAATGTTCAATTTAAATCAAGGGATGTTACACTTAGACTATAAAATGCTCCAGTGTGACCAAATCTGGAGTGGTGTGTGCAGTTCTAGTCACCATGCTACAAAAAAAAACCATAGCATCACTTAATGCTTTTCAAAGCAGAGCAGCCAAGTGCCTCCCAGGACTTAAGCACATGTTGTACTCTAACAGGCTCACAGAATTAAGCCTGTTTAGTCTCAAAAGAGGAGACTGCATGAGAACCTAATCCAGGTCTTTGAAATCCTCAAAGGTATTGGTAAAGTAGATCCAACAGAATTGTTTCAACTAAATGTTGAATCACATACTCGAGGACACCAGCAGAAATTAGGGGGAAGTGCATTTAAGACTAAGTCAGGAAGCACTTCTTTTTACAAATAGATGTGGAATCTTGGACAAATTACTGTGACATGTAGTCTGAAGAAGCATCTGGTTGAGATATTAACTACACAAACAAACTTAATGGATTGAATGGTCTCCTCTTGTTTGTCATATTTCATCCATCCATCCACCCATCCTCTTCCGCTTATCCGAGGTCGGGTCGCGGCCACTTCTTCTAGCTCTTCCGGGAGAATCCCAAGGCGTTCCCAGGCCAGCCGGGAGACATAGTCCCTCCAGCGTGTCCTGGGTCTTCCCCGGGGCCTCCTCCCGGTTGGACGTGCCCGGAACACCTCACCAGGGAGGCGTCCAGGAGGCATCCTGATCAGATGCCCGAGCCACCTCATCTGACTCCTCTCGATGCGGAGGAGCAGCGGCTCTACTCTGAGCCCCTCCCGGATCACTGAGCTTCTCACCCTATCTTGTCATATTTCTTATGTTCTAATGTTTTTAACAGGTAACAGGCTTCAGTGTATTTATTTCACTTTTTGTTTTCCTGCTGAAGAATGGAAATTTACCTAATTGCACGGTTCTTTCTAAATTCAACAAAACTGAAAGCAGTACCAAAATAATACATTAACTCAGTCAAATGATAAAGAAAAAATATTGATCTGCTCTTTATTTTTTTCTTTCTGCTACTGCCATTTTCTACTTTTTCATGCACCAGCTAATTCAGTTTCTTATTTTACTTAACTGCTCTTTCGAAGTATGGTAGCTATAAAGGTAACATTGATGTTTAGACCAAAGGATAACTTCATCTAACTTTGTACTTTGTAAACACTGAATATTTTTTGACTTGCTAAGTCAATTCGTAATGACTGTTGTGATTTGTACCATTGTCATACTCCAGTGTCTGATCTCATTTGCCTTGTTGGTTTCATGTAATATTAACATGGACTGTAGTTAATACATGTACAGTAAATGCATTTATCGTAATTGAGTGAACACAAAAGGATTTGTTTCTTCACTATTCAAAGTATTTTTAAATCTGCAATAATTCTAATGTAAATATCATTAGATTTTCTTTATTTGATTGACTTCAAAGCATAAATACATCTTTAATTTATTACTGTATATTACACACATTCAGAAGATTTGTGTGGTGAACCAAACACTTAAATAATAGTTTTTTTGGTTAATGCATTGATAGAGCAGCTATAATCGATCAGCTCTCTCTTTAAAAGATACTACATCTCTGTTTAATGGGAAGATCAGGTTGGTCAAGGCAATAGTAGTAGGGTAGCACTTACCTTCATTGTAAAAATGTTTGCCACTTACTGCATTTTCAAAATGACTCCTCTCTCTCGTGTACCTTCTAGTTGCTAAAATAGCCGCTTTTTTTGTGCGATATGAGAATTGTTTTGTCTAGTATTTCATTTCAATTCAGTTCTATGGAGATACACGCATCAAAAGTTTGGCCTCAAAGTAAGCTTATTAAAATAGTTATTATTATTATGGTGCTCTATATTCTCTGTAGTGCTAAAGTAAAGTTAATTTTGTATTCATACTTCATTTTTAAATTGAATCACAGCTGTCTTCTGCTAACACAATCATTGTGACAGATTGTCAGGGACACAAGAGTTACTTTAGTAACATAGGAGAGATGATGTAGCCCAACAGGGGGCATATCTGTGAGAAGGGCAAACTGGTGAATGTGAACAGGCATGGGACACCAGAGGTACTTATGCCCTTTTAGGGTTAAGAATAGGGCTATCAATAGGGAAAGCAGAATTAGTGAAAGGTTATATTTGACAAAACTGACCAGTAACAGCAGGAGAGCCTCAACTGGGAAATTTGGGATCCTGCTGCTAATACAGAGGACAGGTGCTCTGGCCATCTGTCTTTTAAATAAAAGTTATTCTCTGAGATGCAGGTGCTTCCATAGTTTAATTGTGTTACCTGAAATTTGATTAAAATCTATTAACAATTTAAAATGTAGAGTACAAGGATGGCCCCTAGCTCCAAATGACCCTGAGGTTGAATTATGTGGGTTCAACAAATTGACAATGTCATTCATTACAAATATGCAATGTGTTAATTTTTAATTTAACAGCTGTACATTTCAAGTTAAGGTCCACAGCTCTTTAACACTGCAGGTCACAGTACAAGTCCTTGAGCCCCATCTCCCTACTACAAAGTATCAGGCATTAGTATCCTAAATAGTCATATTTCCATTTTAATCACACAGAAGAAATGGTAAGAAAATTTCATGTAAACAGAATAATTTTAAAGCACAATATTTATGAAATTTAAAGCAAAATGCCAAAGTGAAATGCTATTGATCACATAAATATTTGTTATCTAAAACATCACACATTTCAAATAAGCAGCATTGCACAAATCACTGACCATATTTTTCACATTACACTTATGTTACTAAATTGTCAAACATCATGATCACATTGGAGTGCAGTTTGTTTTATATTTGACTGCAGACCCATTTCTGTTTCTGCAAATCAGAATCAGTCCACATTTTGAAACACAGTATGAGGCAAGCCTTGGCATGAAATTACTAAAGAAAGAGACCATGGCTACCACATATATGACAAATTTTTATCCATATTCCAATATAAGAAAACAAAGGACTAGAGCCTATCCCAGCAGCCAGCAGAAATCAATACTGTATGGTCCTGTTCTGGCAGACACACATCTACAGCCTACCGCACAAGTGCTGACCACTGAACTGCTCAGGAATTTCTACAGGTTTTGAAATTTTACCTGAAATTTCTTTGAGTACAAAGCAAAAAGCAATTTTTCCTCTTCATATTTTCGTGAATCATGGTTCAATTCTGAGTAATGTTGTGTCCATTACTTCCTCTTGACCCATTTTAACATAATGAATGCACGTCTATGTGTCTTTCTGATTTAATTACGTTTCAAAGTGTTTAATTCAATAAAAAATAGCATGCAGATGGAGAATTTTTATTATTAAAACAGTTGGTGGGAAGAGGTGTGAGCTCAGCTTCTACAAGATGTGTACTAGGTTATACAAAACATTATATGCTATTAACAGAAATGACTGATGCCATTTACAGTATATTAACATCAACATGAAAAGACTACTGCACTATTTATGTGTTTGCTGTTTGACAAATCCTTATGTAAAGTCAGTGCTGACCAACATGCAGATGTGCACTTAGGAAAACATGCATGTATACACAGACATTTTAACGTCTTATTATAGAAGAAGCATGTTTCATTCTCAATTACGTAAACATAATGCAGGCATTCTGTAATGTTCTTTGCTGATTAGATAGCAAAGGTGAAAATGTTATATGTTAACAGGGTTATTATTGTCACGTGTACAGAGGATAGTGCATGTGCTACAAAAGTAAAAAAAGGGATTGTCAAAAGTAAGATCACTAGAAGTATGAAAGGATGAGGTGTAAAAACCAGTTTAGAGTTGAAATGCCAGAAAAAGAAAACTATCTGTCAATAGGTTTGTCATCCACAAAAGTGGGTTCAAAATAGCCAACAAGATGATCTTTTATCCACTCACCAATCAACTAGGGAATCCATTCCTGGACAGGTTTATCCATTCCCGGGAATCCTGCATGTCATTCCCGGGAATGACACAGTGCATGGGCATCTCACATGTGAACGGTTTTAGAGCGAGCAACACTTATTTTTAATAAAACTACTGCAATATGTTGACACCAATAAAAGACTAACCTTATCTACAAGCAGTTCATGCTGTCATATAAGTACATGTATCTAGTTAGTTGCGGTAATAAGAGCGTAGAAAGCATAACGTGTCAAGTGTGCGGTCATCCAGGTGAGAGCACACCTTCGTGTAGAGTACGCCAGCCGCTGAGAAAGCACACTCTGCCTGCACTGACGTAGGCGGCACAGTCATCAGATACTGATACACTTGTTCTAAACAATGCCTGCACTTGCTGTTGCTCTGAAATACCACCGTTTCAGCTTTTACTGATGCATCCATTTTCTTGTCATCATTCTGTGATGGCAACTTTATTGAAAAAAAGATAATACGGATGCAACAGACAGACACATTGCAATTTCAAGTTGCTGTTCAAAGCTGTTGTCTGATAAAGTGCAAGCTGCAGCAATTGAGCCACCTTAATTATTTTCAACTATAATTCTGTTATTTCTTGATCAATTTTTGCACTTTTACACGCTATATATGAAAGCTTGGCCATTCCCGTTCAGCCAGTAATTCCAGCAGTTTCATTCCCAGGAATGCGGGAATGGGAAACATCTGGGAATCCCGGCAGCCTGGGAATGGATTCCCTACAATCAACCCCTTAAAATTATGGCCCTAAAGGCCACGCCTCTAGCAACCAGGATCTGCATCCTGATGACAAAATCCACAAAATGGCAGCACCCAAGGAAAAACAAAATTGTGTCCACAAATAAATTCCTAATAAATATATTAAACCTGAAATTTGACTTTGGAATCAGAATCCCTAAGTTTCAAAACCCCAGAAGAGAAACTCTCACCATTCGAAACCACATTCGCTTCAGAACAGGTCATCCATTTTAAGCTAAGTATATTCGGGGCCAGACAGTACTTGGATGGGAGAAAACCTAAGAAAAGCTTGTGTTGCTGCTGGAAGAGGTGTTGGTGAGGTGGTCTGAATGTGGATCCCAATGCTCCAGTGCAGTGATAGTCACACTGTGCTGTAAAAATGGTGCCGTTCTTTGAATGAGATAATAAAAGATCTTAAAAGATTTCTGGGCATCCTTCACAAAGAGTATTGAGTATGCCAGGGGTGGGCAAAGTCATTCCTGGAGGGCCGCAGTGGTTGCGGGTTTTTGTTCCAACCCAGTTGTTTAATTAGAAAACAATCCTTGCCAATAATTACATTTCATGGCTTGTTAGTGCTTTAACTCTGCTATGTCAAGTCATTCTCATATCCTAGATTTTTTTCCAGTCTAAGGATATCATCCAAATACTTTCAAGTGTAAAATGGATGGGTAATTCTCAATCCTTCACTTTTTTCTCTTCTCTTTCCTCCCAAGTATTTAATTAAACCAAATAGTGCACGATAAATACACACAGGTGTAAAGGGTAACAAGCAAAATGGATAATTGCTGGTTTCTTTTGTCATTTGCATCTTATTGCTAATAAGGAGCAATTAAAAACCGAGAATGCAGCTGTTTAAGACTTAAATAAGCAATAAGGGTTCAAAATCTTAATGAGGGAGATAACTAAAATGAAGCAGGAGATGTTTCTAGAGCAATAAGTGCTTTTTATTAAGCAATTGGGTTGGAACAAAAACCTGCAGCCACTGCGGCCCTCCAGGAATGACTTTGCCCACCCCTGGAGTATGCCGATATCCAGGCTAAATTGCCCATCATGTTCTAGTCATTCTGGCCCCCTAATCATCTCTTGTCTCTAATTTGCTATCTCTCTCACCACCTAAAAACTAATGTGTGGTGAGTGTACTGACGCAACAATGGCTGCTGTCACATAATGCAGGTGTGTGCTACACATTAGTGGTGGTTGAAGTGGCTTCCCACTCACTAAAGCACACTGAATGTGCAAAAAATATGTCCCACAGAATCCATAACTCATATCACACCAGTGTTACAATTTAAGTAACCTTGTATATTTATACTGAACATCAGATGGAGTTTTTTGGATGTTTGGACCACATACAGTCATATTTTCTGGTTTATTTTACTCTGATTTTCTTCCAGAGTAATGTTGATTTTTGATAATGTTAATTTTTGCTGATGTTGTGTTGCAGTCTTGTTTTTCTTAGGTGCTGCCATTTTGTGGGTTTGCCGCCATGATGCAGTGCTCCATTTCTGCAGTTGCTTTTTCTAAAAATCACGCTAAGTGCTGTCACACAAGTGACACCTCAGAAGTCAGCATTACATGATGGGCAATGTCCAAAATTATAAATATTCTCAAAAGGACTGGTTTAATAAACAACCCCTCTGAAGTTGAACTTCTGAACAGACTTTCTTCCAGTACAATTTTTGTTTCGCAATTTCACTTTAACACTCATTATATTGATCTTCTGTTTTTGACCCTTTCTAGTCTTTCGGTTTATGTTCATCTTCTGGTCTCTTTTACTTACCTTTGTGGCTCCCACCACATTGTGGCAGAACAAACAGAGATGATTGGTCATAATTAGATTTGATTGGTTGGATTGTTTTTAAAGGAACTGAAACATATGTAATTAAATCAGCCCATTTAACCCAACATACTTTATCAATTGATAATCTTGTAAAATTTTTAAGAAACTTTAAATCATCAGTAGAATATCGTCATGTTACTATTTTGCTTTTAACCAGACCACAAGGCAATTTGTAATGTCATGAAAAGAAGTACTTCCTATCATTTCAGTAACATTCAATTTAAAGTACATCATTCTACACTGAACAAATGTATTTATATCTAAAGAATATTTAAACTACGAAACATAAGATCTAAGCAAGTGAAAAGTATTTATATCAAACCATTAATTGTTGTTGTTCTTATTGGAGGATTTCTTCACTTACCACACTGCATAATTTCATAAAATAAATTATACTCTTGGCTTACACTGTTTAACAGTGGCTACATCAAAGCAAAACAATACAATTTCTCCTTTCTGTAATATATTTATTTTTTAATGTCCTACTTGAGAAAAAATGTGTGAGAGATGTTTTGTAGATAAAGATTGTGTGAATATTGTACCACACATTGTGGACAAGTGTCAACTAAATATAAAAGCTTCATTGCTAATTTTGCTTCCACTTTTAGTGATTCTATATTTAGTTTTTATATCTGGCAAGGAGGCTTGTTTTATGAATGTGATCAGATATCATTTATTTTAACTTAGTGATATTCTTATTTTACATTAAATGATGCAGTAAAACTATTGTTTTTTGAAAATATAATCATGCCTCAGTAGGGTTTGTAAGAATATCATGCATGGAGCACTCAAAAATGTATTTTTGTGAATATATACAAATACGTATCTAGCATGGTCATTCAACTTGTCAGGTCATAAGGTGAGCCTCTCAGAGAGCTCGGTTTTTAATGAGCACTTTTCCGCCGAAGGAGAGGTCAATGTGGAGCACATTCACATTCAACGCAAAACTGCTCCTTTGCTAACCTTCTCACTAAAGAGTCACTGAAAGCACTCTGTGACACTGTTATATCACCATGAATTCAGGATACATTTGCCCATGGCTGCTTTTAATTTTCAATCTTCACATATAAATGACAGATTTACAGCTTTCCACCAACACTGACTGTTTTCTCTTAACTTATTCCCTTTGTGGTCAGGATGGGGTTTTCAGCTAACTATAACACAAACTCACAAAGTAAGTGATTTGTCATAAAAGAGTAGATGTATTAAACCTAAAGAGAAGACAGTCCAATAAGCAAGATTACCAAACACAGATGAGTAAAGGGTTAATGGAGTCCTAAGTTCTTACTTGATGTTACAGAAAATTGAGTCTCATACAGCTACTGTATGCTTCCTGAAAATGGCCTTCCAAAGATGTTTCAAATTGTCGTCATAGTAGGTGCATGAACAAAATCCGCAGTTTTCTGGTTTAGGGTCACTTTTGTAGTGAAAAATCTGTTATTCCTGAAGTGAATTGCAGGCTCGCCATTTGTCTCCTTGTTTTATCTTGCTCCCTAGTTACACATGACCAGAATGGACAGGGCTTCCATAGTTATATACAAACCTTCTGATTTGTGTGTACATCGTAGATATCTTCGTTTCTGTCCCTGGGAATTTCCTGTTTGAGCCCTTTCCAGGCATCACCTAAGAAAAGAAAAGAACACACTCCTGGGTATTTGGAGTTCCTTGTCTGGTTCACCAAAGTTTCCAGCTGAGACATCACCAGAAGGAGTGAACTATGAGACCTGGTAATGTACATTCAAATATGAGATGATGAACTTGATTCTGAGAGACTTGTCAAGAATGTGTATTACATCAAGTTATCAAATACAATATTGAAAATGTTTGACACTTTCCTTTTGACTTATCCATGCAATATAACATATTGTATTCTACTTTGACATTCATTAAAATAAATAAGTATCCTGCTTTTCGGTGTGAGATGTGAGATGATATACCTTTAAAGCCATCAAGTAAAGAATTAAGTTCACTCGAAAAAGCCCACTGTGCCAAGTAAAAGTGAGAAGCAAAGATAAAAGGTTATCCCATAACACATCATCACTGACTTATTAGATTAGATATGCTTTATTTGTCCCCAACTGGAAATTAAGACATTATATACTAGGCTAATTTAGAATCATCAGGTAACCTAAAATGCACATCCTTGGTATATAGGAAGAAATCCGAATATATGGAGAAACCCACACAGATACCCCCATGCAGAGGAACCAAGCACAGATCCTCTGCACTGGTGTGCACCCAACATGTTATTAACAAGCAGATGTGTATGTACAAAAACAGTAAAGTAATCGTACCATACAACTTGCAGTATGCACTTGGGCATCAATTATAACAAATGTTTTGCTTTTCAAAAGTGTTTGGTAATTGTGATTAGACACATTTGAGCTCAAATATAATTTCAACCTGACTCTATCACATAGAAGTTTGGAGAAACATGAAATGAACATTTATTGAATTTAGTGTGTTTAATTTCTTAATGATACTGGTACATAGTATTAGTTTAGCTTCACTAAAAATGTTTTGCTCATCATTTTCATGTATTCAACATCTAATTCTTCTTGTTTCAGTGTCCAACAATATTTGATTAGCACTTAGATTCTGAGCGGCATGGTGGCGCAGTGGGTAGCACTGCTGCCTCACAGTTAGGAGACCTGGATTCGCTTCGCAGGTTCTCCCTGCGTGGAGTTTACATGTTCTCCCTGTGTCTGCGTGGGTTTCCTCCCACAGTCCAAAGACATGCAGGTTAGGTGCATTGGCGATCCTAAATTATCCTTGTGTGTGCTTGATGTGTGTGTGTGTGTGTGTGTGTGTCCTGCGGTGGGCTGGCACCGTTCCCAGGGATTTGTTCCTGCCTTGCACCCTGTGCTGGCTGGGATTGGCTCCAGCAGACCCCCGTGACCCTGTGTTAGGATATAGCGGGTTGGAAAATGCCTGACTGACTTATGGATTCTACTTGCTAATTGCTCAGGGAAGATGCCCAAGTGCAAATGCAGAAAATAAACCTTTAGCATAATCTTCATTGTCCATTGTTGTCTTTAAGAATATCTGAGAACTCTGATTTTATTTATAATAGAATGAGAACTTGACAGGTAAGATCAATAGCCTTTTTTGAGATCTTTCTTATTGTTTGCATGAAATGTGCAAGGGGTTGTGCTTCCTTTCCTAGCAGGTAGTGAAATATTGCTGCTTTTTCACATACAGCTGAAGGTTTCTGCAGAGGTTATTACCAAACTAGTTTCTGGGGTCAGATCCAGAGGAGTAGTGAAGGGTTTCTAGGTCACCTGCCTGAGAAAATCTCATTAATATTTGAGGGGTGTCCTGTATGTTTGGTTTATATGACTTCTCTTAGATTTTGGATACTTTATAGTGGTGTGTCTAAGTGAAATGTATATATATACTGTAATTTACACAACAGTCCCCAAATATCCAGACTTTATCATGTGAGGAATAGTTCTGGGGTTTAAATTTTGGCTTCAGGAAAAGTGTGTTAGAGGGGTTTCTGTATCTTTTTTGATCCTGTTATTTCTCTTATGCATCTTTGTTTAGTAGATTTATTACTCGTCATGTACAGTAGATGTGGCTAGGTATTCATTTCTGTTGTGTGTCAATTCCAAACTTAATAAAAGGAGCAGATCTTGTTTAACAGATGGGGTCCCCTTTGTATGCATTGTATACATAACTCTCTGTATGTCTGATCTCTGGAAGCTGCACACTGGCTATGAGTGTTTCTGAACCAATGCAGATATAGCAGCAGCAAATTAAATTATCAGCTTTTTATTGAAATCCGTTCAAAAATCTTTGAAAGATATTCACTTCTAGGTCTCTAAGTTTTTTAGCAGTCACATGTCTTGAATGCCATATTTTCTATAAATATGCAAATAGTTTTCTCCCACATACCAGTTTAAAAGCCAACAATTTATTATTTTTAGCTATTAAATAAGAGAATACACTTTGTAAATAACACTATGGTGTATGTATTGCCAAGTACTTAGAAGTACTGTACTTAAGAAAGTAGAAAGTGCAAATAAAACATGTTTAACTTGATCTTGCCTCATTTAGTTCCACTAATTGAGTGTATCTATAATGAATAGCTAATCTCTATAGTAGTAAAATGAAATTAAATCTTATTAAACCTAAACATGGTCCATATTCAATTCAATTCTACTTATATTAACATATTTTCCTTTCATTACACCACACACTGTGTTCACTCAGTTGCAGCCAAATTAGATTTCTGTGCCCTTTAAGAATTGTGCTGCCAATTTCCCACAATATTTCCAACTGAGGAAAATGCTGCATATTATAAAATTTAATGCTGTAGGTGTTAAGTGGCTCTCCTGTTAATTTGAATGTTGACAGCATGGTCATTTCCAGTCATATACCAGATTGTAACATTTAAAACAGGATTCCATAAGGGTGAATGTATAAATGTCTGACAACCTGCTGTGTAGGAAGAAAATTTGTTAACTATATTAGTGTTTTAATCATCAAGTGAAATTTAAATTAATATTTCTCAGAGGGCATTTTTTTTCTTTATTGTAAAATTGATAATAACTGCTAATCCATTTTGTAGATTTGTACTCTGGTTGTCCTGGGATGTGGGAGAACACCGAAGGACACAGTAAAAATGCCCTGAGACTCTGTTAGAACATTCAAATCCCTCTCAGACAGTAAACCAGCTCTGAAGTGACCCTTGAATATATGAAACAGTAGCCACATGACCACTATGGCATTGCACTACTCTTAGTAATAAAGTAATGAACAAAAAAACAGAATGTTGGCCATTATAAGCAAAGGAAACAAAAACCTAGACTTTCTGAAGTAGACATAGCTTTTATTTTTCACAATTTACAATATATGACAGCACAGTAGTTCCTATACATTTGCATTTTTAATTATTGCTATTCTTTATACATTTTTGTTTTCTTTCTTTATACAATCAAACCTAGAAATGTAAATGTCATTTTTTATCACATATTTCTTACACAAATTCACAGCACAGACCCTGTCTTTTGTTATTTCAGTGATATCCACATCCTCAAATTAAGGGAACTGTCTCAGCTTTTCAGTGAATGAATGACATATTTGACTCCAGGGCAAGAAGCTGACAGGAATTCATCTTCTTCTAGTCCACTTTCAATTTTTTAGAATGTTAAGTTTTGTTTTTTCAAGATATTATTATGGCAAGATGCACTTGAGCGACTTATTCTGGTTCTAGTAAACTAATGTGTTGGAAACTAACCCAAAGGATTAAAACCCCTGAATGAAAGTAACAAGTGAAGTACTAAGCATGACTTTAAATTTGATTGCTTAATTTTTGTGGAGTGCTGTTTGTGAAACCCTACAGCTTTTTGTAGTTTAATTTAATCTATGTTTAAAATATGCTGAATATGGAGTAGGGAGAGTGTTTTTTGTTATCTAGATTTCAGCAGCCTACAGAGCACCACGTTGATCTTTTTCAGGGATGACTTCTTCAACAAAAGCATCCATCCAATACCATTAGATGAACTGCTGCTGACATATTGGCATTTTTACATTCTAATATGGATAGTCAGAGAAAAGCTCAACTCCAACATAATTCAGAGTTATATTTAAATTAGGAGACGGAAGAGAACAAACTACAATGTTCTGTTGTGTTTGTAATTTAAGTAAAAATCATAATATAAATAAACCTGTCAAAACCACCGGAGCCTTGAGGAATTATAGTACAGTAATCCCTCGCTATATCACGCTTCACCTTTCGCGGCTTCACTCCATCGCGGATTTTATATGTAAGCACATTTAAATATATATCGCGGATTTTTTGCTGGTTCGCGGATTTCTGTGGACAATGGGTCTTTTAATTTCTGGTACATGCTTCCTCAGTTGGTTTGCCCAGTTGATTTCATACAAGGGACGCTATTGGCAGATGGCTGAGAAGCTACCTGGCTTACTTTTCTGTCTCTCTTGCGCTGACTTTCTCTGATCCTGACGTAGGGGGATTGAGCAGGGGGGCTGTTCGCACACCTAGACGATAAGGACGCTCGTCTAAAAATGCTGAAAGATTATCTTCACGTTGCTATCTTTTGTGCAGCTGCTTCCTGAAATGACATGCTGCACGGTGCTTCGCATACTTAAAAGCTCGAAGGGCACGTATTGATTTTTGATTGAAAAACAAACTCTGTCTCTCTCTCTCTCTCTCTCTCTGCTCCTGACGGAGGGGGTGTGAGCTGCTGCCTTCAACAGCTTTGTGCCGCGGTGCTTCGCATACTTAAAAGCAAACAGCCCTATTGATTTGTTTGCTTTCCTCTCTCTTTCTGACAGACTCTGCTCCTGATGCGCACTCCTTTGAAGAGGAAAATATGTTTGCATTCTTTTAATTGTGAGACGGAACTGTCATCTCTGTCTTGTCATGGAGCACAGTTTAAACTTTTGAAAAAGAGACAAATGTTTGTTTGCAGTGTTTGAATAACGTTCCTGTCTCTCTACAACCTCCTGTGTTTCTGCGCAAATCTGTGACCCAAGCATGACAATATAAAAATAACCATATAAACATATGGTTTCTACTTCACGGATTTTCTTATTTCGCGGGTGGCTCTGGAACACAACCCCCGCGATGGAGGAGGGATTACTGTAGCTATAAAAAGTATTCACCCCTTGGAAGTTTTCATACTTTATTGTTTTACAGCATTGAATCACAGTGAATTTATTTTTTTTTTACATTGATCAACAGAAACAGATTCTTCAATGTCAAAGTGAAAAGAAACATGTGCAAATTTGTCTAAATTTAATACAAATATAAAACACTAAATAATTGACGATTTTATTATTACTATTTTTTTTTAATAGATGCCCTTTTGGCAGCCATGACAGCCTTGAGTTTGTGTGCACAGGCAGGATTCTGACATTTTTAGACCTATGAACGCTGCAATGTTCCTTGTTCTTCTTTGCAAAACTGCTCAAACTCTACACAGGGATTGTTAGTGAAAAGCCTTTTTCAAGTTCAATCACAAATTCTCAATTGGAGTTGAGGCCTGAATTCTAACTTGGCCACTCCAGGATATTAATATTGTTGATTTTAAGTCATTCCTTTGTAGCTTTGTCTTCATGTTTGGGTTCATTGTCGTGCTGTAAAATAAATCTTTTCCTTATATGCAATTTGCTTTCAGACTGTATCAGGTTTTCCTTTAGGATTTCTTTGCATTTTGTTGCATTCATTTCACCTTCTAGCCTCACAAGCCTCCCAGGGTCTACTGCAGAGAAGCATCCCCACAGCATGATACTGCCACCACCATGCTTCACGGTCTGGTGTCCATGCACTGCATTGTTATACATAAGATCAACTCTCTATTGAGGAGCTACGTCACCTGGGGGCCTGTGGGGGTCTTAATTTGGCCTTGGAAGAGGTGAAATCATTTTTAGTACTGTACTTCAAAAAGCCCTTTAGTCAACAAATTAAAGAAGGATTTGAAATTTACTTGTTCCATAACCCCAAAAAGAATAAAAAAGTAAGAAAATACATTTAGCCAACGCAGACAAAAACTAACAAACGGTGATTGTGAAATCAGCACTACACTTAAATAAAACATATCGTGAAGACTTAAGAACAAGAGTTAGAGCTGTGCTGTTTCAATTATTTTGGGATTTCAAATTTTTGTAAATTCTTGTGTTGGTTTTATTTCCCACCTTTTCTCCACTTTTGCACTTGTTTTTAACTTTCATTGTCACATTGTCATTTTGTATCTCAATTTAAACAGAGGCCAACTCCATTTTGAGTGTTTTTGCATGGCCATGTGTGATGCTGGTCAAGGACACAAGGATCACTTGACATATTATGTTGTTGTTTTCTTCTGGTAGTACACTGACTATACAGAATCTTGAGGTCCTCACTTTTCTTACTTTTACACAACATATTAGTCAAGTGGTGTGGTGGGGCTCCACATTGGAGGTCAGAGTGCCAAGATACACTAACATTCAATCAAAGGGGAAGGTGAAAATCTGAACACTAAGAAACATTGGTAATCTAAGTAGAAACAGGAAGCAGTGCTGGTGCTGGTATTGCATAATGGTGAGTACTGGCTCATGCAAGCACTGGCTACTGGTGATGGTGGCATTCTACTTTCAGAGTCCAAGTTTAAGAATATTTTAAAAAGGTTTTATAGATATATATTTTTTAACATTAGTTTAGACAGTCAGGACTTTTTTTTTGTTAGTTTTGACTTTGGTTTCTTCTTTACATATTGGGCATTGGCATACACTATTCTTTGTCTTTTAGGCTTTTCTACCTTTGCTTTGTCATTTGACCATTGTCTCTCCCTCAAATTCCAATCCATGTGAAACACATACTGTACATCCTAGCTCTAGTCTAAGTACTAAATTATAGTTTACTGCCAAAGAAAATACTAAAGTTGCTTGTGTTTTGAGTGAAACTAATATTCAGGCATTCAGTCAAAAGGTACTAGTAGCTTTTTAGTGTCAATAGCATCTCCACCAACTAACAACAGCAACATTTTTATACATGAAAGCAACTCAAAGTGCTTTTCAGTAATACAGTAATGGCTAAACAGAGCTGCTAGAGAAAGTAAAAATTAAAGAACAGTTATTTATAACAAGAGAGAATGATAAAGTCCATATTAATAACAAAATGATGGTCACATGTCAATGAAATACATGAAATAAAAACTGCAGTTGGGAGAATGTTAGAGAAAATAAACCTATGCAGATCCAATGCCAAAAGACCACCCATTCTCCTCCAGTGG
Source organism: Erpetoichthys calabaricus (assembly GCF_900747795.2). NCBI lineage: Eukaryota > Metazoa > Chordata > Cladistia > Polypteriformes > Polypteridae > Erpetoichthys > Erpetoichthys calabaricus. The sequence goes on from NC_041396.2 coordinate 48,789,785, forward strand.
GAAGTCTACAGTCTATGAGTCTCTCACCATTAACAGGATGCTCTTATGGAGTTTTCTTCATTTTTTCTTCTTCCCAGCATCTGAAATGGCTGCAACATACTTAGTCCAGATATCAGTGGTACATAGCACCACCACAGAGCCGTGACATCACTGGGGGAGAGGGGCTTCAGGAACTTAAACTCCTGATGTCAGTGTCAGAGGGGGACATTTTTTTGTGCACTGGGTGGTTCCATTAGGCACCCATTGTTGGGACTGGGGGTGATAAGTTAAAAGGCTGTCTGCAGGATGTAAGTATTTGCTGTATTGCAAAGGAGTCACCACTTTGAAGTTTACGGCTGGTTGAGATTTACAAACAATACCACGTGTGATAAGAGAACTGCTGCTTCCTTGGAGGATCCTGGATAATCCAGTTACTGATTGTGTCAGGATTGTTTGTGTAAGTATTTGCTGTCTTGCAAAGGAGTCGCCGCTTTGAAGTCTGGCCTTGGAGGATGTCTGTATTTACCTGACTTGGAAATATTGGTTTCTAATCAGCATATCTGTACTTATTCATGATTGGTAACAATTCCTTTTTTTAACTTGTGTTTTCATTAATTGTTAAACCCAGGAAATGCAGATGTACCATTGTTTAATCTGATTGTCCAGAACTGATAATGGCAGGGACTGAAGTAGATAAAAACTCCTGGCAGCAGAAAGCAGGGAGGACAGTCCACAGAAAACGTTGCCAAGGCACTCAGACAGAGCACAGGGGCTTGCAGGCAGACAAGGGTACCTGGCTGGCACGACGTGAGGCACAAGGACGGCAACACTTCCAGGAAGGAAGAGACAGGTCCACAAAGAGACGCCGGATGTGGGTTCAGCGAGAGAGGGAATCCGCATGAAAGGACCAAGCGAAGCTGACAGACGAGGAATGAGGCGTGCCTAGGTCCCAGCAACACAAGGAGCCCAGAGTGGAAGAAAAAGGAACAACGAAGAGACGCTGACAGGGATTCAACAATTTGACACAACTTCTGTAGGGGAACGAGTGTCCGGGGAACAGAATGCATCCATGGACAGTTGAACAATTAAGTGTTGAGGTAACACAGTGCACAAACTGGACTCTGCACCACTAAAGGTTGTATCCTCCAATTCTTGTTTTTAATGGACTTTTAGAGGGTGGACTGTGTATTTTCCTTTTTAAAAAAAAAAAGGAAATTGATTCCTGATATGTTTAGTTTTTGTTATGTTCGTTTATCTTTTTAATGTACCTTATATTGTCTTGTGTAATAGAACTTACTGTTGCTTTTTCTAAAATTTCTGTTGTGTCTTTCATTGTGTGTTTACTCACCGCCCAATTTAAAGAAACCTGTGTGCTATTATTGGTAAATTTCAGGAGTTCCCAGTCTCTTAATAAAACTGGGTGGCATAGTCGGATATTTTAAAGGTGTCTAAGTTAGATTACCTATAAGTGTGACCTGATCTTTCAACACCTGCTCTCATTTCTGTTCAACCTGCATGTACGACATGTTGAAAAGCACATGGGGGAACAACTGCACCCCTTCCCCGGATTATCACAAAAGCTGTAACATAAGCAAAATGAGATTGAGAGAGGTTTTGTGCATCATTTTGAACTCTGTGTAATTATTTAAAATGAAAATAATCAAAAAGTCCAAAGAAAATGTGAGTATGTCTTTACAGACAATAGTCAAAAAGGAACTTGTTCAAGATGGCAGTGTATCTGGCATTAAATGGCCCAGGCAGGAAGGGACAGGTCCAGGAGGACAATTGGTAGAAGTGACGGCAGAGGTGGTAAGGCTGTCTTTCTTTCATTCTGCTGAGAGAGAAAGGGAATAGGTATTAAGCAACAGTGCCAACCCCTGGAGGGTTATTATCATTACCAGAGCTCTTAAGCTGCCTCCCCTGCCACAGAATAGTGGAAAAGAAAAAAAACAAAAAGCAAACGAAAAACACACAAGTGTTTGTGATTACTGATCAGCCTATAAAATAGCAAGTGAAGTTTTATCATAAGAAAAGAACCAATTTCCTTCTCCTTCCCTCAGTATGAGGGAATGCTAGTGATGCTAGTAATTTCATAAGTGATCAAGAGAAAGCCAAATAAAAAGTTGTTTAGTAATTTTTTCAAGTGTTCACCTGGACTCGCCTGGTGTATCTTTAACAGCAAAGTTTTCACTTTTTTGGTGCATAGAAACATAATGTTGCCTTACTGGCTCTTTTAAGTTTCACTCCCAAAATATTGAGTAAGTTAGTGTAAAAGGATCTAAGATTTTGACTAAAAATGTAGGGAGACAAGCACATCAAAATATAAAAAGGTGCAAAATTGCTTAGAGCCTTATATAAATTAAAAAAGTATTTTACGATCAATCCTAAAGGACATAGGCAGCCAGTGTAATGATGCTAAGACTGGTGAGATATGCTCAAATTTTCTGTTTTTAGTGAAAATTCGCAATGCATTTTAGACTAATTGTAGCCACGTTATATTGTGAATTTCCCATTGGGATTAATAAAGTATCTATCTATCTATCTATCTATCTATCTATCTATCTATCTATCTATCTATCTATCTATCTATCTATCTATCTATCTATCTATCTATCTATCTATCTATCTATCTATCTATCTATCTACAGTATGTCTTTTGGTAATCCTGACAGAAGTGCATTGTAGTAATCTAGACAGCTAAAGACAACACTTTTCAGCATCTTGCAGTGATATAAAATATTTAACTTGTGTGATGTTGCTTAAGTAAAAGAATGCCGACTTAGTACTTAGTAATATGCTTAATGTGTAGTTTGAAGGTTAACTCTAAAGAAGCAAAGAACTATTGTAACACACTTTTAAAATTCCTAGGAAACAATACAAGTGTTTCAAAAGAAGAATGATTGTGAATACTTTATTTACTCTTTTTTTGCATATTTAACATTATAGAAAATCTCTAGAGCATCTTCTTAATGTTCTCACCTTTAACTCCTTATCAATATTCATCATATGTGAAATATCTACTTAGGATTTCGTTTTTTCCTGTACCAGTCAATATTTATTTTTATTTGTGAATCTATTGGTATACAGCTATGTTTATTAGAGAACTAAAATGATTCTTAATAATCTGTACTTTGAACTTGATAAAACACTTGAACACTTTTCAATAATGCAAAGAATAAAGTATTTAAAATTTGATATTAATTTATTAATGTAGTAGGCTGAGCTTTAGTTTTATTCAATATCGTTGATAATGTCCGTTATTTCATCCATTATCAAACCTGCTTAATGCATTTCAAGCTCCATTTCATGTTCCAGTAACATCATGTGCAAAGCAGGAGCCAAGCCTGCTATTGATGATGTGCTGTGCATATCTACAAATATGCTGTAGTATAGTTTGAGAGCTCAAAGATGATACCAATGTGCACAGAGCAGGTGCAGCGTCCAGCAAGACCCTATGACACAGAGAGAGAGAGAGCAGTAAAGTTTTAAATCATTATGCTAGTAAAGTCAGAAGTAAGTTGCCTGTGTTAGGTGTCTTTGAAGTAATTCACCTGTGAACACAAGAGAAAAAAACACAGGAGATTTTGTCCAGACGCTGGAAAGTGGGAATCCAAAGGATACCAGGGATTCTAGACCTTACTTAGATAGGGAGGGAAGCAGTAGATGGAACAATATGATCCCATGTTATATGTTTAAGGGTGTAATATACAGTAGGAGGAGGACTAGCATGAGGCCTGTCTCTGTTCATCAGTCTGCTAGGTGGCAGCAGACAGTCCCTGATTGCAGAAGTGGGACCCTGTTTCCCTTTCCCATCATTCCAGACCAAAATCTTTAAATGCCTACCAGACAGCCTTGGTGTCACAATCCCTTCTAATCCATTAACAGCTGTGTTTGGTGTTTTCACAGATGGGCTTAAAGTGGAGAAGGACAAACAAACTGTAACTGCCTTTAATTCACTATTAGCACGTAGACTTATCTTGCTCAGCTGGAAGAATCCTAGTCCACCTCTTTTAAGTCAGTGAGTAACTGATGTTATATACTATTTGAAACTGGAAAAAATCAAATTCTCACTTAGAGGATCCGTTCAAAGTTTTTTTTTTTAAACCTGGCAGGATCTAAACAATAACATTTTAAAATAAGCATTTATATTGGAGAGAAGGACTTCTTTCACTCTTTACTACTCAAAGGTTTACTCTGGCTTTTGGCCTTCCTTTATTTCTCATGGGTGAGGGTTGAATTGAATTTAGAATTTAGTTTTGTTAAGTTTGACTTGTATGGAACATTACATGCTTTTAATAAAGTCAATAAAAAATTTAAAAAAAGAAGTATGTGGGGATCAGAGGCACAGGGACACCAGAGGGTGCTACAAGCCTGGTATTTCTGTGGCCAAAGAAGGGTTAGTCTCCTAACATAATTATCCTGGGGCTTGGTGTGAAGTAGCCAGTAGGTTGTATAAAGGCACTTAAAGATTCATTTTAGTCTAGGCTCACGAAGAGAGTTGGAACAAAGGCTTTCTAGTAGGTGGAAGGAGTTGGAAAGATCTGAAGTGAGATAGAGGGTTATCTGTGATACTTTGGGTGCGGGTGGGTAAATGGGTTACACACCCCAACAGATGGGTTGGGTTTCAACCTTCTGTGTGTGTGCTCAAAAGACAGCAGGCTTGTTTTTTTTTTTTTGTCTAACCCTGTTTATACTTCATGTTTTTCTTTATTTAAACATGCTATTTTTTGATATCTGTGACTCATTCTTTGTTGTTCTGAGTGTGGAGAGTAGCCAAGAGGGTGCCCTATTCTGTTGCAATCTTTTAAATAAAACATAAGATATAATGCACACATGCTATGCTTTATTTAAGTGATTGTAAGGATTCCTTGATATAAATTTCAAATGAGAAGTGGAGCTAATTAAGCATGCATATTTTGCTCATACTTGCTAGCTATACGGTAATTACATCTATAAAGAGGTATGTTTGGATGCAGGAGATACTTTATGTTTATCCTCATTTGTTTTCCAGGATGTGAGGAACCATGGTATACTGGTTCACTGTGCAGAAACTGTGTCTTGGCATAAATTAAAGAAAAAGAGGTGATTAGCATTGTAGGGTTTAAACTTTCAGAGCAGCTTACTAGTTGTTGTTTTATGCCCTCCTCATTCAAACTATGTAGTTTTTTTCCACAAAGCAGATAGCTTTCAAACCTCCTTAGTAAATTTATAATTGTGCCCATAAACAAACAATGGCTGGCAGAGAAAAGCGAGGTGCCAGACGCTCTGACCGTCATCCTCATTTTCTGACCAAACCTTGCAGTATTCAACTGGGGAACAGATTCTCTGTTTTAAAAGAACAAGAGGATTATTTTATTTTTATATCTTCTCCTCCTGTTTCACCTACTGCACAGCTGGTCGTATCCAAGTCCCCACACATAACTCAGAGTCAAGTGATCGCTACTACTACCGAGTGCTCCCCTTCCCCTGTGAAGGCCTCACCTTCATGTCCTTCTGGGAGGAATATCAACAAGGCTGCACCTCAGGGTCTCCAACCAATTACACTGATTTTGGGGGATTCAATTGTCAAAAACAGCAGAAGAAGATTCGCTGCTGTCCACTGTTTCTCAGGAGCCAAAGTTTCTGATATCCTGTATCACCTTCCCAGTTTACTCAACAAGTACGTATGTATGTATGTACGTAAGCGAAATGTGATTATTCACATAGGGTATAACGACATCCGTGCCCAGAAGTCTGAAATTTTAAAACATGATTTTAACAAGTTTTACAGCTTTCTACAATCCCGTGGCAAAACTGTTTTTATCACTGGTCCAATTCCACCCCATGGAAAAGGATCTGGATGTTTTAGTCGCACTCTGAGCCTGGTTCCAGGTGACTTGCCCTTCATTAAATTTATTCTTTATTGACAATTTTAATCTTTTCTGGAATCATCCTTCATTTTTCAGGAATGATGAAATTCACCCTAGTTTCTTATGTGCTCCAGTTTTAGCAGACAGTATATTTTACTAAATGTTAAATTACTCTGTGAAGTGACTGAGCACCCACATTTTTGACAGTTTCACTGATAAGCATCCTGGTCATCCACTGCCTTCTTTATCTTCTGTCTGTTTTACCAACTCCCCCTACAGTCCAAATAATTCTTGCGACAATCTGGAGAGCCGCCCTATCATCCCTGTTATAATCAAGAATAGATCAAATAAACGTTATAAAGTAAAATTAATCTAGCAAAACCTTCTAAAATCCTAAAATCAAAAAAATAGTGCAAATCAGCTTGAAGAAGCTTAACTCTGTACCCTTTATATTAGTAATTTTATTTCTAAATATGGTCTACTCTTTCTGTTTCCACTGAATGTTGGATCTCATCCACTTCGTCAGCTGCACGCATTGAGGTTTCTCCTCCACATTACAGCTTCTTATTTTCTGCTAGACAAGGCAATAAAGAGGGTGGAATTGCAACTATCTCTTCTGTTTTCTTCACCTGCACCAATTGCAACTTTGGACCAGCATAAAAGAAGCCACCTCGCCTCACTCATGGAGTTGGGAGTCTAGAAAGACAGAAGGCAGACAAAGCTTCTCTGGAGTGGAGAGGGAGTAAGGGACAACTGTTTATGTCTAAAAAGTCTGTGAGAATGTATTTTGTTTAAGGTAACTCCGTCTGTTTGAACTCAGTTCTGTTCTAGTTGTGTCTGAGGTCTGGGGGCCTGTGAAACCCCTTAGCAGCCACATTATTCATACATTAAAGTAAGCATGCATTTGGAATTTTCTGGAATCCATTGAAATGTGGTATTACTGTATTTTCTCTGTTGGTTGCACTATATGTTTTGCAAAGGAAAAGACAGCTGCATAAAAAATAAACACATTAAAAAACAGCAAATCTCATTTAATAAACAAAATAAAGAAAACAGCTTATCATATTTTAAGATTTTTTTCAATAATGGTCCAGGATCAGTGACACTCCAAATATTTATCCTTCACTGATATTATATTTTTAAAAATTGACAAAAACAGGACATTCTGCCCAGTGAACCTGAAAATTGTATTCACCCAATTCCTAACAATTTGAGTTCTGAAGGTCCTGAAAGTCCTATTCTGTAACGCACTACATATGTTTATTGTTTTCTGTGTGAAAAACTTTCCTATGAAATTTACCTGAAACCTGAAGTGAGTTTATAGCATCTACTAATTCTGATAGTGCCAGAGGTTTTTCCAGTTCCTCTGCACTGAGAGCATCTAGTTGTGGTATCTGCAATGCATCCAGAAATGCTTTAGATTGTGTCTTGTCTTCTTTAAACTCAGTAGAATATAAGGATTTATAGTAGTCTCTAAATGTGTGCATTATATTTTTATGGTCAGTAATTTTTGTCTCCATCTGTGTTGGTGTTTGCTGGGATTACATTGCAAACTTCCTGCTTGTGGATTTGTTGAGCTAAGTTCTTATTAGCTTTCTTTCCATGTTCATAGTAATGATGTCTTGATTTAAAAATGATTTGTTCAGTTTCTTTAGTTGTTAAGAGGTTGAGTTCTGAATGCAGATCCTGTCTTTTCCTATGAAGTGCCTCACTTGGACAACTGGCATGTTTTTGATCTGTTCTAGTAATTTTACTGATTAGCTCTGATACCTTCTTGGTTTCCAATTTATTTCTGTGGGAAAGCTTTGAAATAATCTGTCCTCTTAAGAAAGCCTTCAGGGTTTCCCAGAGTATTCCTGCAAAAACCTCTGAGGATGTATTTGTCTCTAAAAAAAATCGATTTGTTTGGATGTAAATTCTGTAAATTTCTCGTGTGTTAATAAAAGTGGGTTAAGGTGCCATCTGTGAGATGAGTGTGGGGCATAATGATTTTAGCTCTGAGATCAAAGAGGCTTGGTCGGAGATAACAACAGCATTGTACTTGTAAGATTTGATAGTGGGCAGTAAATTATTATCTATAAAGAAATAATCCATTTTTGTGTAACTATGATGTACCGATGAGAAGAAGGAATATGCTCTTGAGTTTGGATTTAAAAATCTCCATGGGTCTGATAAGTTATGTTCCATTACAAACTGTGTAATTATTTTTGCGGTATTAGATGTTATCACCACTGTATTTGAAGACCCATCCACATTACATGTGTAGATATTTATTAGAATTATTTTAGATTTAAATAAATTATCCATAACCTTGACATATCACCTTTCAGGATCAGATACTACATCTCTTACAACAAATGAGATTGTTTTATGTATTAAGATTCCCACACCTCTAGTTTTCTTTGTATAGCTGGAGTGAAAGATTTGACAAATACAATGTCTTTGCATAAACTGGTCCTTACTTATAAAGTGAGTCACCTGTAAAAATGCTATCTTGGAATATAGGCCTGTTAGGTGACAAAATATTTATTTTCCCTTCAGATGATAAATTAGACCTTTGACATCCCAGCTCATAATGTTCACTATTTGGTCAGAGAGACACTGTTTCTGAACTTTTGAGGAAATTTTCTAATCTTAAGTAAAGATAATATGTTGTTTCATACAATAGCTGAAATAGCAGCCCCCAAACACACAGCCATCTCCCAAGTGAGGCTAGACTACACTTCACAAAGTCACAGTCCTCTGGCCTGCTTAGAGACAGAGCATATACATAATAAAATAAACACCTAGCAGTGGTGTAAAAAGGATTCAAACTGAGATATGTTATGAAAGTATAGGGTGGTCCAGATCTAACTATGCAACTTTTAATGCAATGCAATAATTGCGTAATTAGATCTGGAACACCCTGTACAGTCCAAATACAATAAATCTAGTATAATGTTAAACAGCCCCTTTAGAAAAAAAAATACTTATTGGTTACTAATATATACATATATTTAGTAGAATAAATTTCTTCTCCATGTTCCAAAAGTGAAGTTACATATCCTGTTGGATATGTTCTGTTGACTCACAGGGGATGTTGGTAGTAGTTGACAGTGGGGATAAAGAGGCCATACTTGGTCCTAATACCCCGCCTCAGTTTTGCTTCCACATTCACTGTCAGCTGGAGCACGTGCTGCCGCATGAGATCCTGGCTGATTCATTCCTTCGCCTAACTCATCCAGCTCAGTCTGTGGTAGGCTGATATGTGAATATGAGGCCAGCTTAGACTTTGATGTGCCTTTACCTACCTTTTCCTTCTCTTTCTGACCCCTTGGTCTCCTGTCCATGCTTTTAATATGTTTGTAATTAAATCCTCTCAGGTTGACTAAATACAGGACATCTCAGATAGATAATAAGAAAGCTAAATAACACTGCTGCTAGAGGAGCAATGTTTCAGTCATCTATCTCTCACAATGGTGGAGACTTTAGTGTCTTCTGACTTGGAGATCTGGGTCACTCTTTATATACTAGCAATTAAACAAAGACTCATGTAGTTTCTTTTTGTTTCTGATTTATCATTCCAACATGCCACAAAAAACAGACACCATTACAAGGCAAGGTGTCTCATTAACTTCTAAATTTCATGATAATGAAGTTCATAATAAAACTCCACTCAGTACAACCACTCTATCTCAGTCAGGGCTGCAGCCTTATACACTTAAGCATAAGCAAATATGTGTATGGTAATTCCTCAAGCAAAAAGCAAGTTTTTCTCTCACAGCATAAAAAGAAAACAAGAAGCAATTGTAGGCAAAGCTGACAAGTTATTTAGAAAGTGATATGAGAAAATATGAAGGGGACCTTAGCAAGAGAAAGTGCGAGAAGGTAAACGTTATATACAACACTGGTAGATGAAGACAAGCAGGGCAAGGAAGCTTGACAAGGAATGAGGAGCAGACAACACAAGAACATAAGTCACGCTGCAGAAACAGAATGGCTGAAGGTGGGAATCATGTAGGGGAGAAACAACATTAGATGTGATTCCAGAAGTCTGAATGCAGTAATGGCTCCAAACAAGGTAAGAGCAGGGATCCTTTTTATTATTATTATTATATTTAGCAGTATCAAGGGCAACTTACAAGGAAAGTTATAATACATTCAAGAATTAAGTCCAAGCATCAAAAACAACAGAGAACAAAATTAAAACTGAGCAAGAGTGAGAACTACTACTGCATAATTAAACCTACAACTAGACTAAGACAAAAATCATTATTCCAAACTCTCTATTACTACAGCAACAGCTATCCTGTAGAATAATAACTAACCAGTTTCAAAATGTTTAAGCAAAAGGTGCATTTTCAAAAGACACCTAAACTTGAGTGAATTGGGTGCAGTTCAAATGGATAAATGGAGATCATTCCATAATTTGGAACAAGAACGGGGAAACATTGTAAGGTCTTGGCACATCTGGCAAGAGGGGGGATGATCAGCAGGCATGCATGGACAGAATGGGTCTTGATGGGTCATATATAGAGACCAAAGACTAGAGATGTTGAGGAGAAAAATAATTCAGAGAACCTTATGTCAAGATGAGAGATCTGAGCTGGAGTCTTGCAGCAACAGGAAGACAATGAAAAGAACAATACAGAGGAGTAGTAGGAGTGAAATGAGGAACAGAGAACAACAGTGAAGCAGCTGCTTTCTGTAGGAGCTGGAGAGTTCTAATAGCAGTTAAATGAATTCCCACCTGGAGTGAATTACTCCATCTGACAGAGAGTCAGAGTCTGAAGAAAGAGTTGCATGGGATAGTTAGTTAAGCATAATTGGTGTAAAACCTACTGGAAATGGTGTAGCTGTATGGATAACTGAGGAGGAAATTAAACAAGGCAGATGGCAGTGGGGAATCGAAACATGAAGTAGAAAGGAGACAAAGTTAGGCAAAGGATGGAGATGTAGGAAGCAGAATGGCACAGGATGGAGTCATCATGGACAGGATCAAGGCTGCCTGCTGCTTGTTTGCTGGAGAACAAATACAAAAAAGTTTATGGTTTAACACCTACTTAATGAATAGCACCATTCACTTGAGGTGAATGTGTTCAAAGTATTCAATAGTTTATTCTTTTTACAGATTTTCAGTATTCAAAGATTGAGGAAAATTAATAGAATTGGCAGAACAGAAGGAACCATTCTGAAAGTCAGAAATTACATGAGTAAATATGTGATTGAGAGTTTGGCCTCATTGCAGGCCAGTTAGGCCAACAGGGTTAGTCTAAGTGCTCATTTTTGGTGCCATGGCCATTATACAGTTTCTATGTATGCTTTTGGTACAATTCTCTGTTATCAAAGTTTTTTCTTGCAAGCTACAGTCAGCCTTACCCAGAGTCTATGTATCACCTGCACATATCTGCCAAGAAGCACACATGTCCAGAGTTTTAAAGGGCAAATTATATTCCTTTGCAGTCACATTGCTTATCTGATAATTTAATTTCTTACTTTCTATATTAATGTACTTCAAAGAAATAGAAAGAGATCTCTAACAACACTTCAGGAAAAATGTCACAGCAGTCAACGCTAAAAGGGTCTGCTATTTCAGTAACATTTCTCCTTCTTGTTTTTGCACCCTTTTTTACACTATCAAAGATACTAACAGTAGGCAGTATGCCAAAGTCAGTCTATTTTTTTTAGTTTTTTTTTCTCTGATTCTTCAGCTATTTATATCTTCTAATGAGATTCTGGCATTCCTTTACCATTTTATTTTCAGTTTCTTCTATAACAATTTTCATCCATCCATCTATCCATCCTCTTCCGCTTATCCGAGGTTGGGTCGCGGGGGCAGCAGCTTGAGCAGAGATGCCCAGACTTCCCTCTCCCCGGCCACTTCTTCTAGCTCTTCCGGGAGAATCCCGAGGCGTTCCCAGGCCAGCCGGGAGACATAGTCCCTCCAGCGTGTCCTGGGTTTTCCCCGGGGCCTCCCCCCGGTTGGACGTGCCCGATGCCCGATCAGATGCCCGAGCCACCTCATCTGACTCCTCTCGATGCGGAGGAGCAGCAGCTCTACTCTGAGCCCCTCCCGGATGACTGAGCTTCTCACCCTATCTTTAAGGGAGAGCCCAGACACCCTGCGGAGGAAACTCATTTCAGCCGCTTCTATTTGCGATCTCGTTCTTTCAGTCACTACCCATAGCTCATGACCATAGGTGAGGGTAGGAACATAGATCGACTGGTAAATTGAGAGCTTTGCCTTACGGCTCAGCTCCTTTTTCACCACAACAGACCGATGCAGAGCCCGCATCACTGCGGACGCCGCACCGATCCGCCTGTCGATCTCACGCTCCATTCTTCCCTCACTTGTGAACAAGACCCCGAGATACTTGAACTCCTCCACTTGGGGCAGGATCTCGCTCCCAACCCTGAGAGGGCACTCCACCCTTTTCCGGCTGAGGACCATGGTCTCGGATTTGGAGGTGCTGATTCCCATCCCAGCCGCTTCACACTCAGCTGCGAACCGATCCAGAGAGAGCTGAAGATCACGGCCTGATGAAGCAAACAGGACAACATCATCTGCAAAAAGCAGTGACCCAATCCTGAGTCCACCAAGCCGGACCCCCTCAACACCCTGGCTGCGCCTAGAAATTCTGTCCATAAAAGTTATGAACAGAATCGGTGACAAAGGGCAGCCCTGGCGGAGTCCAACTCTCACTGGAAACGGGTTCGACTTACTGCCAGCAATGTAGACCAAGCTCTGACACCGATCATACAGGGACTGAACAGCTCTTATCAGGGGGTCCGGTATCCCATACTCTCGGAGTACCCCCCACAGGATTCCCCGAGGGACACGGTCGAACGCCTTTTCCAAGTCCACAAAACACATGTAGACTGGTTGGGCGAACTCCCATGCACCCTCCAGGACCCTGCTAAGGGTGTAGAGCTGGTCCACTGTTCCACAACCAGGACGAAAACCACACTGTTCCTCCTGAAACCGAGGTTCGACTATCCGACGGACCCTCCTCTCCAGAACCCCCGAATAGACTTTTCCAGGGAGGCTGAGGAGTGTGATTCCTCTGTAGTTGGAACACACCCTCGGGTCCCCCTTCTTAAAGAGTGGGACCACCACCCCGGTCTGCCAATCCAGAGGCACTGTCCCTGATGTCCATGCGATGCTGCAGAGACGTGTCAACCAAGACAGCCCTACAACATCCAGAGCCTTGAGGAACTCCGGGCGTATCTCATCCACCCCCGGGGCCCTGCCACCAAGGAGTTTTTTGACCACCTCAGTGACCTCAGTCCCAGAGATGGGGGAGCCCACCTCCGAGTCCCCAGGCTCTACTTCCTCATTGGAAGGCATGTTAGTGGGATTGAGGAGGTCTTCGAAGTACTCCCCCCACCGACCCACAATGTCCCGAGTCGAGGTCAGCAGCGCACCATCCCCACCATACACAGTGTTGACACTGCACTGCTTCCCCCTCCTGAGACGCCGGACGGTGGACCAGAATCTCCTCGAAGCCGTCCGAAAGTCGTTTTCCATGGCCTCCCCAAACTCCTCCCATGCCCGAGTTTTTGCCTCAGCAACCACCGAAGCCGCATTCCGCTTGGCCTGCCGGTACCTGTCAGCTGCCCCCAGAGTCCCACAGGACAAAAGGGACTGGTAGGACTCCTTCTTTAGTTTGACGGCATCCTTCACTGCCGGTGTCCACCAACGGGTTCGGGGATTGCCGCCACGACAGGCACCGACTACCTTACGGCCACAGCTCCGGTCAGCCGCCTCAACAATAGAGGCACGGAACATGGCCCATTCGGACTCAATGTCCCCCACCTCCCTCGGGACATGGTCGAAGTTCTGCCGGAGGTGGGAGTTGAAGCTACTTCTGACAGGGGGCTCTGCCAGACGTTCCCAGCAGACCCTCACAACACATTTGGGCCTACCAGGCCTGAACGGCATCCTCCCCCACCTTCGGAGCCAACTCACCACCAGGTGGTGATCAGTTGACAGCTCCGCCCCTCTCTTCACCCGAGTGACCAAGACATGTGGCCGCAGGTCCGACGATATGACCACAAAGTCAATCATCGAACTGAGGCCTAGGGTGTCCTGGTGCCAAGTGCACATATGAACACCCCTATGCTTGAACATGGTGTTTGTTATGGACAATCCGTGACGAGCACAGAAGTCCAGTAACAAAACACCACTCGGGTTCAGATCACGGGGGGCCATTCCTCCCAATCACGCCCTTCCAGGTCTCACTGTCATTGCCCACATGAGCATTGAAGTCTCCCAGCAGTACGAGGGAGTCCCCAGAAGGTATGCCCTCTAGCACCCCCTCCAGGGACTCCAAAAAGGGTGGGTACTCCGAACTGCTGTTTGGTGCATGCACACAAACAACAGTTAGGACCCGTCCCCCCACCCGAAGGTGAAGGGAGGCTACCCTCTCGTCCACCGGGGTAAACCCCAATGTACAGGCTCCAAGTCGGGGGGCAATAAGTATGCCCACACCAGCTCGGCGCTTCTCACCGCGGGCAACTCCAGAGTGGTACAGAGTCCAGCCCCTCTCAAGGAGATTGGTTCCAGAGTCCAAGCTGTGCGTCGAGGTGAGCCCGACTATATCTAGCCGGAACTTCTCAACCTCGCGCACAAGCTCAGGCTCCTTCCCCTTCAGAGAGGTGACATTCCACATCCCAAGAGCCAGCTTCTGTAGCCGAGGATCGGACCACCAAGGTCCCCGCCTTCGGCCACCACCCAACTCACACTGCACCCGACCTCCTTGGCCCCTCCCATAGGTGGTGAGCCCATGGGAAGGGGGACCCATGTTGCCTCTTCGGGCTTTGCCCGGCCGAGCCCCATGGGTGCAAGCCCGGCCACCAGGTGCTCGCCATCGAGCCCCACCTCCAGGCCTGGCTCCAGAGTGGGGCCCCGGTGACCCGCGTCCGGGCGAGGGAAAACGCCATCCAAATTTTTTATTCGTCATAGGAGGTTATATTGAATCGCACTTTGTCTCATCCCTCACCTAGGACCAGTTTGCCTTGGGTGGCCCTACCAGGGGCATAAAGCCCCGGACAACAGAGCTCCTAGGATCATTGGGACACGCAAACCCCTCCACCATGATAAGGTGGCGGTTCGAGGAGGGGACAATTTTTCAATGAGTTTTCTAAATCATTTCTGCCTCAGGGTTCAAAAATTAAGAACCCATCACAAATATACAGTCTAGAATGCTCAAGGTTTATTGTCCATATTCATCTCAAATGTGGTCCATCTATTAAATTTGCTTAATCTAATGTAAGTGTTTGGGGAGGGGTGGAATCTAACCTGGCAATATTAAGATAAAAAACAACCACTGATGGGGTATTAGTCCCGTGCGAGGCACACTTACTTATGTGTACTTACTTACACACTTACTTACTCAGTTACATGAGAAAAATGTATCAATCAATCAGTCAGTCAGTCAGTCAGTCTTTATTTGCTGGGCTTATTTGATCAGTCCATAGATGGTCGTACACTCTTCTAATATATGATCTGTTGGATGAGTAATAGCAGCTCATGGGACACCAGACACATGATTAAACTGATTAATAAGGACTGATCTTAGACCCTGTAGAGGCAGTGACAGAAAAGAAGCACTGGTTAAAATTAAAGGCTGCCATGGCTGATGTTGCCTATCCTCTCCATGGTGCATTTCCGTGAAGCACATTTAGCAATCAGCTCATTCTAAGATAATGTGCATAAAAGCACTACTGCGGCTTGTTTGTGGTCACAGCCATCACACTGTAATGCTTTATGTTGTGTCATTCATACAATACAGCATTATAAGACACTTTACATGGCAATAAAGGATATATTTAAAATAAACAGTAAATAAATACAAACTTTCTTTGAAATACACATTCCAATTATGGACTAAAGTGTATATACAGTAAGTAAAGAACAAACTAATAGTACATTTAAGTCAATGAACAATCTGAGAGATAGTATGGTAGAATGAAGATTAATATATATTTTGGGTGAAGATCTAGAGTCACATATTTACATCCATCTTGGTGATAAAAGAAGAAAATGGAGTGCCCAGAGAGAACAAACGCCATGGCAAGGCGCAAACGCCACACAAAAGTGAACAAGCTGGAATTCGAGACTCTGGAGCTGTAAGGATGCAAAGCTAACCACCACACCACCACTTTACTCCAAAACCATATATTTAAATGCATTATACTTATGCTGTCAAAAGTTTCAACATTTGCAGTATAATACACTTAATTTCATTATGTATTTTTAAAGTCTGTTTCTCAATGACAATTTCAAAATTGTTAGTGTTATTTGACTGATGCCACGACACGTGGTGACTAACAAGGTCAGGATACATGATGGTCAGAGTACAGACAGGACATGCTCATCGTTACACAGTGAGCAAAACCCAGTAATATGTGTGTGTGTGTGTATGTATATATATATATATATATATATATATATATATATATATATATATATATATATATATATATATATATATATATATAAAATCCCTATGTGCATACAGGTGTCCGTGTGTGGGTGTCTTCTGGTGAAGTGCACATGCGCGGAGCATGGTGCGATGCGCGATATTACTGTCAGAGAAAGTTAGAGGCGTTTTACGGAAATACAAACCAGTATTACTGCATGAGGAAATTAAAGGTACACAATACAGTGACGCATATTACAGCCACATACAAGCCAGTATTACTGTCAGAGGAGATTAAAGGCATATTACGGACGTACAAGCCAGCGGACGTACAAGACGGTATCCTTCAATAAGGGCGCACACAAAAAGGCGAGCCTCAAAAGTGCGACCTCAATTGAGCGCAGCGAATAAAGGCGCACGTAAATAAAGATCTGCACCTTTGTTGCTCTTCACATATTCCAGAGCCATTTGAACTAAATTATCTACGAACGCCTTTATTTGCCGCGCTCAATTGAGGTCGCCCTTTTGAAGCCATCCTTTTTGTGTGCGCCCTTATTGAATAGAGCCGTACAAGACAGTATTACTGTCACAGAAAATTAAAGACACACAATACACGGCGGCAGCCCACGAAGAACGGTCAGCTCAGCAAGTAAACAGCAACAAAAAAAAGGCTGAAAGAAAGAAAAATATGACCAAATAAAAAGAATGAGGTCAAAGTCCCTTGCCATTTAGACTGTTACTACTAATGTTTATGCACTACTGTTCTAGCGCCCGTTATTGTAACGGGCTAAATGACTAGTATATATATATATATATATATATATATATATATATATATATATATATATATATATAAAATATAAAATATTGTGAGAGATGGCCGGCAGTTTGTCCCGGCCAGCACCCCCAGACCGCTAGATGGAGTCCTCCCTGCAACATGGAGGTGCCCCGGATCCCCACAGGGCATCATGGAAAATGGAGTTGGATACCGTGGGTGCCGCTGCAGGGAGGCACATATATATATATTTTTATGTATTTGTATAATTATGTAATGGAATAAATGAGATTATAAAATTGATAAATTTATGAGTATCTGTTTTTTTGACAATAAACTCATGGTTTTTTTTTTTTTTTGAGGAACACTTAAAGATTGATTGTGTGTGATTACAGGATATATTATATACTCTGTGTTTAAATTATGGCAAGCTGAATTAACGTTTAGAGTTATCTCCAAGTATATTTCGGATGAATTGGAATGAATTATTGGTTTATGATAAAACATCTATTTTCAAAATATTTAAAATGTATTTTCTGATATATCAAATATATTTCTATACACTAACCTTAATATGACATTCAGATCACTTAAAACAATCTGATATAAATTTTAAGAAATACATTTAGAAATATGTTAAAATAACTGTGTATTCTGTCTTATCTAAAAAGCTATAACTTTATGTGTATTCTGTGTTCTCTGAACAGCTAGTCAACTTTTCTCAAAATTAGTTTTTGTAAAGTTACCTGCAGTATATGTTTAATAGGACATCCTGTCATTTTAAGATAACAAGAAATGAAATTCTGATATTGGAATTGCACTGGAAGTTATTTTAAGATCTCTTGAAATGCACCCGAAATATGTTAAAAGGGTGGGGTTTGCAATTTCCAGCTATCTTGAAATATAATCAAGATATCTTAAAATGTATACTGTATCTTCTTTGTCTCACATTTGAATACAACATTTTTCAGGTTTCTCACGTTTACCTCCTGATATCATAAAAATGTGTTTCTCTTCCATTTGAGATATCTTAAAATATATTTCTTTCACACACAAACTTATTTTAACATATCTGAATATCATTTTCTGATATTTTAAATGCATTTTAAAGTATCCAAAATGTGTTTCCAGATGTCTTAAAGTAGCTTCCTACCAATTATGAGATATCTAAAATGGATTTCAAGTTATCTCAAAATGATATCTTCTTACAGGAGATCATTTTCAAAATGCAAGAAATTTTACAGGAAGCAATTTTGAAGATATCTCAAAATTTAGTACAGATATAACGCATAGGTGTCAGTTTCAAATCTCTCAAAATTTATTTGAGATATCCTGCTATGCATTATAAACATCTTAACATTTTTTTAAAAAATATACATAAAATTAGTTTCAAATATCTAAAAAGCTGAATTATGTTTTAAGTTACTTGAAATTCATTTTGAAATATCACCAAATGTTAACTTAGCTTGCTATAGGAAACTTCATAGTATTTTATTTGACAAAGAATTTTGTAATTTGAAAGCACATTTATTCATTTCCATAGGTATATTTTACATATGAGTTGAGGTCTGAAAAATGTTCCTGTATTTTTTTCCCTGGATTTTCCCAATAGCAGCCATAGTCAGTAACAAGTCCATTTACATAACGGTTGTTAGAAACTTATGCATATTTATAACACGTAAGATTATCTTGAAAGAGAAGAAATTATTGCAATCATGCAAGTGGCAAACACCAAGCTTAATGAATTCCCTGAAGCAGACATGTCCTGCACATAGACGCTGTGTTGCCTACAGAAATTCTAAGCACTATCAGGCAGTAAGCCATGGTCTGTGGAATTAGACCATTGGGAACTGGCCAAGGTTGGAAAGTGCCGTTGGCATTCACTTACCTTACATGCATAGTATATAACTGATTATTCCAGGTATCCTTGCTGGCATACTATGCTTCAGGCATGTTTTGAGGTTCTTATTCCATTTGAATTTAAAGGGTACTCCCAGAAGAAGTTAAACATACTTTACAATAGTTACAACCAAATTAGAAATTTGTTATATTTTTTCCTAAATGACTCATTTTCCATTGTGATGGTGGGATCAAGTGAGAACAGAGGTGCTGGTATTTTTACAGGATACCAAAAAAGAAATTGCACAGTCTGTAATGCTTGCAGTATAGTATATGCACTGGCAATGCCAACTTCTGTGGCTTTTTCAGTAAAACCTAGCCACCGACAGCGAGTAATGCGGCATGTCCCCTTATTATGAAACATGTTCTAGAAACACTTTAATTATGCATACTGTAGCTCCCTGCTACCAATTTACATGGACAGGTGACTTTGGGCATTCCTAGCTCTTTAATAAGGGATACAGAAGAGCAGAGACAACTGGAGCCACTAGGGGGCGCTTTAGGAGGACCTCTCAACAACTTCAGAGGCTGATCCTAACCCTAGTTATGAAGAATATCACCAGAAGTTCCTGGCTTGGATTTAAAAGCAACATTAAGAGTCTGACTGGTGGAAGTTATGAAAGGCCAGAGGTGGCAGAAAAGGTGTGGCAGGTGAAAGGGAGAATTGTGGTTTAACAGTAAGAAAGTGCAAACCTCCAGACAGACAGGATACAGATAAGTTACACCCAGTTTAACAGATGCTGTTTTGTTTTTGTTTGCTTTGTGTATGCCTATAATCCTCCACGGACTTTTCTCTTCCTTGTGTAATTATTTTGTTAATATTTTGTTATTATATTTCAATCTTGCCATTACAGTATTTGGAATTGGTTCAGTTCACAAGCATAGAATCTGAAACAACAAGGAGTTTAGAAATAAACCTCAGACACTATCAACACAGGCAAAATACCTGGTTCAGATAAAACATTTTTATTCAATAAAGTACCTTTCACAGGTTCTTCTCCGACATTTAGCACAATCACAGTAACAATTTAGATTTCTGTTCCTTTTCTCCTCCTCTACTCTTCCCAATGAAGTTGTGTCCACCTTCTCCCATCTCTGACTCACATTGGGGGAGGTAGAGTGTCTTCTTTTATGTCAGGTTTTGGAGTACTTCTGGGGCCAGAACAGTGGTAAGGTCAGGTGGAACCATCATACAGTATGGAATTGGTGGTCACAGAAAAACCCAAAAAGGCTGCACTCCCAAAATACAAGTCCTGTGCTCTGTGAGTGTCCAAACTGGATCCAGAGCAGAGGAGCACTGCCACCTACCGTACAGAGGGAAATATCTCTTACTGGTAGGCAGCTTCCCCCAGTATCTATATATATATAATTCACTAAGCCGCCAGCGAGTATGACACCCATGGAGCATGCAGGACAGGGCCACGCCCACCAACTCTAAGACCATTGGATATGACGACAACTCACAGAGCCACGCCCACCAACTTGGACGCGACGACTCACAAAACACGGCGTCATTCATGTTCGTCTGTGCTACAGTCCACATGCACCTCTGGGCCACGTTGACTTTTCGGTTACGATGCACGACCACATGCACCATCGCAAACTGTTTTACATGCTACATACAGCGATTCGCATCTGCGACAAACATGCGTCTTCTTAGATGGTCCTGCAGGAACACGGAAAACGTTTCCCCGCCGACCAACACTCCTTATTCCCTGGCCCGCGTCCACCTTCGCTCTCCAGGCATTCACACTGCCTGCTCATGTGCCCAGACACAACAACTCACCAACCACCCCGTAAGTCGCTTTCGTCTGTGCTACAGTCCACATGCACCTCTGAGCCACGTTGACTTTTCATTATTCTTTTCGGTTACGACACACGACCGCGTCCACCATCGAAAACCATGGGAATGGAACAACGAAGCTCCGCCCACAAACTCTAACCCTCCTCCCAAGTGATAGGGAACGCACCTCAGAGCACCGCCCGCCAACTTGAAACGTCCTCCCACGTCCACCCTCGCTCTCGAGGCATGGCTTTACTCATGTGCCTGCCCCCAACAGCTCACCAAACACATACTCACTTGCTTTGGTCTGTGCTACAGTCCACATCCAGCTGTGAGCCACGTTGACTGTTCATTTGCCCTCCATGGCTACCGCTTCAAATGTATTTCATGGAAACAACACTTCTTTCAATGTTATACAAATTCCTGCATCAGGTAACTGTTTGTTTCTATCAGTTGGGTTTTTCTGGAAAAATGTCATTGACGAAACTGTTGCTCTCAAACTTTGCAACATGGCTGTTGGCTTTGTTTGCCAACATTGGGATAACTTCGGCGACATGGTGTCCGTTGTTGTTAGTCACAGAAGCATTGTTATACAGTCTGCTCAACAATACGCTGACTACATGAATACGTCCGGAGTCTATGGTGGCGAGGCAGAAATTGTGGCAATGTCCCAAATGCTTCCAGCTACTATCACCATTTACTTCCAAGAACGTCCTCATGCCTCTCCTCGAGTTTACAATCCGGCCCAACGTCTTTCCATATCCCTGGTCTTTAGCGGTCCTTTGGATCATGGGCATTATGAGGTTCTCATGCCTCTCAAATACACACGTGATAACCTTCTGGTGACATCTTTTGATGCTGTCGGTATGTGCACACAGGGTGCACACCCACTTGCTCACCACACTAATGTGACGTCACCTGCCCACTCTCCTCTTCCTGAAAAACATTTAAAGACACACTCCCCTGAACAAACGCATTCCACACAGGACTTTCAATGCACCTTTTGTTCCAAAAGCTTCCGAGTGCAGAGATATCTGAACGCACATTTAAAAAAACACAACACTAAACGAATGATGCAATGTGAACATTGCCAGCAATGCTTCAAAACAACTTGCGCTCTCAAGAAACACTTACAAACTCATTCCACTCTCACCTTCAATTGCACATTTTGTAACGAGGACTTCACAGGTGAGATGGATCTCCACAACCATATGCAGATCCATTCAACACAAACATTTGTATGCAAAATTTGCGACAAACACTTTCACGCACGCAGATATCTTACTAACCATCTCAAAACACATTCCTTGATGAATTCTTTTCAGTGTCCACACTGCTCCAAAACCTTCACATGCCAGAAATATCTCAAAGCACATTTAAACACACACTCCACTGAACAAACGCATTCCAAACAGATCTTTCAATGCAACATTTATTCAAAAACGTTTCCGAGTGCAGCGATATCTCAACACGCATTTAAAAACACACTGCACTGAACAAATTATGCAATGTGAACATTGCCAGCAATGTTTCGAAACATCTCATTCCAATTCCTTTCAGTATCAACACAGCACTAAATCGTTCATGCACAAACATCGGATTCAGTTTTCTGCAGCTTTTCAAGAAGATACCGCCATTCACGTCCAAGAACATAACATTGGCCTACCTACTGCACTATGTGCTTCTTGCAATGCTCTTCATTGGCCAGCAGAGGTCAACACATCCGGACATTACACTAAGTGTTGTCATGCCGGCAAGGTGTCTTTGCCACCGCTATCCAAACCTCCTCTTTTTTTAGAAGACCTCTTGACTGGCAAGAACCCGCTGTCCCGAAATTACTGTGATCATATCAGGGAATACAACTCTGCTTTAGCTTTCACGTCAATGGGCGCACACATCGCTCAACCATCTGGACAAGGACCGTATGCTTTCAGAATCCACAGTCAAATTTATCACCAGGTATCTCCTTTATATACCAATCCTGACACGTCACCACAATACGGTCAGCTATATATCTTCGATTCTGCTGAGGCTACCAGTCAACGTTTGCAAAAGGAATGTAATAGCGCTTGCAGTGACATTTTGGTGCTGCAACTAGACAACATGATACGAGAGGTTAATCCCTTCGCAAAGTCTTACATGCAAAAGCATGACATTATCACTCACAGTAACCCTGTTACTGCTGTACGAATGGTGTTCATGGAAAATCCATGTCTGGATATGAAAAGGTATAACGCCCCGTCCTGTCAAACTGATGTTGCTGCTATCTTTGTAGGTGAAGACGGGGAACCTCCTGCACAATGTGACATTTGCATATATCTAAGGGGAGATGCTTGCAAACATATCTCTGTTCTCAATATGAACTGTGACCCCATGGTTCTTTCCGGAAGTGTTTAGCCATCAATAACTAATTAGGTGTGAGATTGAGCATTAACAGGTCTGTGATGCCCTTGGATGTCCGGAACTGCATGCGCGCTACACAGAATGGATCAACGTGTGTCTACTCGGCGCCGAGAGACGTGGGTAAGCCGTTGAACCCCTTTCGTGCTGGAGACCGTGGCTTGCAATTATTCCCCACGAACAAGGAATACCCAGTAAGTACGGGTCATACGCTCGCACTGATTACGTTCCTGCCCTTTGTACACCCCTCCCCCCTCGCTACTACCATGGTCGGGTGACTTGGTGGATTATATATGGAAAAGCACCCGGAACCGCAAAGAACAATGAAAAGACAACGTAGCTCAGAGGTGCACAGATGAAAGTGACTCAGGTTAGGAGTTGGGGGTGGGCACATGAGCAGGCAGTGTGTACTGAACGAAGATTGTATGTTGGTTCGTAGCGTGCATTGTTGCAATGCTACTTTTCTTGGTGGTTTATTAAGTTACGAATTTTGCACATGTTCATTTTTTTCCCTGTGCTTAAAAATCATTAAAAACACAGCGTGATTATGTGGCGTATGCTACACCGCGGGTTGGTTGGTATCAATTATATTATCTTCCCAACTGGGAAGGGGAGTAGGATCCATCCTGGCTTCCTTCTATAAATGCCTCCCAGATGGGTGCTTGACTACCCTCCATCCCAGCTGGAATGTCAGTCCATCGGATACAGTTATCACAATGCATACACATATATGTACAGTTTTTCAAATTATTTATATCATATTATCATATTTAGTGAAATATGATTAACGTCTGTCCCTGGTTCTGTCAGTTCTAATCATCTCTCTTTTGGTATGAGGTCCTATTCCAAAGGTGTAGTTTGTTCATAGTGACAACAAAATAAGTGCCACCACAAGACAATGATAAGAGAAACAGAAGCAGAATGGAGTAGACAAGTAACAGCAAATCCCAGAGATTATTGCAAATTAAAACAATATGAACAGTGCAAGGATGGCACATTAATACAGATGTTATCAATGATACCTCACAGTTATAGAGGGTTGGAATCACAGTTTGGTCACTATCTTTATGGAATTTGAATGTTCTCTTCCTGCTTCTTTTAGTTTTCTTCAGGTACTCTGAGTAATACACATTACTTGCATAGATAGGGTCTTGGAAATTGTGGAGAGGGAAACAGTTAAAAGAAGATATCCAGGAAGAATGATATGTGGTTAGCTATGGGCTATATTCCCTTCTAGATGTATGGCAGCTTTGACTTATCACTTGGCTATACTGGGACCCAAGTGGTGATTTAATTGAAGAAGTAGCTAGAGGGCTCTTGTAGGTGACACGCTCTGTAAATATGAGGGTAAGAGTATAATGTACCAAGTGGTGTCTAATCATCACTTTGGTCTGGTAGCCTCAAGTCATAATACAGCCACACTTGATGTTCAATTTGATTTTTTTTATCAACTTTTTATTGAAATACAAAGTAAACATAAGCCATTCTGACAAGAATTATTATAGTAAGGTAGAACCCCAGACTTGGTATTCACCCCAAAACTCAACCCAACCCAAACCTACTACATTATGTTGGTACTAACAACAAAAGAATAAATGAGGCCATCAGCAAGTGAGGGAACAGCACTGCATCGACCCCATTATGAAGAAGAAGACCTAAGGATTAGGGTTGTGGCTAGGACCTGGGTAGATATGTGTTCGGACCAACTGCACTGTATCTGTCCATTTATTAATATAAGAGCCAGATGCTCCATTGATCCTCCATGGTTACAACTCCAAAAGGATCGTTTTAGGAAAGGAAGATTTCCAGACAGAAAAAAAATAGGGAGATATCCAATGAGAGATGATGGCAATTTTAGCAGATTTTCTCCCTGTCCTGTACTGGTTTAGTATGAGATCACTACTGTCTGCCTTTCTGTCGAGCATACAAATACCTGCCATTAAACACATTACACCAGTGGTCCCCAACTCTGACCTGGAAGGCCACAGTGGCTGCAGGTTTTCATTCTAACCATTTTCTTAATTATTTTTGCTGCTAATTTACTTCTTTTGAATTGATTTTACTTGACTTGCTCTTAAAGACTCAGACCCCTTAATTGTTTCTTTTTCCTTAATTAGTAGCCAAACAATAATGAGATATGTAATGAAATAAAACAATTACCAGCAAACTATATTCATCATACAATATCTGAAAATAAAGAAAGATGAAGGCTTCAGGAATGCTGATCTGCTCAGGTCCCCAAAACATTTTAACAGTGCTATTAGAAAAGAGAAAATTAACAATTTTAGAAATGTATGTTATTCCAAAATGAGAGCAGCAACAAGCTACGGAATTAAAGAACGGGTTTAATTAACAACAAGAATTGGCACCTAATTAAGCAACTGGTTCAAGTGAAATTGTTTGGAGTCTGAGGCCCTGACTTAGTTGGTCTTCTGTCGGCTCACTCACTTCACATTTCATTTCTGTTTGGGTGCCATTTAAGGAAAGAAATTAAGTAATTTAGAAGAATGACAATGAAATGCAGGGAACAAATCTTAATAAACATGTCAATTAAAATGAAAGGAAAAGGAGTTAATTATCAGCAAAACCTGGTCAACAATTAAGAAAGAGTTAAAATGAAAACCTGCAGCCACTGTGACCCTCCAGGACCGGAGTTGGAGACCACTGCACTACACTGATTTGAGGCAAAAGGGAGGGTGGTGTTTTACTGCCAAATCATGAGTTAAACCATTTGGCTTTTGTATTGCGACCAGTATGTCCCCTTCTGCTGACCCTCTCTCATGGTATGCTGCTGGATTCAAATAGGGTATGGCCAGGTTCTGCTGGATTCAAATAGGATATGGCCAGGTTCTATTCCCACCCTATCCTTCTCTTGAATTAAGCTTAAGGCTTCCAAGAGGAGTCCTTTAATCACTTAAGCTTTAGAAATATGGAAAAAAGCATCCACAGTCTCCTATTTTTCACAACTTGGCCCTGCGTATTGGAGGTGGTCCTATTATGTTCCTACCCTGGTCCAGTGAAGGTATTCCTACCTTGGTCTAGTAAATGTAATCACACAATGGGTGATATATTTGATGAGTTAGGCTGTCGCACATTCCAATCAGTTGGTTTTATGGTTTTTATTAACTGATTATCCACTATGAGATACTGAAGGTTAAAATAACAGATTATAACAACATAGTCCGTCTTGAGAGGTGGTGTTATTTCTTTAGAATTATAAATAACAATGTTAGTAATCCCAGAGTCCTGTTCTCTACAATTGATCGTCTGCTAAATCCAGGTCACTCAATGGAATGCCTACAAAATACTTCCAGCGAAACTTGTGAGGCTTTTGCTGTATTTTTTAATCGAAAAATTAATGATATTAGAAATAATATAATACATCTCCCCAATACTTATCCTCTTAAACCCCGGTACTCCATTATAAACAAATTAAATTCTTTCACCAGGATAGATTTACCTGATTTATATAAAATAATTTCTCAACTGAGACCCTCCACCTGTGTCCTTGACCCAATACCAACAAGTTTGTTCAAAGAAGTATCCGGCGTGCTAATTGATAGTATTCTTGACATAGTAAACTCGTCATTAGATACGGGGGTCTTCCCAGACTGTCTTAAAACTGCTGTAGTTACACCCCTGCTGAAGAAAAATAATCTTGACTCCTCTGCCTTGGAATATTTCTAACCTGCCTTTCTTAAGTAAAATTCTAGAGGAGACAGTCATTATGCAGCTTAATGATCACCTCAATAAACATGCTATTCTTGACAAGTTTGTCGGGTTTCAGAACAAATCACAGTACAGAAACTGCACTCGTTAAAGTAGTAAATGACTTGCGGGTACATGCAGACAGAGGCCGTTTATCTATTCTCATCCTCTTAGGCATTTCATACCATTGATCACAATATTCTTAGAAATTGCCTTCACTGGGTGGGCCTCTCTGGCAGTGTCTTAAATTGGTTTGAATCCTAACTGGCAGGTAGAAAATTCTTTGTTAGTTGTGGTAATTATACTTCAAAGACACATGATATTCTATATGGTGTTCCACAAGGCTCTATCCTGGGTCCGCTGCTCTTTTCGATTTACATGCCTCCGTTAGGTCAGATTATCTCAAGGCATAATGTGGGATACCATAGCTATGCTGATGACACGCAACTGTATTTATCAATAGCGCCTGACGACCCCAACACTCTTGATTCACTGATACAATGTCTCACTTCTGTTACCGAATGGATGAGTAGTAATTTTCTCAAACTAAATAGAAACAAAACAGAAATTTTAGTGATTGGCAATAATGGATATAATGAGGTTATTAGAAATAAACTTGATGCATTAGGATTAAAAGTCAAGACGGAGGTAAAGAATTTAGGGGTAACTGTTGACTCTGACCTGAATTTTAAATCACATATTAATCAGATTACTAGGACAACATATTTTCACTTAAGAAATATAGTAAAAGCTAGAACTCTTATAACATTGCAAGATGGTGAAAAATTAGTTCACACTTTTGTTTTCAGTCGTCTAGAATACCGTAACGTATTCCTCTCAGGACTACTGAAAAAAGACATCAATCGATTGCCTCTGCTGTTATGCACCTAAAATCTGGAATAGCTTACCAATAGGAATTTGCCAGGCTAATACAGTGGAGCACTTTAAAACACTGCTGAAAACTCATTACTTTAACATGGTTTTCTCATAGCTCCATCTTAGTTAAATCCTGATGCTCTGTATATTCAATTAATTATCATTATTATTCATGGTGGCTCCAAAATCCGTACTAACCCCTACTTTCTCTGATGTTCTTTTTCCGGTTTTCTGTGGTGGCGATCTGCGCCACCACCACCTAATCAAAGCACCATGATGTCTCTACATTGATGGATTAAAGGCCAGAAGTCCACATGACCATCATCATCAAATTCTTCCATGTGAACCCTGAATACAATGAGGACTGATTGAGGTCATTTATGTTAGGTAGAATGCCTAGAGGGGGCTGGGTGGTCTCGTGGCCTGGAACCCCTGCAGATTTTACTTTGTTTCTCCAGCCGTCTGAAGTTTTTTTTTTGTTTTTTTCTGTCCTCCCTGGCCATCGGACCTTACTTTTATTCTTAGTTAATTAGTGTTCCCTAATTTTACTTATTTATTTTGTCTTTTTTCTCTTTCTTCATAATGGAAAGCACTTTGAGCTACATTGTTTGTATGAAAATGTGCTATAGAAATAAATGTTGTTGTTTTATGTAACATTCTTTACAGTAGGGAGGCTGAGCTCACATAGTGGCTGCATTTTAGCCTAGTAACGCTCTATAAATATTTTATAATTCCATTATTAACAATAATAAATTGACAATGATAATGGTTATTGAAATATACCATACCATCTTCTAAGCCCACTTAATCCTGAGCAGGGCTGTTGGAGGCTGGAGCCTAACCCAGTAAACCTCGGGCACAAGGCAGGGACAATCCCATGGACAGGACACCACAGGGGAACACACACTCACACACATGCACTACCGCTACAGTTAAAAAAAAAACATAGCTAATTTCACAAATAGAACAAGTAAGACCAACTCTAGTTGTTGGGATTCAGAGATCATCTGAGAGGGAAATTTTAGTGATATGATGAAGTATATTTTATTTTTCCTTCTCAGTTTGACTGGCGACACAGCCATTTAAGAGGGTCTGGCTCACTTTCCTACATGTTGGAACACGCTTGATTTAGTGTATTGTGGGTCCTCAAACTTCATGAGTAGTTTCAGAGGATGTATTATATATTTGTTCATTATGCTACTGAAGTGTGTGAAGGGTACTGACCCGCTTTTGTTATGTTTGCAGTATCATAAAAGTGCCAATTGTTGTAATACTTGTGCAACAAACTTCCGCAGCTGGCTGAATCAAAAAAAAATGTTCCATGCTGCTTGCAGTATCAATGATTTGGAGAGAACCATCAAATCATGTAACAGACAGTTATTTTTATATGGTGCCACCAATTAATTTGGTCTACAATAAGTCAGAAGACTGTGGACAAAAAGAAAGTCTCTAGAACCAGGTGTCAAAAGTGTACAGTATAATCCTCTTGTAGACTCTAAAAAGACTCTGCTTCCTCCTTTGCATATAAAGTCAGAGTTGATGAAGACTTTTGTAGGGTTTAAATCAGGAACGACAGTGTGTTTGCTGCCTATGAGAAAAGTTTCCAAGCCTGAGTGAAGCAAAATAAAAGGGGGAATTTTTATGGGGTCACAGATACTTCTCAAGGATAATTGCTGTGATAAAATTCTCAGTGGTGAGGAAAAGTATGCATGGGACTCTTTAAACAGCTTTGTGCAAATGTCCAAGATAGGTGGAAACTACAAGGACATTATTGAGAAGCTGCTTTCATCCTATCACTAATTGGTCTGCAGCATGTGTTCAAAAATTTAATTTCCTTCACTCCAAATTTGGAACTTTTTCTTGAAAACTATGGCGCATTGAGTGATGAGCCGCAGGAATGTTTCCACCAATAAATCTTACGAGTAGAATTAAGATACCAAGGGGAATCCAGTACTGCAGTGCTTGCAGACCTTTGCTGAACTGTGACAAGAGACGCCCCTGAAGCTGGGTGTAAAGGCCAAGTAGAGAAGAAGAGAACACAATAAGCCTTGAAAAGGACTTTGTCACAGTTATGAAACTATTCATTTATTATCCTAGTTTAATAAAAATACCATACATATATAGCATACATTTTATAAATAACTAGTTGAAAAGCCTGTTGAAGCAGGCGAATGTATATTTTATGATCTTTTATTATATGACTAGACATTAAGCCTGTTACAATAACGGGTGCTAGAACAGTAGTCCATAAACATTAGTAGGAACAGTCCATATTAAATGGCAAGGGACCTTTTACCTCATTAAATTTTTTCCGTAAAATGCCTGTAATTTTCTCTGATGGTAATACTGGCTTTGCTGTCCGTAATATGCGTTTAATTTTCTGTCACAACAGTGGGCAATCAGCAGATTCTCCCCAGCAACTGATTTAATGTGCGCGAAAATAAATCTACTTTTAAAAGTCATTGTATTGTAATATCATGAAAATTCGTATATTTAGGAAAACCCTTTCAACGACTGACACTTTACACTTTACCGGGCCAAGCTTCTTAATCGCAAATCTGACGTCCTCAGAGTGAACACTTGCACAACAATGGGGAAGCTGGTCTCCGCATCTCAGTACCCAATTGGATTTTTCGTGTTTTATGTTTTAGGTTTTACCTCATTTACCAAAATCCGATTGGATCGGCCGTGCAATATTTTATAAGTCCCGCCCTCTCTGTCTTGTGTGATGCGTCAGCATCTGATTTGAATCATCGCACCGTGCCCCGCGCATGTGCACTTCACCAGAAGACACACACACACGGACACTGGATGCACACAGGGGTTATATTAAAGAGGATATGGTCCTGGTTTCTATCATGAATGGTCGCCAATGACACTATTGGTGCTTGCAGATTCTGTGATGCTGCTTCCGTGAGACATTGCTGCTCCACCTCATAAAGCATTTTACATGCTTCAGCAAAAGGATTATTGTCGCTCATGAATGAACTCAGCAGGGTCATGAGGTTGGGGTTGCATTTAGAGTTCTCTTTGATTTGCATTCTTTGTGCAGACACCTCATTAAGATCAAGGATATAAAATTGATCAAATCAACGATCATCATTTTCAGGATGTAGAGCCCCAGATCTGTGATAAATCTGTCCATGAATACGAAAGCAGTAGGGCCCGTATCCGGGAGGAGAAGCAATTTTAGCACCTATTGAAGCAAAGGCTAATGCGCTGTTAAATGACCTTATGTTGTCCATGAAGTTTTTTGAGTGTTCGTGTTGTCCCTTCATGAGGCTCTTCAGTAAAGCAGACACCCGTATCGGAGGTAAACTCACTTTTCCTTTGTGGCAACAGATGTTAAACAGTTTATCTGCTGGTTGTTCAGCAGGGAAATGTTTCGCACCACAGAATGTGCACCGTAATTGTAAATTTCCACAAAAATGTTGGTCGATGTTGTCCTCAATAACATATGTTCCAGTGGCTGCATGAAGATGCTGAGGGGTAGATAATTGTGTGAGTGTTGCTCTATGATTGCGGTCTTGTTGGTATCGTCTTTCGCGCCGACGGGATGCTTCCTCCTGTGTTGCATTTGGTCATCGAGTGCGGTCTTTTTCGTTTCGTTGATGTTTCTGTTTGGAAAAGAGTGCTTCATTTAGCGGTCTTTTGCGAGGCATAATCGTCTAAGGTTTAGGATAACTCATTCACTATTGTGAGGAAATGGTGTACTTTACCTGGAATGTGTGGCACTAAACTCTTGACATGTGTACAGGTATTCCGGAGGGCCATTATTCTCAATAATGTTAACATTATTTTCTAAACAAATATTAATCACCTGGCAACGCAAAACAGTCCTACATTTAAACAAATTGTTATCATCACCTAGCCACGAAAGGTTTAAACAAATTATCACCTAGCAACGAAAGGGAGATGTACGTACATACGTACGTATGCATAGGCATTTTATATATATGACGATTCCGTGAGTTTTTATGCTGAGTTGTAGCTAAAAATAATACAATGTAATAGAAGTTTTTTTTTTAATTTATTTATATGACACTATTAACATCCTACTTGAATATGAATGTAAAAATGTTTTTAACTAAAGTATTTCTTCTGGGTATATATCAGGGTTCACTAGCTATGATATGATAAAGTAATTCCAAATACAAGAAAAAAATCTATATGAAAATTAGTTAAGTAGTGTATTTAGACAAAATAGATAAAACACTTAACCTCTATTGAAGGAACATTTCACCCAAAAATGATTTTTTTTTTGTGTGTTACTTACCATAGCCTATGTACTTTGTAGTGGCAGCTGAGAAAAATTTTTAATCTTGTGTTTTCTTGGAGAACATACGTAAGAGAGATTCTCATAAATGGAATCAATAGGTGACCAATGCTGGAGAGTTGCAGATGTTTGGAAAAACCTCACATTAAAGAAAAGAAAAATCTCACATTACTCGTGTTGCATAATCCACATGTCTTTTATACAGTTGCTAGCTCAAAACATGCAAAACAAATATATTTTTGTTAAAAATGTGTTTATTACTAAGTTGCTGAATTATCAGTGGCTCTGTAAACAGGAAAGCTCAAAGACTCACAAGAGGGACTTTTTGAATTAAAGATAGCACTCTTGACCAGTAATTGATGAGGAGAGTAGGGTCATTTAGTCAAAATGTCACTTTAATAGCATAAATACATGTAAAACTGTATAAACCCTACTTTATGTGATATTTATTCAGCACATAGCATAACAACATCACTTACCATTACAATTTTAAACCTGTTTAATCCAATTCAGGGTCAAGGGGGCAGAGTCTTTGCTGGCATCATCTGCCACAAGTCAAGAAACAGCCCTGAAAAGGACACCATTTCATCATAGGGACTTTTTTGCAGGACATGTTGTTATAAATACTGTAATGATATTTTGAAATATAATGCATGTTAAAAAACCATTTTTATAATATTTTACTACAGTTTATAAAACTGCAAAATTGCAATGACATATTTCAAGAGTTTTGCTGTTTTATTAATAATGTATTATTAGATAATAGCTATAATTTACAAAATACTAATTGATTTTTTTGCAGCTGATAGGATTGGACATGTGTCACTGATTTAATAATGAGTTACTGTTTTCCAACTTGAAATCAGGCAAGCCCAAGACTGTCTCCCTGGGTTTGTTTCTGTCTAAGACAAAAAAATGTTTAGCCCCTGAGAATTCAGCTGAGCCATTACTCAAGACGAGGCTATCTTACAAAGCTGAGGCAGTCTGCAAAGTTTAGAACACAGTTAACTCTAAGGCTCACAGTCTTCAAGACTTTTTATTCTTTGGCCTCCTGCTACTATAAAAGTATTCCAAATTTACGACAGCTCTGAGTTGATCCTCTCATCACCTGCAGCTGACAGCAGTTTAACTGTCATGGCACTTATGCTTCAAGCTTCTCTGTCAGTTGTGAGAACTTTGAGCTGGCATTGATTAATTCAAAGAGTTTCTTCTTTTTCTTTTAAGTCAAATTATATTTGTACCTGCATTTTATTTTAAAACAGACACTTTTGTTACAGAGAGAGTCAGATATTTAAAAGGAAGCTAAGCAATATGTTCACTTTGTTTCGGTAATGGTTATTTTTTGTACAGTATTTCTTAGTTCTACTTCTCATTTGCCCTTCTGATTGTCAAGAAGGCTTTGAAAGAAGTTTTTTTTTTTCTGTCATTAACCACGAATGCTTCCCAACCTGAAAGTACATTTGCTTAGCTCAGCTATATCAGAATATGGATTTCTAATTCAGTGATGAGGCCTCTTGGCAAAAAGTATTGAAGAAATGTCAGAAGACTATAATGAAAGCCTTTTTCGTATTGCAGCAGCTCTCCTTTTTATGTAATTTCTTTATGAATTCTTTTATCAACCTTCTTAGTTTTAGATTGTCAGAGCACTATTTAAAACACAATTTAAATAGAGACTTAAATCATTATGTATTCAGAAATGTTAGGATTAGTTACACTAATTTGAAGCTGGTTTAAGAGGAGGAAATGGAAAAGATGCCATGGGTTCTCGACATTCAGAGATGATAGTCTGCAGATGAAGGAGGGACAAGATGTGAATAACAGTGCACCCTCTTGACTCATGAAGGAATTACAGTCAATACACAAGCCCTTAGAATGCCCCCTATTCAACGTGTGTGACAATTGATCTAGACAATGTGTCTCTCCTACATTATTTTTCTACAGAAATTTCTTCCAATTGGAGGTCTAGATTTGTTCCAATCTTTTTTATTGTGTTTTGATTCCAGATTTGCATTCCAAGACTGTCATCCAGACCCTAATGACAAGCAGAACAGTTGAGGTCTGAAATTTTAACTTAGTGTATTCACTTTTTGTAGTACCTAAAATATATGGTTGTATTGGTCAGAATTTAAAAGGAATTTTTTAGAGAATGCTTGCACTGGGCCTTCCCTATATAAGTAAATGCACTGGTCCTTTCTTCATATTCCACAATATATGGACTCTAGTCTTACTGTTAATCGTGCCCAGAATCTTCAGACTTTTTGGAGCAAGGTATGTTAACTTCTGCTTACTGTCATTGTAGCCAACAAGAATATATATTACTGACTATCAGCATTGTAAGCTTTGGCATGAAGTTTGGTTTTCTGACAAGTATGTTTGCCTTGTGGTATTCATGAAAAGCCGTTTTTGCCAGTGGTTATCCTTGTCTGAATTTTTGAAGGTCTATTATTATTATATATTTCCTAAGTTATCATTTGACACTTCAGATTCCAGTAACACCGTACAATATGGCTAATGATGACCACAAAGTAAGGTGTAACCTGTTTCTTGTGGATTCTGATTGGGTTCAGACTCAGATCATTTATCTAGTTCAATGGAATAGTCCTGGCTTTGGAGAAGTCTCTTGGGTTGTGTAAGTGATTTGTACACTTACATTTTTCTAAATGTTCTGCTATGTGTGGGTGTGTGTATTGGGTATGTACCAGTTGTTAAGATCCATTTTTTTATAAAAAAAAATCTCCTTTTGCTGCCTGAGATTTCTTTATAAGAGAGTTTGCCATTAAGATTTTGCTTAATCTTAACCAGAATCATTCCCAGAATGCTTGCTTTTGCAAGTGATCTATCATGTATCAGTTTTGGTTAGTCTATTGTTCAACAATTTTGCTTAGTACTTGTATTATTATTGTATTTTTGCTCAAACAAAACTAAATGCCATTATGAACAAAGCTGCACATCCTCTCTCTGACACAGTAACACTGAGGACTTTCAGATAACAAATTATTTAGCAGATGTGTGTGATGCATATTTCTTAACTGTGACTGGGACAGAAGTTTTCTTTCTTTTCATTTTTTTTTTCCTTTTGGTTATTCTGGTGTGTGTTCAGTCAGACCATTGTGTGTGTCTTTTATAAAGATCCATCTTTTAAACAACACCATAGTCAGCAATTATCAATGACTAGCAGCAAAAGCTGTGTGGGGGTGATCTTTTTGTGATAAAAGTGTGATTGGTAGCATCAAGGTGCATGTGACCATCTAATTCCACCTGACCCAATATTCAACTCTTCTTCCATTCCCACACTTTTGCCTTGGTTTAGTAGTAAGCTTGGTTTTGCTGGGGAGCTTCTGGAATGAGATATGTGCAGCTGGTGTACCAAATAATGAAGAGCAAGATGGAGAATAAAGCAAGACTGAAGTGAAAGCAGGAACATAAGCAAACAGACAACGCCAGACATGTTAGGTAAAATAAAAACGGAAAAGCATTACATGGAAAAAGGCCTAATGTGAGCCACTAAAATGTGCAATAAATGTTACAGCTTACAGGTAGACACAATAGCTGGTTAAGCTATTCAGACTGAATACTTAAACTGAGCACACAATAGCCTTTGCACAGCACTGCCCTCAGGGAAGAGTCTCATGGTAAGGAGCAAAAAAGAGCAAAAACTTGGTATAGTACTACATAGAAAACCATCTACCTTGTCAAATAAACAGATAAAATGCCACAGAAAAGGTTTGGAGCAGCCACCCATATACTTGAATTCAGGCAGCAAATTAGGCAATTAAATGCAAGTTGTTTACAGATTTGAGTCCAAAACAGAACTAAGTTTGGTGAAACATAATGGCGGTCTTATAGTCAAGCAGCAGAAGTAAGGTCAGCAGTGTTGGAGCCAGAAATGAGGTCATCAGGGTCAGAAGCAGAAGTGATGTCATCAGGGCCGGGAACCAGAAGTGATGTTGTCGGGTCCGGAACTGGAAGAGATGTCATCAGGGCCAAGTGGAATTTCCTGTAACATAACTGGTCTGCAGAGGAAAGAGAGAAAGGTTTAGAGCACTCCGCCACCCCTTGGTCTGGTGTGGAATTACCCTCATTTGAGCCCTTTAGCTGCCTCCCAGTGTGTGACAACCTTAAACTGGTTAGTGATTTCATTGCCTGTGGCACTTTGTGCCATATAAAAAATTAAGTGAACAAGTAAAAATATCATACACAGCAAAAACAGTAGTTAAAATATGAAGCAAAAAATGTAACTGTTTTATTCTTATAAACATATGTTGTAAGCTTTATTTTAAAAGATTAATTACTATGCAAGGAAAAATTTATTTTAAGTTCAATATGTTTTAAAAACCTTTGCTGTCATTTTAAAAGAAGTGCTTTCTACATACTATCAAATTCGGCACAGTTCCTTTTTTTTCTGAAGATATAAACTTAGATATTCTGATAAGCATGTCATTTTCTTAAACTTTGAACATTTATTTTATAAGCTGTCCTTGAAATGCTTAAAGACTATAAATGATTATAATTTATAATACCTAAAAAAGAAAACTGTGTATGAAGATTTTCCTATGTGATAAAAATATTATACAAATTAATGTCAAACAGATACACAGTAGCCTACAACTACCTGTTTTTGTCCTTAAGAGGGCTGTTTCATGGGAGACCAGAGAGTAGAATATATTGACCCCAAAATTTAAATAGGGAGGTGACAGCATTCTTCTTTACATCAAAAAGAAGGTTCCCTGTATCTTCTCTGAGTCACTAGATAGCATAAACTCCAAATTATGAATCTCAGAGTAGTGAGATGCTTATTAAGTGGCCAGAGGAATGGGATTCCACAAGAAACTGGGAACCTCCTTCTATGCACTCGAGAACTTGAAAGTGTCTACAGGTAAGATGTAGGCTTTATGGATTAATGCCACCTTTAGTTGTGCACCAGATTAGCAGCAGATCCTCTAACTCCTGTACGTTGCGAGATGGAGCCACTATGGATCAGACTTGTTGTTCCAACAAAGATTCCTGGTTGGGGTTTGGGAATTCGGAGGCCAAGTGAACACCTTGAAGTCTTCATCATGTTTTTCAGACCATTCTTGAACAATTTATGCAATGCAGTAGGGCACATTATCCTGAAAGATGCCACTTCCATCAGGGAACACTGTTGCCATGAAGTGGTGTACCTGATCTGCAACAAGGTTTACATAGATGGTAGACATTAAATTAATGTCCAGATGAATGCAGCACTCAGGAATTCACAGCAGAACATTACCTAAAGCTTTATACTCCCTCCACAGGCTTGTCATTTTTCCTGGTGCCATCTCTTCCTAAGGTAAGCATTTACTCATACCCAGCTGTCGACATGACGCAAGGTCCAGTTTTAATTCTTATATAAACATTGTAGAGACTTTTGATAGTGAACAGGGAATAGCTTTGACACTCTGACTGGCCTGCAACTACACAGTCCTATATGTAGCATGATTTGATGCACTGTGAGTTGTGACATATAACTCCCGTAGCCAATATTAAAATTATCTGTGATTTGTGCCACAGCAGACCTTCTGTTGGTTTGTATCATATGGGATAGCCTGGGTGGATGTCTCAGACTGATAAGTCTTGGCCACCCAACACGCTGTCGGTGCTTCATGGTTTTTCCTCCTTAAACCACTGTCATCAGATGCCCACCATGGCTGACTGTGAGCATCCTACCCTGATGTTTCCATTGACCCAGGCATCTGGACATAATGATTTGCCCCTTATCAAAGTCACTGAAGTCTTTACACCTGTCCATACCTTTTGCATTCAACAAGTTGACTATGACTACCTAATGTCAGCTTAGCGTTTATTGTATCCCTGACCTTGACATGTACTGCTGTTACAAGATAGTCAATACTGGTTTTTGTTATACGAAAGTGGTCATAATGTTTTGGCATAGCATTAATACATTTTTGGCAAGCATTTGTTTCTAGTAACGCTTAATTATTTTAAATTTAGTTTCACTTTCATTTTTTTTATCTTTATTCAGTTTCTAGACCTTTGTGAGTGATTCTTCGAAAAGATTTAGGATTACAACCTCTTGGACTAGGTTTTTCACTTTGAATTATATATTCTACTAGCCAACCCACGGCATAGCATACGCCACATAATTATTTATTGATGGGTGAACACTTCCTGAACGACACAGTTGTCCAAATGGGGTGGGTTTGAGGATACGACTGTGAGTGAATGAAAAGATGGAACTCTGGAGAGAGCAACATACAATTGT
Source organism: Erpetoichthys calabaricus (assembly GCF_900747795.2). NCBI lineage: Eukaryota > Metazoa > Chordata > Cladistia > Polypteriformes > Polypteridae > Erpetoichthys > Erpetoichthys calabaricus. The sequence continues at coordinate 48,827,977 of NC_041396.2, forward strand.
CCGTGACTGAAAACTGGTTTTGGCAGATACAGGTATATCTTTTTGAAAGTTTGTCCCTGTGCCTTATTAATTGTCATTGCAAAGGCCAATCTAACAGGAAATTGTCTGAGTGTAAAAGTAAAAGGCAAATTTGAATCTGATGGGGTCAGGGATATCCGGGGAATATGGACAGTTTGTGAGGTAGGAGCTGCAATAGTTTTACACTCCAGTACAGTGGAACCTCGGTTCACGAGCATAATTCGTTCCAAAACTCTGGTCATAACCCGATTTGGTCATGAACCGAAGTAATTTCCCCCATAGGATTGTATGTAAATACAATTAATCCTTTCCAGACCGTACGAACTGTATGTAAATATATATTTTTTTACGTTTTTAAGCACAAATATAGTTAATTATACCATAGAATGCACAGCGTAATAGTAAACTAAATGTAAAAACATTGAATAACACTGAGAAAACCTTGAACAACAGAGAAAACTTAACACTGCAAGAGTCTGCGCTATAGCGCTACTAACCGCTGGCTAGAAACACTTTTCTAATGAGTTTTAAGCACAGGGAAAAAAATTAACATTTGAAAAATCCGTAATTTAATAAACCACCACGAAAAGTAACATTGCAACAATGCACGCTACGAACCGATCGCTGTAAACAGAAGTGAAAACAAAATCAAGCCCGGTGCATTCTTTAACTGCCTTCTCTGCCTTATGTGTCCAGCCCCGTCTCTCTCTCTCTCTCTCTCTCTCTCTCTCTCTCTCTCTCTCTCTCTCTCTGTGTTTGTGTCTCTCTCGCGCGCTTGTGTGTGTCTCTCTCTCACGTGCCTACACAGATGAAAGTGACTCAGGTGAGGAGTTGGGGGCGGGCACATGAGCAGGAAGTGCGCATGCCTTGGTGAGGAGGGTTAGAGTTGGTGGTCTTGCGTGCGTGCGTATCCAATGGTCGGGCGACTTGGTGGATTATATATAGAAAAGCAGCCGAAACCGAAAAGAACAATGAAAAGTCAACCTGGCTCAGAGGTGCATGTGGACTATAGCAGAGATGAAAACGACTGTTTGGTGAGGTGCTACGTGCCTCGAGGGCGAGGGTGGACTCGGGAGGAGGGTTAGAGTTGGCGGGCGAGGCTCTGTCGTGTGTATCCCATGGTCTTAGAGTTGGTGGGTGGGATTCTGTGAGTTGGCGGACAGGGGCTCTGTCTTGTGTGCGTCTTGCTTGCCATGGACTTGCGTGCGTCTTGCTTGCCATGGTCTGGTCTCTGTCTTACGTGCCACGGTCGGTTGCTTAGTGAATTGTTGGTGGGCAGGGCTCTGTGAGTTGGCGGACGGGGCTCTGCCTTGTGTGCGTCTTGCTTGTCATGTCTTGCGGGCGTCTTGCTTGCCATGGACTTAGTGAATTATATATATAGATTTTAATTTTGACAGTTGATTTTCTGTACTTCTAGTTTCAACCCAGCATTGTCTTTTGATTTGCTATTTCCTAGAGCTTCTCTTGATTTGGTAAGTTTATTTAAAGTTTAGTATTTTTCTGATTTATGGCTTTGTTTTTTTGGATTTGGAAACTTTGCTCAGCATTTGGTTCTTGTTTTAATTGTTGTCTGACATTTTTTTCTTATGTTCTGAGGATTATCTTAATAGGATTTGGACTGTGCTTTAACGTTTGTATTTTGAAATGTGAAGTATTTTTGGGTTTTGCTTTTTAGATTATGGACTTTCTAAAAATACCCTTTTTTCATGTATTTTTAATATGTCTACTCCTTCATGGGCTAGCTCCAGTCTGAATTGTTTTCTGGGTGCCTGCACTCAGATGTGTTTTACCAAGTAGATCTTTGCACAGAGAATCACTGACCTGATCCTGCCTGTAGAAGAGCTGAAGCATGTGGGATGTGCTAACTGGAATTCACCTGACAGTTTTGTATGTCCGACATGGGGTAACATGTACAATGAATGTGGAGGTGTTCACCACACTTCTTGCTAAACAGTTATATTCAAACACTTCACGTGGAAGCTGTTTCTTTCTCACTACAACCTCCTTTGTGAAACAGAGATTGAAACAAGTTGACAGATGCAAGGCTATGCTTTGAAGACAGTATGTATCATATATAAAATGTAAATCCAGCAAGCAGGGAAGCAAGAAGGAGATAAATATAAGAAACAAGTAAAAGAAAAAAGAAAATAAAACAAAAGAGGTAGAAAGTCAAGATGCAAAACAGGCAAATACAAGCAAGACAAAAATACAGAAAAATAATAAAAGATAAATCCCACAAGCAACTAGGATGACTGCAGAATTGCAGGGAATGGCCTATGAGGAAGTATTGCAGAAGTTGAATCTTTTTTAGTTTAAGCAACTGAGATTAAGAGATGACATGAAATGAATCAGTAGAGTGGATCTTAGCTGTGCTCAGATGGAAAATGGTTAAAGACAACTTTTGCACAAACTTTCAGAAGTTTTTCTTCACACAGAATCTTGGACACATGGAATATGTTTCCAAGTAGTATGGTAGAAAGCAGTACTTCGAGGATCTTCGAAACTCAACTTGATATTATTTTGCAATAGTTAGGTGAAGAGAAATAGTGATTGACATGAAGGGTGAACAGCACTGTTGAACTTGCTATCACAACCTCTATCTATAATGTTCTGTACAAGTCAGACAAATTGTCTCTCTGCTTGCCTTGTATAGGACTGGCCTCATTTTAAAGCAAGATGTGTTCCCAAAGAACTGTGTGTATCTGTTGATTTTTTTTTCCTGCTTGTCCTGTGGTCCATTGGTGCAGAACTCACTGAATGGCTTACAGCCAACGTATTTTCAAGATTGCTAACCAGTTAAACTGGAAATAGGCCAGGTCTATTTCTTAGTCACTTACACGTCATGGACCCTCAAATATATCAGGAAGGATGCTCTTTTATTATGTCTTCAGTGCTCTAAGACAAATACCAGTGATATCTAGTGTTACATGGTTTGAGGGCATTTAACTTTCTTGGTTAAGTCATTTAATTGTGCCATTGTTCTAACTTTTTCAGCATGTCATATACCTAAAGAAAATAAATCTGTGTTTAACAGGCATAATGGCTATGGTATGAATTTTTTTACATTTTAGGAAACAGACCTTGTAAATTTGTCTTTATATTATCGCTTAAAGTCTTTGTGACAGTTCTCAACCCATTGGGAGATTCTCAATTAATCGCATTTATGTTGTAAGTTCACAGCCTTCAGGACACTGCAGAGTCCTTGGCAAAATGAAGCAAAGTGTATTTAATTTGAAGAGATGTCTAGAGGAAGATGAATGGTACAAAATTGATGAAAGCAGCAAATGGATCCATTGGGAAACATTTCATTGCTATCAGCAGCTGCTCTGCTAAAGGCACACCAGTGGGGATTTTGTGAAAATATATTAGAGATTTTTCCAAGGTGGCATTTTTCTTATCTGACTAAGAATATTTAGAATTTGTTTTTTTTCCTTTTAGTTTCAAATTCTGTTTTCTTTATTGAGTGGAAAAAAAATTGAAAAACAGCAGTCATAGATAATTGTAAATCTCAGAGGAGTGAACAAAAATGTCATTATGCAACCCATCTCAGGATGATAAATCTTGCTGATTATCGACAATATGCAAATAATGTCATAATGGAAATGCACTCTTCCTGGGTCAGCTTAAGTGCTAGGGCTGTGGTTCCAGGGTTCAGTCCTGGGAGACCCTCTGGCTGGTGGTTTTCGTCCCAATTATCTACTGCTTTTAATCAGATTTTTACTTTAAGTAAGCGGTTATTTCTTAGTTTCTTTGTTTTATGTCAATGCAGACATTACGAAACTGGGGTTTCAAATTTCATTTCCAGCTTTATACTTTGATTCATCTCCTGGTCCATTTCACATCCGGTCTCTTGTTCTTATCAGAAGAGTCAATGATTAATTACAATAATATGAGCATTGTTATGATTTGCTCATTTAATTTTTTTTCGGCATCTCCTTTTGCCATCTGCAACATTTGTCTAGTCCCTGTAGCATTTCTTTATTGGTTGCTGCCAAGTTGTTGTTTCACATGGGCGACTGGGAGTGCGAGGTGCATAACATCACTTTTGTGATGGCATTTACGTCAAATGCCTGCACTTTTTGTTTGTCCACAATTGTTTGTGCAGATAACAAGATCAAGTGTTCCTGGATTCTTTGTTTTTGAAATTTGACTACAAATGCAGTTTAGCATGTTGGTGCAGGTATTTCTATAATAGGTTCTTTGGCAAGGACTCTTGGCCCAAATTTTAACTACACTTTCCCTGATCTCTTAATTAAAACTCTGGCTTTAGTTTTATTATGGCAGAACAAGAATAGTCTTGTGTAGCTTTTATGGGTTTCTGACCTTCACCTGCTTTTTTCAGGTCCTGCTAAAACATCAAAGTGGAGTTTAAGCTCTGAACTTTGATTCTTTAAACATCCTGATGTGGATACTTTAGTTGAGCCAAAAAATATGCTTTAGAATTTTGGGCAGAGAAATAAAATCTATTTATAGCTGTTTCAACAGTGGATTTTAAACCACAAGGTTTTACAGAATCAAAAATTGTAAATGCTTTGTTCTTTTTTGAACTTTTCTTATCTGGTTGTTCCCCTTTTCTCTTTGGTCTTTAAAAATAACATATTTTGTGTATACAAAAAAAGTGTAAATGGAAACAAAAGTGAAAATTAAAATTGATAAAAACAGTAAAAAATAAAAAGCAGCAAGTGATATAAATGCAAATATACAGTTTAAATAAAATCAAAGAGTGCTAGCACAAAAATGATGAATATACCCGAAAGAAACTGTTAAAAAAGTAAAGCACAAGAAAAAATTATGAAAATGCTTAAAATTTTAAAAAGCTAAAAAATTATACAAATGCTTATAAAGAGTGTTCACAGAATATTGAAAGCTCTAGCAAAATAATGAAAAGACCAACTGAAAAGCACCAAGAAAACAAAGTGGCACCATGATTACATAACAAATAAAACAATAAAACACAACAGAAAAAGATCAAATACAAAAAACAGTGGACCCAAATTAAACTATTATGATTTGGTTTGGTTACCTTTTTTTTTTTTAAAATGGCCAGTGTGTTTCAGAGGATAATGATTAATAATAATAATAATAATAATAATAATAATAATAATTCATTACATTTATATAGCGCTTTTCTCAGTACTCAAAGCGCTATCCACACAGGGAGGAACCGGGAAGCGAACCCACAATCTTCCACAGTCTCCTTACTGCAAAGTTCTATTATTGCTTATAATGGGTACCACCATTTTGTGTACATATTATGGCATTTCTGTCTCAGGGATGTCCATTATAAAGATCGGCACCATGGACTTCCTGGTTATCTGAGATTATTCATAGATTTTCAGAATTCCGGGGTATTAGTATAATTTTATGATTTTCACCAAAGAACTTTTGTGCTTTGAATTTTTTCCTGTGAGCTTTGGTTTTTGATTTTGGGTTCAATGACAAAGTGTTCTGATGTTTTAGTTGCGAGTTTGATTTTGGTTTCTTGATTTATGTATGGAGTAAAAATAAACCACAATATTGAGTAATAAATTAATATTGATATGATTCAAAATTTTTATCGGAGGTTTGAATGCCTACCTGTGTTCCATTCAGCATATTTAAAAGGTAATAAGGTCCACCCAAATTTACTCTTATCCATCCCCTTTATATCATACTTGGCTGTCGGCTTTTTCCTCTGACACCACAAAATCTAGATAAATGAAATGATAAACAGCTGGCAATTCCAGATGACTCCACAAATGTTATTCATTTGTTAATTAGATAAATGATTAATTAGTTCTTATCTTCTTTCACAGCTCCACACCCTAGACTAGAGTTATAAGCAGAACGTTAGCCTGCCTTCTACAGACGTATCCTTTGGTTGATATTTCCTATAAAAGGCACAACATTCCAAAAGAAGCCAGTATTTCCAGGCTAAAAAGTAATGACAGAAAAACAAAGCAGTTTTGTAGTAGCAAAGTTCTAGCAAAAATATTCAGCAATATGTATCTCTTAATTAATCGTTATTCTGTGGTAAATTAACAACAGAGTTCATTTTGCCTGAGTTAGGATTTAAAACTGAATAGACACATATATTTATTCATATAGGCACAAATGCTTCCACATACTGTACGTCTCACCTTTTGGTTCCTAATTCTTTGCATACTGCCTCTATTTATTCATTGCATTATATAATTCTTAAGTCCAAAATAGATTCACAATACATTGTTTCTAAAAGATCCAGTATTTGGTTCACAATAATGTGTAGTCCTCTAACAGCTCTTTTTGCATTCAGTTGAAAGGATCCTAACCCACCTTTTTTATTTGTAAAATTGTGAAACAATTAATTTTGCTACAACTGAAAAGGTTTGGGGTTTTTTTTCTGGCAGTATATTAATGTTGTGCTGAAGTAATTGAACATGCTTTAGCTAAACCTTTATTTTTTCTCAATATTTCCCTAATGATCACTTCATATTAAAACTGCTTTTACTTTCTCGTCTCTCTTGAAGGGTAGAGTAGTAGGTATCTGATCTTATTTGAATATGATACAGCACTATATGTTTTACTGATCTGTTTATGAATTGTATTGAAATTTTAGTCAATAGAATAATGGGAATTAAAAATCGGACATATAGTTTGGACAGATACTTATGAGTCCCAAATATGCTGAGGTTATCAAAGAGATATTACTGCCTTAGCATCCTACAGTACTTCTAATTATTAACCTTGTGCCACTAGTTCATGCAAGTGACGTTGGTTAGAAGATCTATAATGACAATACTGTCTCCAAACATAAAGATGATATAAGAGATACATCATAGGTAAAGGGGGGCACTTATGCACACTGCTCCTGAGATCTCCTGTGTTGAAGCTCAGCATAGAGAAGATGTCACATTTCCATCAGTTCTCATACCTTGGGTCCTTATACCAAAAACAACATGTCAATATATTTGATAACCAAACTCAATAGTTACTATTTTGTGTGAAATGTATGCTATATGAAAGCATCTGCTAAGTTCAGGAAAACTTATTAATGTTTTAATTTAATTGCACAGTATGCCCACTGCCAAACTGTCACCTTCTGCAATCAGCCTATGCCTGAGACAGAACCATTGTTTGTTTTTCTTGCTTTTGTATTTGTAATTATTAATATCACAAGGCTAGTGTGTATAGCCCTCCCCATCATTGTTTACATAAAACTTGAAATTAGGTATCCCTGATATTGAAAAAGAGCAGTACTATTGCCTGGGAGATCCAACATTGTTCTTCAAATTTCAGTGTGCTATGAGCTGGGGTTGATCCTGTGCTGATCTGGTCTAAGAATGTCATTATGGTAAGAAGACTAATTTTTGTGGGGCCTCTGTTGGAGAAGAAAGATTCACTGATCTTGACAGTGCCAACTATACTGTGATCTTCTTGGAGTCAATGGAGGCTCTGATCGGGGCTCTCTAGAGACTTAGAGAGGAGTCTGTGTTTCTGGGCTTGTGAGTGTCCTGGATAAAAACCAAGATCCAGGCCTTTAATGACCTCTTGGGCACAGCCATCAGCAGTGTGTTTGTCTGCGGAGAGAGTGTCGACCTTGTCAAGAGGTTTACTTACCTCGGCAGTGACATTTGTGTCTCTGGTGACTCTTCCTATGAAGTCAGTAGATGGACTGGGAGAGCATGGGGTGGGGGGGATTAGGGGTCCTAGGCTTTAGAGTCCTGGTGCTTACTATCTTGCGATATGGCTACGAGACATGGATGCTATCCAGTGACAAACACTGGACTCCTTTGGTACTGTGTCTCTTCAGAGAATCCTTGGGTACTACTGGTTTGACTTTCTGTCGAATGAACGGTTGCTCATGGAGTCCTGAATGAGGCACATTACCTGCATTGTGAGGGAGCATCGGTTACGGCACTATGGCCATGTGACGCAATTCCCCAAGGGTTATCCGGCTCGCAGGATCCTCATTGTTGAGGACCCACGTGGTTGGACCAGGCCAATTGGGACGCCCATGTAACACATGGCTGCAGCAAATAGAGGATCATTTCTAGAGGGTGGGAATGGACTGCGTGTCTACCTGGGGTGTTGCCAACCAGGATCCTGAGCTGTTTTGTCGTGTGGTGGGTGCGGCAAGGCACTGTACCAGTGCATGCTCCCCAACCTAACCTGACCTGAACTGATTGTGTGCACCAGAGCTGCAGACTCCACTGCAGCAGACCAAGACTAAGACTATGTGCAGTTGCAGTGTGCATTTGTTAGTTGGAGAAAGGGAACAAAGTTCTGCACTAAAGTAGACCACCTCATGAGCACATATAATGGACATGGTATGGTAGGCAATGTTGCAAAATTAATTTCACACACATCAGACAGACTGTCACAGACATTGAAAGAACAAATATACCATTGAAATACATGGAAATCATATTTTATATTTATATTTGAACTGAAATATAGCATGATACTGAATCAAATACATTTAACTCATTGCCACAGAAAAAGACCAAAAATACATAGAAATATTTATAGCGTGTAATATAACAAATAGGAAAATATGGATTAACATACATGCAACCATTAATCTTCAAAAAAACGCAGAGTTAGTGGCCCTAATTAACAAGTTGCTCAGCCGCAGGTTTGGAAATCACACTGTCAGTTTATTTCATGCTTATTCCTTTGGAGTGTCCTGGAGGAATCCATGTGAGTATCCTCCAGATCTGCTATGAGATCTCTCACAGTATGTATTACATAGAGCTTGTGCTGTACTATAAAATTTGCACTGCAATGAGACATTCTTTACGAATATTTTCCAGCCTCTGACTAGATATTTTATATGCTTTGGTGATCATAGGATTAATATGCTGGGCTCATAATGAATGACAAGTGTCAACCCATCTGTATTATCCATGTAAATGAGAAATTAGTTACAGCAAGACCAGATTAAGATACAGAGGTCACTCATACATTAGATTGAGGGCCAGCGATATAACGCATAAGCCTAAATGTGATGCATGAAAGATTACGCTGTAAAAACAAAAACAGAAAAATAATGCAATCAGTTTTTTCTCACATATGCCAAGGCCCCTTGACATGCACCCAGGTCATCCTGATGGAGGATCCACTCACGAGTTACAGTGAGACAGTTATGGTTCAGATATGATTGTACTTGAATTTATCATTTGTCGTTATTACTTTCCATATAGCATTGATTTAAGGGGTTTCTCATGCAGTCAAAAATCAATAACATTTATAAAATCTACAGTGACACTAATGTCAGGTCTAATGTAGGTTAGTGATTGCAGTCATTGCATGAGAATTTACTTTTTCCCTGTGCTCTGCCCCTTTAAATTGAGAGAAACAACATTTTTTTAAATAGCGCTCTTCACTGAGTGCAGGTGCAGAGTGCTGTGAATAATTCTCAGTTACAGTACAAGTACTGTATAGATTATACTAACTACTACAGAACTAGTACACATAAAAATATAGATTTGTTAAAATACATGGAGAAAAGGTAGAAATTGATTACACTTAAATGGAAATGAACAATATCTGTCCATTAATTGATGAACTATGGCCAGTTGACAATGGTGGAGATTAAAATTGTAAAACATAGGAAGAGAGGAGAGGTTAGTTGCATGCACAGTGTCACACACGTGTGTTTAGGAGGCAACTACAGTGATACCTCGCTATATCACGTTTCGACTTTCGCAGCTTCACTCTATCGCGATTTTTTTTTCATACACGCTTACGTCACTATGCATTCACTTTCTGAGAACTTTTATCTAAGCCCCACGATGGCTCCTAAACGTGCTGCTTTTTCTAAGCCTTCTGACAATGAAACTCAGCGCCGGAGGAAGATACTTACCATCCAGGAGAAGGTGAAACTCTTGTATATGATCAAAGATGGCAATATCCTACAAAAGCCTCCTCACGCATATGAAAAGACAGCGCCAGCAACTGCCTATCAAGATGTTCTTCAGCCGCGCACCCAGACACCCACTGCCTACTCCTAGTACTCCTTCAATGGAAGAAGACAACGACGCACCTGCTGAAGATACTGCACCACCTGAAGACACTCCTACTGAGGTCGTGCCTTCATAGGTTAGTGGTTGTGTGTAAGAACTGTGTGTGTGTGTAATTAAATGTACAGTACAATAATAATAATATATTTGTAATGTCTAATATGTCTTATTTTCTGTTATTTTGTCTAATATATTGGGTAATACAAGTGTAATGGTGACTAAAGGGTGTTATTTCATGTCTAGAGGGGTCTAATAATTAAAAAAAAACGTATTTAGAAGGTCGTAAACAGGTTTTCTATACTCTAACTGCGAAAATATTCGATTTATAAATAAAGAATCCTACTTCGCGAAAATTCATTTATCGCAGTAGAGTCTGGAACGGATTAACCGTGATAAACGAGGGTTCACTGTAAAGGGCTTGAGTACATGTAATTCCATGCCGGACCACGGGGTGGCGAAGTGCACTAATTCTCTCTCTCGATCTCTTGCAGACCATTCTGGGGCAGCCAACAACGTCACTTCCGGTTCCGGTCCCAATAACATCACTTCCCCTAATGGCCTTTAAAGCCGCCATCTTGTTGCTACTAAGACAGTTCTGTTTTGGACTCAGTTGTGTGAACATGTCTATGATTTTGAATCAATTTTGCAGCCAGGAAAAATTATACGGGTGGCTGCACTAAACCTTCGCAATGTCTGATGGTCATTTTTGCTACAACAGATAGAGAGAGTTGCCGCACCCACCGCACAACAAACCACCTCAGGATCCCAGATTAGGACCTGAATGCACCCGTACAACTGGTGACACCTCAGCACCACACTAGTACAGATATAATGGAACAGTGTGAGGTTTTTTATGGTGGCCAGAGTGCCAATCCTTCCATCAACCCCCAAGTTTTCCCTGCAGGTTGGAGAACTTACTTGCAGGGCTGGATACAGGTTAACGTCATACCCAGGACAGAGCAATTTCAAGTAAAAGATAAAGTCAAAAATAAAGTTACCGTCCTCGAAACCTCAGCCAAATGGCTTCCCACCTGCTCCTGGGTTTTCTATAGTGGAGTCTGCGGTTGTCATCCGATCTGGTGAGAGAATCTTTACATCTGATGATTCTAATGCTGCTTTATTTTTCTTTTATAACTTTTTCATATGCAGGAGAGCAGCCTGGCAGTAGAGCACTGGCACCACATGCCACATCCAGATACTGAGAAGAGAACAGAATAGAGAAACATGAGATAAAAACAAGACTAGCTATGTATTAGTTAAACTTGGTGTTGCTCTTGTTCCGCTTTTCACTGAGACAGCACTTAAACCTGAGAATTGTCTTCTCTTAGAATTGTACTACCAAGTCTGGTCTTGATCTGCAGCTAGTTGGGTGCTATCTTGGGTACATTGCAAGTGACCTCCTGCGTCTGTGTGTGCTTTTTTTCTGGGTACTCCAGTTTTGCTTCCACGTGCCCAGTGACATTTCTGTTAGGTTGTGAGTGTGCACTATCATACCACGTAATAGAATGATGCCCTGTTCAGGGTCGGGTTCCTTTTTTCTACCTGGTGGCTGGTTCAGGTCCTGCCCTCCTTAACTCTGAATTGGGTTAAATGAATTTATGTATACTGTTTTATTATTATGAAATTTTACTAAACTCCTAAATCATATATTAAAATTTGGAATGTTTTATTACTTATCTTGTATCCATTTTAGCACTATAAACAGAAATAATTCTTCTGGTATCACAAATGACAGACAGGAGTATATTTCTAATATAAAAGGAATTTATGTTACCCACACTGTCTTGCAGAGTTGTTTGACATGCCTAGTGGTATGATTTGTCTATTCTCTCCCTCCCAAATCTAAAAAGTGCACCAAGCTTAAGATGAACTAATCCCCTTTAGCTTTTTCTGTTCAGCCATCATTGACAAAGAGAGCTGCCCTCCCTTGTCATGCCAGTGTCTTTCTATTATTACCATTTGACCCTTGCTCCATTCTATCATAGCATCTAAGTAAATAATGGACATTTAGTATAAAATTATTATGAAAATCTGAAGAACAACACAAAGCAGAGGAACTGAGATCTGAAACAATAGTTGTCGCTTGACAACACTGACCTCTAAGAGTACATTTAAGCTGTCATTATGTACATGAATTTAAGGTAATGAATAAACAGATTTTTATAATGCCCAGTACAATTAAGAAATAGTTTTACAGTGAAATTAAATAAATTTATATAATTTATAGTGAAAAAAAAGACAATTCTTAATGTAAAGGGACAGTTCATATGTATATCTTATTCCTTAATACCCTGATAGCCTTCAGTTTTCTAATTACTCTGCTTATTGTGTTCCAGTTAGTACAGAATAATATTTCCTGGTTATAGGGGGATGAGCTTATTAACAAAGAAAAAAAAAAAAGAAACAAATAAAAAGTCTAAAATTAGTTAGACAGAATTATCCTTAAGCAGCTGCATGGTTCTTTGTGATTTTCTTATAATCATCTTGCAGGCAGAACCTATGTGGATTAAAAATCACTTTAGATGTAAATGATCCATAAAATGAGGCAGGCATTTCAGTTATTACTCAATTCCAACTGTGTGTTCTGCTTGAGTCTTGCGTATTATTATTTCATTTGGGATAATCTTGTAAACTCAGCGGCAGCAATACAAGACTAAGAGCTAAAACAAATTATTTGATATATTTTATCAAGGAGACATCAAATGTCTTTTAAGCTGTCAGACTTTGTTAATATGACAGGGGATGATTTCTCAATACTGCTTTCATTAAGTTATAAAACAGCCTCGCTAAGGACGAAGGACTGAACAAATATTAAGGAACTAGCAAATTATGACTTTTAAAAATTAGGTTCCATGTGAGTTGCTGTTGAACTGCAGTCTTTGTAGGATTCCAGAAAGTCGGGTCCAAAAAAATAATCTCTATATATTTTTTAGGAGTTTAAAGCATGCCCAGTGTGTGTATGCCATGGTAAAGTGAGCTCCCATTATGCAGAGGTGCAGCTTCTGCCACATTTTGGACTCACTCAGTTCTTGGAGATGAATTTGGATGAGAACTTCAAGCTAAAAGCTGATTAAGGCAATTACAGAATATGGATTTCTTTATATGTCTTTGACATTTGTGTGACAAGATGATATGGTAAACTTCAGCTAAGATCAACATCAGATAATAAACGATAACTGAAAGAGTAAGCAAGAATGTTCTGAACATCTAAAAAGCATGCAAATGTATATTAACATTCGTAGAATCTAACAATATCTCTTCACAAATATTATTGTGTCTTTATGGTCAGTTGACAACAGTGGTGGGGAAAACCAAAAGTCTAATCTGCAGCTTCCCAGGAGAAAGTAAACTTCTGGGGGGTCGACAGTCAGTTATATCACAAAGTTAAAAGACACAGTCACTTGTTGTAGGGACCTTGGCCAATCAGTTGTTTATCTGCTGTTGGGAATTCTGTATTATTGTAGAAGTCTGTGCGGATCACACTAGTCTGGCAACAGAATCATTTCATCCAAGGATTCTAAGACTCCCAGTCTCTCATTTGTCTTTCCCATGGGCAGGTAAACAGCATTGAAGTAGAGAACTAGGGGGTATTTTCCGTATGTTGCTTAAATCATCCGAGATCAGATGCCTCATCTTGGATGAGTTAATGCCGGTAAAACTCATTCGAGATAAGGCGGTTTTTCAAACGCAGCCATGTGGTAGATTAGTCTAGCTGGATCTAATCATCCGAGATGAATGCGCGCGCCTGCGATGATTGAAAAGCCCATATATATTGAGTCTAGAAAACATGATCAGCAAGTCCTTTATAGGCTGTAACAAAATGACGAAAGAACGGGTTTCAGTTTTTTTTCTTCATACAAGCGGAACAAGACCTTTTATTCGAAGGCCATGAAGAATTTCAAGATTTAATATGCAAAAGGAGTAACACTGCAAAGCAGCCCAAACCAGAAAAGACGGCTGGCAAAAAGTGGCAGACAAATTAAATGCTTAGTAGTGTGCATTGTACTTACTGAATGCAGCGTTTCATTTCCTATGTGTCAGATTAATTATTATTTAATATGTCATAATTCCCAATCAAACGTGAGCACAAGGAGAACATGGGAACAGGTTAAAGTGAAGTACAAGAATATACTTAAACTGGTAAATATTGGTATATATCTATCTAAAGAACTGTTGACATAAAGAATCATATGTAATATAAAAAACATAAATTTTAAAGCTAATAAGAAGACAGACAAGCAAAAAACAGGTGAAGGTCCAAACGGTCCAGACCTAACCCCTGCAGAAGAGTTTGCTCTCCAGCAAAATGCCCATCGCCCTGTTTCTGAGGGCATTACAGGGGGAAGCTCCTCTTCAGAACCAGTGGCAGGATGCAGTGGTCACTTCATTTCAGGTAAAGGATGGTCATTGCATATATTTGTCCTCAATGTGTGCCATACGTATGTTCCACTTTTTTGTTGGGTCAGTTGCAGGGAATGTCATATCCCTAGAACCTGTGTCTGACCAACCAGATATTGACGAAGGTCAAATATTTGATGAAGACACTGTGTCTGATTATTCGGATCTGAGTACAATCCAGTGCCCCAATCACATTTGGAAATCCTGGGTAATGAGAATGTTAGGCTGATTGTGAGATTCTTCATGGAACTGTGGGTGTTTTTGCCTGTGTTACCTACCTGCAATGGCATGAAACACCTTTTTTATTGTCTGCACACGCAGGTGTCCAGGAAACAATCTGAAAACCCGAAGAAAATATTTCAGAGCCAAACAGACTTTATGAATTGTCTGGCAAACTGCACTTTTAATAGATTTTCCGCATCGCCTACAGTATATAAAAAAAGTGCTGCTTGTAAAAAACCTCAAAGCTATGCATACTGTCTGTGTGGTTGTGAGAGCCCGACTTTGCCTAGTTTGACTTCGAATATAAGGTGCTAATAAATCTTTGAGATACAATATTCCCCCTCGGCTAAAGCGGTATCTTTCGAAAAGAATTTCCTCCGGGAGCAATAAAGGATCTTGCCGATCGCGCAAAACCCTATCTATAGGAAATTCTCTTATAATTTGTGCACCGATATCAATTGGTTGCTCATTCATGAACAGCGAAGCCATGACTGAATGAATTCCATGCACGGACACTGATTAAGTGCGTGAGCTAATCCTTGTTTACATAGAACAAGCCTGCTCCGAGCAGGTTTGAGGATTTGGATGTGTTGCTATGACAACACATCCAGCAAGAGTTTCGAAAAAACGACAGATCCAGGATCAGGCCAAATCATCAAGAATTACATCCGGCTAAACGAGTAATCCACGTACGAAAAATACCCCCCAGGATTCCAAGGGGTAAGACAGAATACAGGAAGGTGAGTAACAGTTCCTTATTATTGTATTACTAGTTTTTTTTGTACAAATGACTAACAAACACAGACACAACATGCACAGGTAATCAGCACTTATCCTCAGGGTATCCAAACTAAAGTAGAGAGTCTTCAGTCTGCATTTAAAAGCTGAGACTCAAGGGACATCTCTTATATAAGCAGATCATTACACAGTTTTGGGGCCCAAAAGCTAAAAGCTTGACCTAGTGATCCCGCATCGTGAGATCGTAATGTGTGCCCTGATTCGCATGTAACGATAAGTTCAGATAGGTAACTCAGGCCTTGGGAAATTAAACCTTTACATGTAAGAAAGAGATTCTTCAATCTGCCTTAAGCATAACTGGAAGCTAATGTAACGATGTAAGAACAGGAGTTACCATATGCAGCCATACTTCCTTTGGATTCTTGCAATGATATTTTGGATTAACTGAAAGCTGCATATTAAATGATTTGAACATCATGTGAATAATGCTTTGCAGAAGTCATAACTACTAGAAATAAATATGTGAATTATTTTATTAGTATCCTCCATATTTAGAGACCATCTTAATTTTCCATTATTTTTAAGCTGGAAAAAGACAGGGTTTAGATAGCTTCTAAATAGAGTGCCAATTCAATCAAATTAACATTTAAACCCAATGAACTGGGCCAATAAGGCCAATCCACAATCCAGAAATCAGAAATAAAATCTAATAAATTAGAAGAAATCTAACAAAATCCTCACAAAACTCATAACTACAAAAACCACAATGAACCTCTGAAGGACTTGCTTCATACTCTGAATTTAAGGGCTTTGTTGTCCCTCAGCACTGATGTCACGGGGACTCCATCATTTGGGGTTCCACCTACACATAGAACATAATCAAAAATGCTGAATACTCAAGATATAAATACTAAACAATGTTTAAACATAACACTATTAATGAACTCTGAAAAACAATAATTCAAAAATAACAGAATTAACAATAAAAAAGAAAATAATCATAAGCCTGCAAACAAATCCTGGCTGAAACTTAACAGTACCCCAATGGTACAAAAATGACTGTGAGAGCAAATGACAATATGAGCAATCACAGCTAAAAACATGTGGCTGTATCTGCAGATGACTAACTGTTAGTATATTTAAGAGCCAGTGTAAGAAGAGTTTGCAATCTGCACGTACAAACGTTTCTACTGGTAAATGTTTAATACCAAAGAAACAACCTTTAGTCCTTTACTCAAACATGCATTATGAGTTAACCAGTGGAAATTTTATAAAAACTAAAATATTTAAGGAGTGAATGTATTTTTCTAAAGTAATCCTAAAGATTTCCAGGCTTATAATTTGTTACTAATTTTTTATTTTGCTGATTATGCTTTAACATTTCCATGGATAACAATTCCAAGTTTTTCACATGTCAGAATACATTTTAAAGGGTAAAGTGGTTTATTGTATGAACATCAATGAGTGATTTCCAAATTACAGAAAAAATATGTAATAACCTTGATTAACAAATTTTTAAAACTTTTTTGTAATTGTCAACTTGAAATGTGGATTGATTTTTTGTGGGTTCTTGTGAAACACAACTACTATACTACAATGGCTTCAGCAGATAAAAGTGATGTGGTTACGGCAATAAAATGCAAATAATAATAAAATAAAATTTTGCAACACTTCTCAGTCAATGTCGTTATTATTGTGATTGGCAAATTCTCAGTTAAAGAGAGTGCAGTTTTCCGCTTCAACTTAATTTTCTACCTTGGAGGCAATATATATAATGCAGCATATTACTTTCATACTGTATTCCATTAGGTACTTAATCATGCAAATGCCTCTTTGGATGTAGGCCAATATTTAAATTAATTTTACAAATATTTAAGCATCTAATTATGTGACTCAATTTCCTAAATTAAAACAGCACTTTTGGTAATTAAAGAGTGTGTTCATTTTGTCTGCAAGTGAAACTGTATGAAAATGAAGTGTCATTTTCTTTTATTTGTATTTTGCTGTGTTCTGTTATGTCAGAATAAATTCTTGTCACTGGTCTCCCTTTATCAAAAACCTCCCTGGGTTTTCTTTAGAAACAAATTCTTTCTTTGCTCATCCACTCAGACAGACTATAGGAGTCAGGTGGAGAACTTTGTTTCTTGGTGCAAAGAGAATTGTCTGCATCTTAACATCAGCAAAACCAAGGAACTGGTTATTGACTTTCACCCCAGCAAAGAGCCGCTGTGTCCGGTCACTGTTCAGGGAGTGGATGTAGAGGTGGTGGCCTCCTACAAGTACTTGGGGGTCTACATCAATGACAGGTTGGACTATTTTGTAACACAGAGGGACTATATAAGAAGGGACGGAGCAGGTTCCTTTTTCTTGATAGGCTGTGTTCCTTTAATGTAAGTAGTGACATCCTTCACATCTTCTGTAACACTGTGATGGCCAATTAGATGGCAGGGCTGGTAACATTGCTTCAAGACAAGCCCACCAAATCAACTGGCTAATTAAATGGGCAGGCTCAGTTATGGGTTATGGGACCATAGTGCCTATGTATATTTATTAATTTATCTATTTATGTATTTAAGGAGCTTCTGTAAAAAGATAAATTCCCCCCGGGGACAAATAAAGATCTATCTATCTATCTATCTATCTATCTATCTATCTATCTATCTATCTATCTATCTATCTATCTATCTATCTATCTATCTATCTATCTATCCCATATTCAGCAATATACAAAGTTAAACAGAGGTGCAAAAAGATAAAGTGAATGGGACAATAATTAATAATTAAATGGACAACAATTAATAATTGAATAATAAAGACAAAATGTGTTCCTGAGACAAGAATAACTTCCACTGTCGACAGATATATTAATTATTATGTAAGTAAAACAGGATTTCTGATAAAACACAGAGAGAATATGCAAATCAAACAGAGCAGGCACCCCAGCATAGAATTAAACTGGCATCCCTGTTGCTATATGCTACAAAATAATTGCATCCATATGTCATTGCAGAATATTTTCAGCAGCTCTGAGCAAGTCTGAGAAACTCTTTTTTTTTTTTTTAACCAGCAAATATTTCAGCTTAATAAAGCGGTACTTCATCACTCTAATTTGTCATTCCATTTTCTAAAATGAATTGGCTCCCTATAGGCCATAGTTTTAGTTATTTCAGGAAATAAGACAGTTGTTTTAAATTACTTAAATGCAAAATAATAAAACATATACTTTATATGCTCCTGGAACATTTAAACTAGCCTCTCTCTTTTGGCTTGCTGTACTTCTTCCAGAGAAAACACTTTGTGAATCTGGTCACCATGTTTTGTCTAATCTGGTTGATTTTTATGATTTGTGATTATAGTAGTAATACTTTTGAACATATTACTATTTGTGTGGACATTGTGTGATTTTTACCTGCCTAATTGTACTGTTAGGTGTGCTTTTATCCAACACGACGTAACTTTTCACCTGACTCTGCTTGGCTTCAGGTTCTCTTGCCTGAGTTGTGTTGTATTGTACTGTAATCTGCCTGCGGACATTGGAACAGTCTTAGAAGTGATGACTCTGGTGTTTTGAAGGTAAAAAGATCTGAGAGTGTCTTTGCTTGTTGACTTTATTAGATCTTACTATTTGCATCAGCCTCCCTGTCACTGGATCGTCCCAGTTTTTCTGCCAATTTTAATGTTGCTGCCTGTTACGTATATCTCTGCCAGAGTTCCTCCCTGGATGGGGTTCAAAGTTTTGTTTTTGTTCTTCCATTTTGAGTCGCTGAGGTATGTGTATGTCACTTTTGTTTATTCTTCTTTGTTTTTTGTGCCTGTGCCATGTTCCATGTGTTTTGCGGTTGGTCCACCAATAGTCAGGGTCACTTGCTGGTCACCACCAGGAACTGTGGAAGATCCTCTGGATTTATAGGACAGCAGGCAATTCTTTCTAATGCACTTAAGAATAGTGAGTTCTTGTGCTTTTTGTGTATATACGTTGTGACAGTTTACGGGTCCCCGTGACCCCTTGAACCCTCAGACCAGACGTCAGACACCAGATAAAAGTCCAATAATAATATTTATTATTATAAATAAGTGCACAAAGCACCACTACTACACACCACTCCAATAAACAATAATCACTACAATAATAAACAATCCTCCACTCCCAGACGCTTAGCCACCCTGCCTCCCAACTCAGCTCATCCGTCTGGGATTTCCCACAGTCCTTTATAGTCCTTGACCCAGAAGTGCTACTGAGCCCTCAGTCCATGTGATTATCCAGCACTTCCGGGTCAGGTAAAAACTTCTCTTTTTTTCTTCAGCCCAGAAGTATATCATTTCTTCTGTTCCCATGACTTGGAAATACTTCCAGGCTATACGGAAAATATAAATCCCTGGACCTCCCTGCAGCGACTCCTGGCGGCCCCCATGGTATCCAGCAGGACTGTGCATTAAAACTCCACTGTCCATGAGGCCCTGCTGGAAATCGGGGCACCTCCATGTTTCAGGGAGTGCTCCATCTGGCGGCCTGGGGGTATTGGCCGGGATGAACGGCCGGCCATATCCTACAACGTGTGTTTAGTGATTTGCAGGATTTTTGAAATTTTGTTCTGTATTTCAACTATTCTTGGGATTTTGTATTGAGACTTATGTTTGGGGATGGCATGGTGGTGCAGTGGTAGTGTTGCTGCCTCACAGTAAGAAGATCTGGGTTTGCACCCTGGGTTCTCCCTGCATGGAGTTTGCACGCTCTTCATGCTTCTGCGTGGGTTTCCTCAGGTTGTTCTGTTTTCCTCCCACAGTCCAAAGTCATGCAGTTTAGGTGGATTGCCATTTCCTAAATTGTCCTTAGTGTGTGATTGGGGTGTATGACTGTGTGTTTGCCCTGCGATGGACTCGTGCCCCATCCATGGCTGGTTCCTACCTTGCACCCTAAGCTAGGTGGGATAGACTCCATCAGACCCCCACATGACCCTGTTCAGGACTAAGCAGGTTAGGAAATGACTAAATGACTTTTCTTTGCCTTGGATTACCTTTCTGGCAACTCCATTTTGTCTGTTTTTGCTCTATGGAGCTTCACTGTTAAAGAGAGCCTATGAAAATAATTCATTATTTTATGAAGATTCCACGTGGCCCTTTTTGTATTTAGCCAGTATTTTTGATGGGATTTCCCTATCTAATTTAGAGGTGTTTTTGTGAATTATGTCCTTTGGAACTCCCATTCATATGATTTGGAACTGGTAATTTGTTTATATTTCCAGGATAACATCTTCATTGTCCTGTTGTTAAAATGCTTAGGAAATATTCACTATATGAACTATGACAGTTTGTTAATTTTGCTGCTCTGCAACAGCATCCAAGAGCAGTTCGCTGTCAGTTACAGGACCACTTTTCAAGTAGTTTTGTTTAATCTTCATTCTGTAAACAAAAAAAATTTTGATTAGCAGTGAATTAATTTAAAATATGAAATTAGATATGTTTGAGTGAAATATGATAACAGCACAATGAATTTTTTTATCTGAATCAGGCGACTCCACCTGGGCATACCGATGTCCTGAATCGTCATAAATAAATACAGGGTAGTGGAATATGAGGGTGAAGATAGCAACTTATTCTCAGCTGCTTAGAACTTTGGACAACAGGCCGTACATCCCAACAAAGTATGCCAGTCCGTAAAATGCCACACTCTACCACATTACTTGGTAAATTATTTCATGTGTTTATGACTTTCTGTGTGAAGAAAAGCATTCTGATGTTTATATGACATTTAGCAAGTTTCTAACTGTGCTTCCATGTTCTTGTTGAACTCATTTTAAAGGAATAACCTGGTTTAACAGTAGTATTTCCTTTCATAATTTTAAAAACTTCAGATAGATACTTTATTAATCCCAAAGGGAAATTCACAAATTATTTTTTATCACAAATTAAAATTTATAAAAATATAAATAATAATAAAATATTATTAATAATAATAATAATAATAATAAATAGAAAATAATAAAATAATATACATTTTTATAAATTTATTTTTTATTTTTATAATTAATTCAGTTACCTTATTTCTTAATTTCCATTTGCTTTAACCAAACATGTTCAGCTCCTTTAAGCTTTCTTCATAACTCACACCCTGTTGTTCTCGAATCAGCCTATTTGCTCTACTGTGGACTTTTTTGAGAGCTGCTATGTTTTTTTTTTTTTTTTGTAGCCCAAAACTGAACACAGTAATCTAAGTGATCTCTCACCACTGCATTGTAAAGGTTAAAACATAACCTCCTTTAAATTTGTACTTTTATTCCAAGTGCCCGTTGCTGCAGAGCCAACAAGCCAAGGGATTGCCTTTCATATGGAGGCAGTTGTTGATATTCCCCACCCACCCCCCATTTTGAAAATATAGTATGAACAGTAGTAAGGATAGTATATCCTTAACCATATAAAAGAAAAAATACCTTGTATGTAGCTAACTAAATAAATCTAAAGGCATTTCTCTTTCACATCACACAGTTGAACAATGGGTGGATTTGGACCTAATTCAGTGCACATCCTGGACATTTGGTTCTATTTCAACAAATATCTCACATAGTTGGATGATACTTAATATCTTTATAACTTGTCTTTTGAATATCTTAATGTTCAGTGTAAAGGTCCTCGACCTCTCACTACTGTCACCATGTATCACCTCACTAAACCATCTCATTACTTTAATATTGAAATGTCATCTTTTCTTATTTTAGTTACTGTGATTTCCCCAATATTTAGATTGCTGGTGAATTTAATATTCTCATTGACTGTTCAGATTGTACCTTTGCTCTTTTTTCTTATCAGTCTTGGTCTTATGAAGTTACTCAGGGCATCATCTTGCCCACGCACAGTAAATCTCACACGGTTGATCTGGTGTGCTTCTCTGGTTCTGTTCCTTTCAGTTTTATTATGCTTAGAACTACTATATCTCATCAAGATAAACAAAGGTCTGCAAAATTAGATTCATAAAAATCATTGTAATTGTGAGTAGCTATTTTTATTTGCATTCATGAATTAAATAAACAGAATGACACAATTTATTAATGTATACAGTACAATGTTGTTCTAAATCAATTTAATATGAAAATATTTAGGCAGTCTAATATTGTTAAACATATATGTAAGAAAACATTACATATTCATTGACTTACATATAACTGTTAGAGTTTTTGTCACTTCTTTGTTTGGTGGCCCATTGCTTTTACAATTTTTGTAGTGTGTCCATATCAATCATCCAGAAATAGTCCACCATCATCCTCACACACATCCCTGGTACTTTCTTTCCATGTCCCTGATATCTTGATAGAATCAATCATGTTGCTTTTCACTCATTGCACAAGATTTTCAGGGAAAAATTGCAAATGGGAATCCAAAAAGAGAACTTTGAGACTGATTTTGCAACTCAATTTTTTGTAAACTTAGCAGATAAACTTTAAATTTAACTTATTATTATGATTTTTTTCCATACTATTGGAATACCAAAAGCTAGTGCTTTCTTCTTTCCTTTTGTCCATTGCTTTTGTTCCTCAAAACAAAAATAGCACACACTCCTCAGGGTCTCACTGTTTGTTCTTGTCACCCAGTTATATTTCAAAGTAGGTGTAATAAGCTTTTTTCACAAAATCTGTTACATTCTGTCTTTCTTTTTTTAATACAAACTTTCCACAAATGCAGCAAAACACATTAAGATTGCACATAGAAACTCTGGAGGCCCTAATATGATTAAACATTACAATATAAAAAGAAACTCATTGACAAGTGCACTGATCAACTGACTGAGTCACACTGAGGTGTGTTTGCTACACTCTGTTGAAATGGGAAGGACAGGGCCGGCCAGAGATGCTGCTACCTGGTGCTAGGACTCATTCCCGTGTTCAATTCCAGCTATCTTCTGACTGTATTATTTAATAAAATAGCTAGTTTTCCTTAAACATGTATTTAATATTTAAAAATATTAAATTCTAACAAATTACCATTAAAATAAAATACTGATATTTAATGAATTATTGTAAAAAAATAAAAAAAAAAAACATAATTGACAGCTAAATAAGGTGTTTAGTGAAAAAAGAATACAAGATGGAAAAAAATGTTTTTCAATTTTTAATTCAGTGCAAAAAGAGATAAGAAAACCACATGAAATAATCTAAATAATTTTTTCAATGTATACCTGTTGTGTTCTTTCTGACCAACTAGGACACTACAAAAGTCCATTGGATGAAAGTGTCTCAGTCTCGCTTGGAATGCCTGTCCAAAAGGTCTGTCAGACTGTACAGGTTTAACTGTATGCTGAGCACCGTATTAAATATAAAAAGACTCTTTCAGATGCACTTATTATTCTATCATCATTAGTGCTCAGTTTTTTAACCATTAATAAGCAGCCACAGAATTATTTCCTTTTACTGTTTTTTCAGAAGTTTGCAGTTTTTTTTTTTTTGTCTAGTCCAAATTCAGTGCCATTCCCCAGTACCTAAAAACAACACTATTATTTTTATTTTCAGCTTTCGAACATATTTTTCTTAGGTTTGCCCAGTCAATAATCTTTAAGTGTCTGAGTTGATATGTACTGTAAATCTAACTCATTGAGATGTCCACTTCTAATCTTCCCTTATTCCCCTTTTCATGCAATTACTAACTCATCCTTCTCCTTTGGTGTTTTACAAATATTGTCTTAAAATTGCTGGTTAGCCCTGCAATGAAACAATTCTGGAATTAATTTCATTTCAGCAACTATTGCTCTATTTCCAATCTTGCTTTCCTTGCCATAATTATATAACATGTTGTTGCAACCTAACTTCTGGAACATCTGAACATTAATAAAAAATCTGAACCTTCTCAATCTGGTTTCCATTTAAACAGTACTAAAACAATTTTGGTTAAATTCACAAATTATCTTCTTAATGTTTGTGAATCTACACCAAAGTAAGTCCTAGTGGCTGTAGGTTTTTTGTTCCAAGCAGATTTTTTAATGAGAATTCAATAATTTCTTTTGAAGCACTTTCTGCTCAAGTTGCATTTCTATGCTTTATTTTAGTTGTATCGCTTGTTAAAGTTCCCCAACTTTGATAGCGTTTCTTAATCTTAAACTGCAGCATTCATTATTTCTCCTTGTTAGCAGCAAGTTACAAAAAACAAAGTGCTTCCACAGCACTTCTCTATCTAACTTGTCTCCATTTACACCTGCGTGTGTTCCTTGTGAAACCTGGTTTAATAAAATATTTAGAAGGAATTGAAAGAGAAAAAAATGAAGGACTGAATATTACTCAACCATTTCGGGATACAAATCCACTGTATTACCTTTTTCGAGCTGTATATGCCGCAGATTTCATTTGGCTTCAAATTGTTTTACATTTAAAATCATAGAGCTGAGAGGCTGGTTGGAACCTTGGAACTTGACACTCAACTCTAAGAGGTACTTGGTAATGTCTACCATAAAGGCCAAATCACACAGCCACTTGCTTTCATTAAATTCCACAACACATTTTCCCTTCATCTACATGAATTATTTTACTTCCCTCAGTTTGTAAAAGCACATCTGTGCAACTCAGCCATCACACCTCACAATGGTAAACCAGATCTCCATACTCCGATTCAAGCTCACTCAGTAGCTCTCTGCTTTTGATGAAATTTATAATGGAAATGGCAATTGCCATTACATTGCTGAGCTTCAGGGAATATGCATAAAGACATTTGTAATGTATGATACAGTGGCATACAACTCCATCATTTGGATCAAGACTGAGACAACTCATCTCTTTTTTAACCAAAGCTATTACTTCCTTTTGTGCACCAACCATGGCTGGGGCTCTTCTGTGGCATTGCCACTTAACTTTTCAAATGAAAGTTCAACTTTGTTCATAGCTAAAACAACTTTCTCTAACAAACCCCCACCTTTGGTAGTGTCATTCTTGCCTTTCAAAGACACTAATTCCTCCCCTGTATCAAACTCATCAGTAATCCCACACACAAAAATGGCTAGTTGGACGGTATTTCTTATGTCTTTTGTTTCATTGCAGGCCTAAAGGAAAAACTGGAAGTTTCTTGTGGTGTACTTTAGTGATTTTTCAGTATCTTGTACCATATCAGTAATCTGCTTTTTAATGGTTATTTAAGACAAACTGACACTTTGGAACAGTTTTACTATATGTGGTGCTACTAGCTCTGCAGCTCCAACAAGGCACCTTTCACAAATTCTCCTTCTAAATAAGGTTTCAGCTTCATAGCTATTATCTTGCTCACCACAAAACTTGCCTACATATCATTCTTTCTGTCAGAATGTGGTCTTGATAAAAATCAGTGATGATAAGGAACTGTTATGTGTGTGTTGGGTTCATCCAATATATATGGGTTCACACAATATATATATATATAATGTGACAGATAGGGGGCGCTATTGCTCCCTTAAACCCTCAGATCAGACGCCAGACACCAGGTAGAAGTCCAAATATTGTTTTTATTTGAACTACACAGTGCACAAAGCACCCTCCTCTCCACAATACTCATATAAATCACAATAATCCAATCAATAAACAATCCTCCACTCTGCCAGACGTGTTGCCACCCTTCCACCCAGCTCAGCTCAATGTCTGGGATCTCCCACAGTCCTTTTATAGTCCTTGACCCGGAAAAGCTCTTGAACCCCTGTCCATGTGACTTCGAACACTTCCGGGTCAGATAAAAACTCTTCTTCTTCATTCTGGAAGTACGTCACTCCTCCTGTCACTGTGACTAAGACGTACTTCCGGGTTATAGGGCACGTAAGAGTCTCTGGGCCTCCCTGCAGTGTCCTCTCGCGGCCCCCATGGTATCCAGCAGGGCTGTGGATAAAAACTCCATTGTCCAGAATTCCCTGCTGGTCTTCAGGGCACCTCCATGCTGCAGGGAGGGCTCCATCTGGCGGCCTGGGGGTATTGGCCAGGATGAAAGGCCGGCCATATCCCACTATAATATATATATATATATATATATATATATATATATACACTGTATATATATATATATATATATATGTATATATATATATATAGTAACAAATCCCCATATATTATAAATGCTGCTGTAAAACACTTAGGCCGAAGAGTCTCAAAAGACTGAGTCCAAAATGAGCCTGCTGAGTCTGGAAAGTTGGAGGTTTTTATTGCTGAGTGGAAGGAAGATGTGGGTCTTTGAAGCAGTAGCAGGAAGTAACATCAGGATCTATTGTGACTGGTTTTGTGGTTCTGTAGGGAGAGGAGAATGTCACACTTTTCTAGTGTTTTCAATTAAGTCCCTTGACTGCCTCCTATGCGAACTTGTTGCTTTTTGTATTTATGAATTGCCTCGAGGCCTGGATCAAACTGTTGATTCCCTCCCCAGTTCTAAAGGTAACCTTTCAAAATCTGACAACTTTAACATTTTCAGTGATGGAAATATTATTTCACTACACTCTTCCGTTAAAACTCTTGTTGCTGCTTTTGACTGTATATTTCCTTTTGTAATTACGTATTGCTATTTGTTTCTTGATTTATTTTGTTTAAAGTATAAAGTATGTGTCATGTGAGTAAATCTATTTAAAAATATGTGTATATATTAATCTGCATTGTATTATAAGATGTTGTGCTATTTTGAATTATATAAAAGGCTTACTAGAAATTAAGAATAATGTATGTAAAGTAATTCATACTTCATGTCATTTTTTCCAAGTGCAGATACAATAGTATTTACATACAGATTTGATTTTATATGAACTCACTTTGGCAGAGTGGTGGCTCTGAAGCTAGGGATCTGCATTGACAATCGGAAGGTTGCCGGTTCGAATCTCGTAAATGCTAAAAGGGACTCTGCTCTGGATATGACGTCCTGGGTATGATGTTAATCTGCATCCATCCCTGCATGTAGGCCCTCCAACCTGCAGAGAAAAACTTGGGGGTTGGTGGCAGAATTGGCACTCCAGCCACCATAAAAAAACCTCACACAGTTCCACTCCATCTGAACTAGTGTGGTGCTGAGGTATCACCCGTTGCATGGCTGCACTTGGGTCCTAATCTGGGATCCTGAGTTGGTTTGTTGTGTGGTGGGTGCGGCAAAGCACTGTATCAGTGCAGGCTCCTAACCTCTCTCTCCTCTGTACTCACTTTGATTCAAGTGGAATATTGAAATTACATCCATTTTATGAACCTGCTTATTCTATAAGTTTGTAGTGTCAAGGCAGAAATCTTCTTTCACCCACTCACTGCTCACTCATATCAGGCAAATCTAGAGTCTTTAGTGCTGGTCTTTGGGTAACAAGAGAAGATCTTACATGCAGAATGTACAAATTCCATTCAGAACATACTGTAAGCAGGCTCGGATTTGAACTCTTCTTATGGGAGCTGTGACTTAGCAAACATCAACTACTGAATGACTGCTCTTATCAAACAAAAGAAGCTCAAATGATAATTCCTAAATGTTCATTAATTATGATCTGAAACTGTTATGCTTTTAACTCTGGGACAGTATGTGCAGAGAACTAAAGGTGTCAATATTGTGTGGAACTGGTGGCTTACTACTACTACTGCCTCACACTTCACAGGCCTCATTGTTCTGGCTTGGTGGAGTTTTCATAATATTCCTATGTCTGCATGGGGTATTCTCTGAGTATTTGGATTCCATCCACAACCCAAAGATACTAAGTTGATTGGCAATTCTAAATTGGCCTGCTCTGAGTGAATGATGGTGTGTAAGTAAATGTGCTGTGCGCTAGATTGGCATCTCATCCAGCGTTGATTCAGTTTTGTGATATTATTGATATAGCCTTTAACTTCATATAACTCTGTACTAGGATGAATTGGTTCAGAAAATGGATGGAAGTTTGGAATATCATGTTTCAAGGGTTTATCATTATTACCATTAGTCTGTACTTTTTACTTGTACAAGTGCAAATACAGCTCTTTCCTCCATTATTTGATTTTTGCATTTAAAACCTACAAACCAGCAGCAAGACCTGCAGAACATGATTGATTTTTATCTTCCCTCACTTCTGCAATTGCTGAAGACCCCATGTCAGCTTACTTATTGGACCATGCTGCTTTTATTTTTCATGCTCAGTGAGTTTTTTTCCCCTCTAGAGAGAGTCTTTTCTGTGATAAGACAAATGAACCATAAACAGTAACAGCTCTGTTAAAAACAACAGTCCAGCATTTTCTTAACTATTTATTTCTCACGAGCCAAGTAGTAGTGACAATTATAAACCACATAAAAGAGAATAAGACATTAAACATAACCCCAAGCACAGAAAACCCACAGCTTTGTGTTCTTTGCTGCCCTAATCCTACCTGTTCAAATGTACTGTAGATCTGCCAAAGTCTGAAATTCACTGACTTGAGAAAAACTAATCTAGCCTTATATATTTAAAGATAATAAGAGTATTAACAATCAACATCTTGATGTTATGTGAAATGTATGTATTGTATAATGATAAACAGTCACATTTGAATTTTGATATAATATATGCATTTAGGCACAGTTAATTTGTTGGCTTTCCCAATTCACTGTTTATCAAGTGCTTTAAAATTTAGCTAGTTTAGTCATGGCCAAAACTTTTGAAAATGACGCAAGTATTGGTTTTCACAAAGTTTGCTGCTTCAGTGTTTTTCGATCTTTTTGTCAGATGTTTCTATGGTATACTGAAGTATAATTACAAGCATTTCATAAGTTTCAAAGTCTTTTATTGACAATTACATTATGTTTTTGCAAAGAGTCAATATTTGCAGTGTTGGACATTTTTTTTAAGACCTCTGCAATTCGCCCTGGCATACTGTCAATCAACTTTTGGGCCAAATTCTGACTGATGGCAGCCCATTCTTACATAATCAATGCTTGGAGTTTGTCAGAATTTGTGGGTTTGTGTTTCAATTAAATATTTGCAATTTATTTTTTTTAAAGTGCTTTAATAACTGTTGAAATACCTTGTGTGGTTTTTTGGTAGTACTGTAATTCTAATCCCAAAAACAAATAATAAATTATTTATTCTTATTTAATTATTTTTTTATGTAAAGAAACGAATAAATTTGTTTTAATTTTTAAAAATCTCATAAACGAGGACACCGCTGAAGTCAATCTGCACAAGACGAGCGTATTTTCGTCTGACAAAAATTATACCACTGTTAGTTGTATCATGAAAATAACCCAATATGCAGTAAATTATTTAACTCAATTTGGCAATATTGGCTACGCTGCCAACGTGGTGCAGTCGCGCCGCATTATCACCTGATCTACTGTTACCCGAATGTTCACGACAAATACCAATAAGTCTCGAACTTTAAAGCAGGCACATATTAGTCATTAGATCTATGCCTTAGAAATGTTTTATTTTAACTTTAGTTATAATGCATTTTTTGTGATTATATGCTTGCAGATTTAAATTTGAAATAAAAATGTAAAAAATTTATTTTGATGTGTTGTTGATTTATTTGACGCCCCCCTTGTACAGCTTGCCCCACAGTTTGAGAACCACTGCTTTAGCTAAAGTGAGCAAAGAATGAATAATGGTACATTTCACCTGGGGTAGATTTACATTTACTTCCTTTTCTTCTTTCGGCTGCTCCCGTTAGGGGTTGCCACACAGGATCATCTTTTTCCATTTCTCTCTGCCCTCTGCGTCTTACTCTGTTACACCCACCACCTGCATGTCCTCTCTCACCACATCCATAAACCTCCTCTTAGGCCTTCCTCTTTTCCTTTTTCCTGGCAGCTCTATCCTTAACATCCTTCTCCCAAAATACTCTCCTCTGCACATGTCCAAACCAATGCAATCTCGCCACTCTGACTTTGTCTCCCAACCATCCAACTTGAGCTGACCCTCTAATGTACTCGTTTCTAATCCTATCCATCCTTGTCACACCCAGTGAAAATCTTAGCATCTTAGCTCTGTCTAATCTCATCTGTCAACCTGTCCATCATCATTCCACCTTGAATGTATCCATCACTCCTACCGCAGAACTCACCACTGTCACACTTCCCTTGTGCATATGCTGTACAACTTTTATGTACTTCTCTGCCACTCCCGACTTCCTCATTCAATACCACAGCTCCTCTCTAGGCACCCTGTCATATGCTTTCTCCAGGTCCACAAAGACGCAATACAACTTCTTCTGGCCTTCTCTAAACATCAACATCCTCAGAGCAAACATCGCATCTGTGGTGCTCTTTCTTGGCATGAAACCATACTGCTGCTCACTAATCATCACCTCACTTCTTAACCTAGCTTCCACTACTCTTTCCCATAACTTCATGCTGTGGCTCATCAATATTATTCCCCTGTAGTTACTGCAGTCCTGCACATCCCCCTTATTCTTAAATATTGGCACCAGTACACTTTTTCTCCACTCCTCAGGCATCCTCTCCCTTTCCAAGATTCCATTAAACAATCTGGTTAAAAATTCCAGAGCCATCTCTCCTAAATACCTCCATGCTTCCATAGGTATGTCATCTGGATGAACGGTCTTTCCATTTTTCATCCTCTTCATAGCTGTCCTTACTTCCTCTTTGCTAATCCGTTGCACTTCCTGATTCACTATCTCCATATCATCCAACCTCTTCTCTCTCTCATTCTCTTCATTCATTAGCCTCTTAAAGTACTCTTTCCATCTGCTCAACACACTCTCCTTGCTTGTGAGTACATTTCCATCTTTATCCTTTATCACCCTAACCTGCTTCACATCTTTCCCAGCTCGGTCCCTCTGTCTAGCCCACCAGTCCTTTTCTCCCTCCTTAGTGTCCAACCTCTCATACAACTCATCATACACCTTTTCTTTAGCCTTTACCACCTCTCTCTTCACCTTGCGCCTTATCTCCTTGTACTCTTGTCTACTTTCTGCATCTCTCTTACTATCCCACTTCTTCTTCACCATCTTCTTCCTCTTTATACTCTGCTGTACTTCCCCATTCCACCACCAGGTTTCCTTTACCTCCGTCCTCTGTCCAGATGTCTCGCCAAGCACCCTTCTTGCTGTCACCCTTACTACATCTGCTGTAGTTGCCCAACTGTCTAGTAACCACAATGAGATATGATACCATGCAGAGGTGGCATCTCCTGACACTGTTCACTAGCAGACCTGAGCGGGTGACAAAGAGCATAGGACTTCATGAGTGCATCCATATAGGTGCTGACACACCAACTCCTCTGTAGGCAAGCTTCAAAGATTTGAACTTAATACATGGTAATACAGGGAGCCAGTGTAGTGGCCTGAAAAGAGGAATGGCAAGTGTCTGTCTCAGCTGTTTGAACACAAGAAGTGCTGCTGCATTTTAAATTATCTTTTGTAGCTTGGTAGCACTTCTGACAAGTAGAGAGTTACAGTAGTTAAGGCATGGTATGTGAAAAATAGCTGGTCATCAATCACCAACATAAGGCTGCATACTTACTTGGCAAGTGTAAGTGATAATGAGCTGAGGTCTACAGAGATGGGCTGCCTAGTATAACAAGGAGGTCATCCTAGGTCAGGTTGAGCTGAAGCAGGGGTTTCTTCATCCAAGGCCAAGACATTTATTAAAAAACATATTTTGTAAATAACTTCAATTAAAAATAAATTAACTTTTTTTTTCTCAAAATGTGCAATATTTCACCTATATGTGCCATATTATTATGTGAAACACTTCCTGCTAAGTGTGTTACTCTGTTTAGTAAGCTAGGGATTTGATAAGAGCTTCAGGTGTACAGGATGTATTATATTTAATTCACCGCATACCTTTAGAGCATAGTAAATGATGAATTATTGTAGTTTATTTTGATTTTCATATTCTATTTTACTTTATATGCTTATTTATATTTCATCTTCATGTTACTTGTGCCTTTGTCTGCCTGTACAGTTGTAACATAAGTAAATTCCTTTGATATTAATAAAGTATTCAGATTCTGATTTGGTTTTCACTGGTTTCTCAGAGTACAGTGGAACTTCGGGTCACGACCATAATTCGTTCCAAAACTCTGGTCGTAACCCGATTTGTTCGTGACCCGAAGTAATTTCACCCATAGGACTGTATGTAAATATAATTAATCCGTTACAGACCGTATGAACTGTATGTAAATATTTTTTTAAAGATTTTTAAGCACAAATATAATTAATGATACCATAGAATGCACAGCTTAATAGTAAACTAAATGTAAAAACATTGAATAACACAGAGAAAACCTTGAACAACAGAGGAAACTAAAATTGCAAGAGTTCGTGCTATAGCGCTATGAACCACTCGCTAAAAACACTTTTTTTTTAAATGAGCTTTAAGTACAGGGAAAAACATGAACATTTGAAAAATCCGTAATTTAATAAACAACCAAGAAAAGTAACATTGCAACAATGCACGCTACGAACCGATCGCTGTAAACAGAAGTGAAGTGGAGGTTAAAATCCAATAGAAGAAAGTCTTCATTAAATACAACAAGGTTAAAACAATGCTCGAATCAGTCTCTTTAAAAACAAGCCCTGTGCATTCTTTAACTGCCTTCACTGCCTTATGCGGCCAGCCCCCACACTCTCTCTTGCTTGCTCGCGCACTCTCTCTCTCTCTCTCTTGCTCACTCACTGCACAGGGAGAGACTGAACACGTGCGGAAATCATCGGCACACACAAACCGAAAGGGAAACTGGCTTGTTCATATACCGAGTGTGTGGTCGTGAACAGATGCAAAAGTTTGGCAAACTTTTTGGTAGTAACCCGATTTGTATGTGATCAGAGACGCTCGTGAACCGAGGTACCACTGTACTTGATGAAAAAAAATTACTATAGTAACATTATAAGTCAGAAGGTTGCAATGTATGTCTAAGTATAAAAAGTGAAAAGGTTTACATATTGTGAGGGGGTACCCATTTGGTAAAAGGTTGACAGGGGCAGTGGCACTATGAGAATGGCACGAGGCAGGTGTAAGTCCTGACTACTGAGAAAAAGACACTGACAGCAGGACAATAGACATAGGCGCCAGCATGAGCATAAGAGATTTGGAATCTAAGGGGAGTATAAAGAAACCGAGGCTAGAGAGGAAAAACCAGAGGTGGTAATATATTCCGGCTGCTATTGGGCAAACCATCCCAGAACAGAAATGTAGCAGACTGTGTTGTCCCTCAAATTCTCCCTCAAAAGGAGAATTAACTAAACAATCAAATTAACAGAGGGATAAAAGGCAGTATTTCAATAAACAAAGAGAGAAATTTTAATTTAAGGGATTTTATGGTGACCAAATGGGCAAACCACTTCACCGAGTTAGAGCAGGTGTTCAGTTTCTGTTCAGGTAGTCCCAGAGTTCCTTTTGTGTTTATTTTCATTTTGTGTTCTCCTTTTGAGTATGCCCCTCTGACCCTTTATTGTACTTGATGCAGAGGACAGTCACAAGGGCACCTTCCTACTCTCTCCTGCTGTATTTTCTTCATTATCATTGTTATACCCTCAGTTACATAATTTGTCCCATAGTGAAATCCAAAACCAACATGTGTAGCAACTGAAACTTGGTTTCTGAAAGAGATTAAGTGTATATTTTCTGAAAATGCCTTATTCTGTTAAAATAATAGAAAACTCGAGGCAAACCCAACAGTATCTGGTATAAAGTATTATTCCACATGGTGACTGCAAGAGTGCCGATCTCCAAAGTGGACCAGGACCCTGGATCCTCTCCACCTCTTCTTTTTGCAGTTAAGGATCTGACCATGTGGCTGTAAAAGAAAGACTCTCTTTTGGATGTCTCTTTACAAATTGTAGAACTTGTTTTGTCTGTTTGGTGCACTTTTTCCGGTGATCTAAATGTCTTAATTGTGAATAAACAAGTGCAAATAACTTCTGCAGAGAAACCATCAGTCATTGTTCCTTTAACCTGAATCTTTTTAGTAAAATGGTATTAATTGTAATGCCACTAAAGAAAATAGAATAACAAAAAGGACTTCGTGAGAGCATTTCAATTTTATTCCAGAATAATTAACTCTGAATTCATTAACTGAATAAAAACATGGGAAAACAACAAGCTGAACTATGAAATAGAGTGGTTGGCATCTGTGCATGCTCCTTGGGCCAAGGTGTATGAATAATAAAGGGTGAATAAATCACTTTGCGGAATGCTTAAAAGTACAAGAATACTAAAAATAAAAATACATCAATAAGAATTCAAAAAATAAGAAAAATATTTAAAATGATGAAACCTTTAATGGACTGGCTCCTGCGCTTATGCTTGATACTGAAACTGAGAATTGGTTTAAGTGGGTTACAGCATGACAATGTGTTTCTCAAAGAAATATTGTTTTAATGTCTCAATAAATAAAAAAAAGGAAATAGACATGGCTTGATATTAATTTCCATAAAATTGTGGTTATTTCTTGAGCAGTTAGGTTAAATTTCTCTGAAAGAGTCCTTTTGTCTAGCTTTTATTTTTTTTTTGCAGAGGATTTATTTCTAGTGTCAAAACATTCTCAAAAGCATTGGCAAAGAAAATCCGGAAGACATTTTTTATGTTAAGCTGAAATAACCACTCAAGGGCGCTGGTAGACACTAAAGGAAAAGCATTCAAAATGGAAAAGAGAGTGTGTTTTTTTTTTTTTTTTTGTTTTTACATAGAGGAATATAAAAGTCGGAACAATCTACAGTGTCAAGTCGCTGAAGCGTATAACCTGATGCCTTTCAGGGTACATTGAGGTAATTGAGTCAATTAACTGCCGTTGCATCTAATCAAAGGAGCTTGATGGACTGAATGGTTTCAAATGCAGTGTGACAAAACCACTCTGGATTATATTAAATATACATTATTTTTTTGCATTAACAAGTTTTATTTTACCACATAAATGCAACATCTGAAAATTCAACCAAAGCATTTACAAAACCAATCAATTAGAAGTTTGGGCTTCGGAAGATTCTTAGTATAAATGTAATTAGTTGTACCATTGTTTTTGTTTCTTCATAAATTAATCAAATCAGATTGTTTTGTATAGAAGTTCTGACAAAGCATATGATCATAAGACATTTTACAAACAGATCAGACAAGCGACCAAGTAATCTAACATAGTATAACTTTCTTAAACTTACTTAATCTAATTTAGAGACATAGCCAGCTAGGGTGTATGACAGATACCAACCCAAGTAGGGCATCAATTCATTTCGGGGCTCACTGATGCACACACTCACATGGGAAAAGTTTTGAACCCCTAATTAACTTAACAATCAAATAAGTCCAATTTTCAATATGATTCATAATTTCTATTGCATGATTGATATGTCAAAGTTTATTTTTTTAATATGGCTCGGCCTATTCTTTTGTTTATGTGACACAGGAAATGTGTCATGTGACTATGACTGTCACATTCGTGATATAATTGGCAGTCATGGTGTAAAGGATGCCAGTTCTGTGATACATTATCCCTTGGTTGGATAAACTGAAAAAAAATATTGCAACTAGTTTCTTTTTCTTTTTTTAATTAAAGGCAAATAACAATCCATACAATCAAATCAATCTTAACAAAACCAAAGCCCCCACCCAGAAGGTTCTGACTCAGATTACTGTTTTTTTTTTTTTTTTAAATTTTTATTGATTTTATTGAAATCACACAACATTCCATACAAATACATCAATTTTACAAAAATAGAGAGAAAGAGAGCATGGCCAGCAGAATAAAATTTAAACCTAGTAAAAATAAGCAAATAGATAATTGAAGAAGACAAAAAAAGGGAGAGAATCTGCTTCCTCAGTGCTTTAAAAGCTTATTCTAAAATGTTATTGATTATATCCTGCCAGGTTTGGAAACATTTCTGCACAGATCCTCTAAGTGAGAATTTTATTTTTTCTAATTTCAAATAATATATAACATCAGTTATCCATTGACTTAAAAGGGGAGAG
Organism: Erpetoichthys calabaricus; assembly: GCF_900747795.2. Taxonomy (NCBI): domain Eukaryota; kingdom Metazoa; phylum Chordata; class Cladistia; order Polypteriformes; family Polypteridae; genus Erpetoichthys; species Erpetoichthys calabaricus. The sequence goes on from NC_041396.2 coordinate 48,864,159, forward strand.
TTAGGATTCTTCCAGTTGAGCAAGATAAGTCTACATGCCAATAGTGAAGTAAAGGCAATTACAGTTTGTTTGTCCTTCTCCACTTTATGCCCCTCTGGAAGTACACTAAACACAGCTGTTAGTGGATTTGGAGGGATTGTGACACCAAGGCTGTCTGAAAGGCATTTAAAAATCTTGGTCCAAAATTATGTTAGTTTGGTGCAGGCCCAGAACATGTGACCCAGTGAGGCTGGAACTTGATTGCAGCGTTCGCAGGTTGGATCTTGCCCTGGAAACATTTTGGATAATTTTAAGCGAGACAGATGTGCTCGATATATAATTTTTAGTTGAATAATTGTATGCTTTGCACATATGGAGCTTGAGTGAATTCTCTGCATTGCTAACTTCCACTCCTTTTCTGATATGTTGAGGGAGAGATCCTTTTCCCATTGTCCTCTTGGATCTTTGAAAGGGAAGGACTGTAAAATGGTTTTATATATTGCAGAGATTCTGTCTAAGTCCTTGAAACTGATGAGTATTTTTCCAGCATAGAGGGAGGTGGGAAACTTTAACAAAGTTTCTAATTTGAAGATAGTGAAAGAAATGTGTTGCTGGAATTTAGAATGTAATTGTTCATAGGATGCAAAGACGATTTAATCCCAAATGTTTTCCAGACATTAAAAACTGCATATGTTTGCGATGGTTGAAAAAGGTGGTTCTCGTGCAGTGGTGCCACCGATAAAAGATTCTCTATCTTAAAATGTTTCCTACATTGGTTCCATATTCTGAGTGAGTGAAGCACTATTGGGTTATTAGTATATTGGCAATAATTTGCATTTATTGGGGTGCAAATCAAGGAATATAAAGATGAACTGCAGGATTCTATTTCTATTGCTGACCAAGCCTGCATATGTTCATCTATTTGTGTCAATGTCCAGGTTTTTATATGTTGTATGTTTGCTGCCCAGTAGTAAAATTGAAATTTAGGCAGAGTCATGCCACCTTCTGCCTTTGGCCTTTGTGGGGTCGCTCTTTGGATACGTGGATATTTTGAATTCCAAATAAATAAGGTTATGGTTGCATCTAATTTCTTAAAGAACTATTTATTGATGTATATTGGAATGTTTTGAAATAAAAAGAGAAGCTTAGGGAGGATATTCATCTTAACAATGTTAATTCTTCCAGCTAAAGTGAGATGAAGGGTTAACTATCTATGCATGTCTTGCTTGATTTTTTTCCATACAGACAGCAAAATTTTGTTGATAAAGAGCTTTATGTTTACTTGTGATGTTTACCCCTAGATATTTGAACTGATCTGCGATGATAAAAGGGAAGGTGTCCAATCTAATATTGTGTGCTTGAGAATTCACTGGAAAGAGCAGACTTTTAGTCAAATTAATTCTGAGACCAGAAATCTTTTGAAATTCTGTTAGTGCTGTTAGGACTGTAGGCACAGTATTTTGTGGGTTTGATATATACAGTACCATATCATCTGCATATAAAGAAATTTTCTGTTCAAGTCCTTCTCTGATAATCCCCTTTATCTCTGATGCATTTCAAAAGTGAACTGCCAGTGGCTCAATGGTGATTGCAAAAAGTAGTGGTGACAAGGGGCATCCTTGACTGGTACCACGTTCTAGTTTAAAGTAGTCTGAATTAATGTTGTTAATACAAACTGAAGCTTCTGGATTGGTATACAGTAGTTTAATCCATGCACAAATGTTTGGCCCAAACCCAAATTTCTCCAATGTGGTGAAAAGGTAGTTCCATACAATCATATCAAATGCTTTTTCTGCATCCAAGGATAATAGAATCTCTGGGATATTTGACCTTGCGGGTGAGTATATTACATTAAACAGGCGTTGAAGATTGGACGCTAAATGTCGGCCTTTAATAAATCCAGTTTGATCTTGTGATATTACTAAAGACAGCACTTTCTCCATCCTTCTAGCTAGGACTTTGGAGAGTATTTTAACATCATTATTCAGAAGTAAAATTAGTCTGTATGATGCACATTGTAATACATCCTTATTTTGTTTAGGAAAGACGGTGATTGATGCTTGACGAAAAGTTTGAGGTAGAATTTTATTGTCTCTAGCTTCTGTTAATGTTACTAATAGAAGAGGAGCTAGCTGAGTGGAGAACTTATTATAAAATGCGTCAGGGTAGCCATCGGGGCCTACTGCTTTCCCACTCTGAAGTGACTTTATAGCATCTAGTAATTCTGGTAGCGCTAGAGGTTTATCCAATTCCTCTGCACTAAGAGTATCTATTTGTGGTATCTGTAATGCATCCAGAAATGCATTATATTGTGTCTTGTCTTCTTTAAACTCAGTAGAATATAAGGATTTATAGTAGTCTCTAAATGTGTGCATTATATTTTTATGGTCAATGATTATGTCTCCGTTTGTGTTGGTAATTGCTGGGATTGCATTGCGAACTTCTTGCTTGTGGATTTGTTGAGCTAAGAGCTTATTAGCTTTCTCTCCATGTTCATAGTAATGATGTCTTGATTTAAAAATGAGTTGTTAAGTTTCTTTAGTTGTTAAGAGGTTGAGCTCTGAATGCAGAGCCTGCCTTTTCCTATGAAGAGCCTCACTTGGACACCTGGCGTGTTCTTCATCTATTCTAGTCATTTTGTTGGTTAGCTTTGATACCTGCTTGGTTTCCAGTTTATTTCTGTGGGAAAGGTATGAGATAATCTGTCCTCTTAGGAAAGCCTTCAGGGTTTCCCAGAGTGTCCCTGCAGAGACCTCTGAGGATACATTTGTCTCTAGAAAAAAACTGATTTGTTTTGATATAAATTCTGTAAAGTTCTCGTCTGCTAATAAAAGTGGGTTAAGAGGCCATCTGCGAGATGAGTATGTGGGGTATAATGATTTTATCTCCAGGATCAGAGGGGCATGGTCGGAAATAACAATAGTGTCGTACTTACAGGATTTAATTGTAGGCAAGAAATGGTTATCTGCAAAAAAATAATCAATTCTTGAGTAGCAATGATGCACTGGTGAGTAGAAGGAATATGTTCTTGAATTGGGTTTTAGAAATCTCCAGGGGTCTGATAAGTTGTGGTCAGTTACAAACTGTGTAATTGTCTTTGCAGTGTTAGATGTCATCGCCCCTGTGGCAGGAGACCTATCTAGGTCTGGATTTAAAACACAATTAAAATCCCCAGCCATTATAATTTTATGAGTGTTCACATTGGCAATAAATGCAAATATATTTTGGATGAATTCCCTATCGTCCACATTGGGTCCATAAACATTTATCAAAATCATTTTACAATTAAATAAATTACCCACAACAATAATGTATCTCCCTTCAGGATCAGATACAACATCTGATACTACAAATGAGACTGTTCTACTGTATGTATGAGAATTCCCACACCTCTAGTTTTTTTTTGTAAAGCTGGAATGGAACATTTGGCCTGTCTAGTCTTTTTGCAGCCGGAACTGATCCTTGCTTAATAAGTGGGTCTCCTGTAAAAACACTATTTTAGCGTTTCGACCTGTCAGGTGAGAGAATATTTTTCTTTCTTTTTAATTCGTAGTTCAGGCCTTTAACATTCCAGCTCACAAAATTAACTGTCCCATCTTGGAGACATTGATTCTTAATTTTTGATGCCATTGTGTAGTCTTAACCAAAAGTGAGACTGCTTTGACCTTAATTTAAACATTTCCCAGGGGTTATTGCCAAGCAGTCTGTTGTTACATTGGTAATTATAATTACAAGGATTAAAAGAATAGATTACAGATAGCTTGCTCTCTTTCTCTCCCTCCCTAGTAAAACCCACCCACCCCGCTTTGCCTCCCCACATGAGGCTGAACCACACTTCACAAAGTCCCAGTCCTCTGACATACCTAGAGACAGAGCATGTCCAAAACAAAACAAGCCCCCAGCAGCGGTGTATGTGAAATAAAATAGAGATATCTACTATAAGCATAAACTATAAATAAAAAAAAGAGAAAATCTTCAACATTCTTGAAATGTTAAGATAGTAAACCCAGGGAACGGTGTTAAACAGTCTCCTTTAGAATAGTAAAAAAAAAAAAAAAAGATAGAAAAGGGTTACTAATTTAATTTCTTCCACACATACATACATAAACGTGTATAACTGTAATTTAAAATAAAAACAAATAGTGAGCAAGAAGGGAAAAGGATGAATATTTACGGTACCAGTGTCATTGCAAGCGGATCAGACAGCCGGTGATATCTTCTTTATGATGCCATGACAGGGTACGACTCACAGTCTTATTTCAGGAGAGTGTCAAGATCAGCTTTCTTAACTCTTTATCTGCTTTCTCTCTACTGGTAAATATGTAGTGTTTGCCTTGAATCTCCACTTTCAGTTTGGCAGGATACAAGAGGCTGTATCTGATATCGGCTCTTCGTAAGTGCTGTTTAATATTATAAAAGGATGCACGCTTAGTAGCAGTTGAGGGTGAGAAGTCAGGGAAAATATGAATTAGGTTATTTTCAAACATAATCTCTTGCTTCTCTCTGAGAAGTGACATTACATTTAACTTTAATTGTAACTTCTCGAAGCACACAATAAAGGTCCTGTTCTTAGAGATGTTCAATCCCCATATGCGATAAGCTGCAGCTATCTCGGCGTCTGATTTAAAGTCCTCTCCAATTATTTTAGAGAATAGTTCAGCTACAAATTTCACTGGGTTTGGACTTTCGCGATTCTCAGGTAGACCTTCAATTCTAATATTATTCCTTCTGTATCCATCTTCCAGAGCAGCAAGTCTGTCTCCGAGTTTTTTGCATTCTGAATTCACGGCTGTTGCTTTTCCATCAGCGGTGGATGCTAGATTTTCGGCTGTTTCAATTCAAGTCATGAATGTCTGCTTAACATCCTCCAGCTGATCGGCAAATGTGCTCAGTTTAGACGCATTTTCCTGAATGTGCTCCTCAATTTTTTCCAGCATACAATTAAAGGCCGCCTCAAAGCGATTATCAAAGCATTTCTCTGAGTCTTTATTATCCTGCTGCAGCTCTTGCAGCTCTCGCCGCAGCTCTTGCAGCTCCAGCCGCAGCTTCTCACTTGTCTTCTCGCTTGTCTTCTCACTTATCTTCTCGTTTGTCTTGAGCATACTACTTATTTCTTTCTTTATATCATTCTTTATCTCTTGCTTGAGCTCAGTGATCATCACCTTCAGTTCGGACAGATCATTTTTGCTTTCATGCACCATAGGTGAAGCTGCGGGCTCTATTACAGCTGATGTTCTCGGCTCGCAAGGAGTAGGTGTAAGCGTGGACTGCAAGGCCTTTTCCAGTTTCAAGTGATCTTCTGCAATCGGTGAGCTTTTGTGACCTGCATCACTTGCACATTCGCTCCCATTTTCACTCTCAAATAGAGACGATGCAGCGGACTGTGGTCCAGAGGAGTCTAGGCTTTCGCCTGTCTGTTCCAGGTCAGTCTCTGATAGGCCGTACCTTGAACATCAACTTGGACTAGCCTGTCTAGGCTTGGATGAAACTTTAAGTTTCTTTTCCATTTCTTTCTGACCCCCTTTCTTGCCGGCCATGTTTATATATGCTTGCATATACTGTAATAGAACCCTCGGGTTGGATAAATACAGGATACCTCGGGAAAATAAGAAATAATAACACCGCTGCTAACGGAGCTCATCTTCAGACATCCATCTCCCGCAATGGACGAGACCAACTCCCCCAGATTACTGGTTTTACTCTTTCTTGCATGTTCATTTGCCTCGAGCTTTCCCGGTTTGACCAGACCTGTCCCCCTATCATCTCCTGGTCACATCTCTCACTCACAGTAATTGCTATGATGCTGTCTAATGACAGTGATGTGGCAATACACAATATGGCTGCAGCCATGCATTGATCAACACAAAATGGAGAGTAAACACCAAACCAAAAAATCAAAATGTTATCACCTGAGTAGTGACAAAAACAACAACTTCCCCTTAAACACTTAAGAATTACCAAAAAAGAATAGAAAATTTTTGACTTGCCTAATAATAAGACAGTAGGCACAGTGAGGCATCATTAAGGCATAGCCTCAGTAACATTTCTTGACATGCTTCTGTTGAATAATTTCTTGGAAAAAAGAGCTTAATGATAGTGTGTTGCAGAGAGGATGTGCAGCATTGTTTATAATATGACAATCAGTTCTGTCTTCATTCTCTCCTTCATAACTACCTCCAGTGGGTCCAGAAAGCACCTGATAACTGAACCTTCCTTCTGTGCTGCCTTGGAATAATAAGAGATAGTTTTTAAGTAGAGGATCAGCAAATATGACCTGGTCAAAATCCAAAATCCTCCCTAGGATCGTAACCAGGAAATCCAGCCGTACTTTCAGAGGAGCCAAAAATCACTAAACAAAAATCAAAGTCAAAAAGGCACTAGTAGAAGTCGTTACCAAATAAGAGATCAGAATTTTACTTAATGCTAAATAGTCTTTTGGGACATATCCACAAACTCAGATAGAAAAAGCCTGTAAAACAAACCCTTTTAACGCCTCTTTGTAATCAGTATTGAGGTTGCAGCCCACATGACCATGCTCATAATAACCAACTAATGTCATGACGTTGAAGTCACAAAATGGCGTAGAAACAAATGGTAAATATGCACGTTTAAAATAAATTTTACAATGTTAAACAGAAGTCTAAAAAATAAAATATCTACTGAAAAATCCTTCTGGGAGTTCTAGAAACTCTTAAATACCTTTGAGAAGGGGAAAATGTTAATTAATATGACAAAGGAAAATGAAAGAATGCAGCCAACTCACACCTCACGCCTTCTTAATCAGAGTGTTGATGTGGTGGTGCTCTCTTAAAATGATGTTCCCAGCACAACAAGCCACATTGGCGATCTCAGAGTTATAGAACACGTAACTACCCACATTAAAGGAATTACAAAAGAGCCTAACTATTAGCTATGTATAAGCTGTTATTAATTACCAACAAACTAAGTAAGGACCAAAATCCCACATGCTAGAAAATGCAAAATAAAAGATCAAAACACATGGGGGATAATCCAAAGACAGATATTGTATTGCAGTTTCCAAGCAGATGTGACAGAACTTATTAGATATAAAAACATACAGTGATCTTACATTTAATTTTTTTTAAAATATATTAACACAGAAGAAAAGAAAGATTTATTGTGAAATGAAATAAAGGTTTTAGTAAATATTCTAAATATGTTTTTTCAAGAAAAACAACGCTGACAGGATTGTACACAATACATGCTGTATGCGGTAAACGTAATTTAGAGTAACTAGGGGTATGTGATCCAAATAAATGAGATCCCTAAACTCACTGAAAGGTGGCAAATGGTAAAAACACTAGATAGGTCATAATGCAATTATTAGATTTTCATTGGCTTTTAACCTGTCTTTGGCATTTTACACTAATTAAAGAGCAGAAAGTGTGCAAGTTCAGATACCCGAGGGAAGCACATTGCAATATTTAATACTGCTGTGGACAACTGGATGAAATAATTTCAATATAAGAGAGATGTTGCTGGAATAGATGCATTGTCAGCACAGACCTGATTTATTTCATACTGAATATCTCTCTAAGCTAATCCTTGGGTTTTGTAGCAATCAATGATTTGGGTATAACAGGTAAAGCACATGATGTTAATAATGCTTTCTGGCGATTGTAGTTTATTATAGTCTCAGTTTGGTAATGTCACTTTCTCGATTTATGTTAGATTGTGTTGCTTAGCAACATGGTTTTGGAATATTTCCTATTTAAGGTAAAGTTCTGAAAGCTACATACCTGTGCAGTGGCTTTGCTTAGTTTGAAACACACTTACTTAGCCTGGTATTCCTTATAATTTTTATTATTTATTTTTAACACACCCGACATCTTGCCTCATTTCTTGATTTAGGCTTTTGTTTAATCACAAGATTCTTGTATTAACCAGTCAGGCTATAATACAGGCTGTTTTATTATAATTCAATTTCATATGTTACATTTTTTTTCTATCCAACTTATCCAAAGCATCATATAGTAGTAATTATCCTCTGTATTAATTTAGATGAAATAGTTAATGAAGACTCATAGAGAAGTGTAAATTATTATATGCTCTGGCAGTTCCTTAGAAGAAATATAACATGACAAGGTATTCTTCTGCTGTGCTTTTCCAGGATGTGACTGTTACGTGACAACATTCATACTCACTGTATCAATTTATATACTGTGACAGGGTACTAGACCAGTAAGGTGGAGGACCCTCAGAGGTGGTAATGTGGCTCAAAGGCTCTTAAATGTCAATCATGTTACTTAAGAGACAGATAAACAGCCCAGAGTTTAATCACTTAGTCAAACAGAGTTGTGGTTCCTAAATTCAGTCCAAGAGGACCACTGGGTGTGCAGGTTTTCATTCCAACCAACTTTATTTTTAATAGAACTTCTCATCCATTTAAACACACTGTTATTTCCTAGTCTTTGTGTTTACGATAAAGACAAAACTGGGTTTCTACATTTTATTAGTATAATCTTTTCAGTATGTTACATGGAGATACTTTAATGTTTTCATTTTTATTTTTTAACATTTTCAATGTTATTCTCATGATATACTAGACAAAGAGCCCGTTTCGACAACGTAAGATGAAACGGGCACGAGTGGAATAGTAAGTAATAAGTATAAGCACCACAAACCTGATATAGGTGTATTGAATGAATGCGTAATTAGGCCTGGAGCTGTAGTCGAAATCGCCTTTCAGGCCTCTAGAGCTTTAATCGAAGTCGCCTTTCTCTTTGAATTTTAGCGGCCGTAAATCCGTCGCCTGCCGTGATTTTGGTCGAAGTCGCCTTTCTTTTTGAATTTTTCACGGCTGTAAATCCGCCACCTGCCGCAATGTCAGTCTCATAAGGTTTTTCGGGCAGTTACGCAGAAGGCGATTGCGCATTTGGCTTCAGACGGACCTTGCCACAATGTTGGTCGAAGTCGCCTTTCTCTTTGAATTTTCGCGGCCGTAAATCCGCCGCCTGCTGCAATGTCGGTCTCGTAAGGTTTTTCGGGCAGCTGCGCAGATGGCGATTGCGCATTCGGCTTCGGACATGCGCAGAAGGCGACGTGCGCAGAAGGTGACTGCGCATTTGGCTTCGGACGGACGTGAGTGAGTGAGTGAGGAGACTGGCAAATTATATATAAGATATTCTAATTTTTCCAATGTCCTGGACATTTTTACTAATGTGCACACTAGTGGGTTTGATACTCAAGTAGCTGCAGCCTTTCACCATTCTGTGTTGTCTATTCTACTTCATTCATTGTTAATTAGCATTACTAAAATGCAATTAAGGGAACAAAAATATAAATTAATAGGTAAATGACAGAAGAGTGATAAGAGCTATGGCAAAAATTTAGATGTTTCTAAATTTATCATAATTGTAAATCCCACACTACCGTCCTTTTTTGAATGCAAAATAAGAGAAGAAAAAATAAAATGGTAGGTAATTAAACAATGAGATCAATTTAAAGTAAAAGACTGACCGATTGTGAAACAGGTTGGGATGAAAACATGCAGCCACAGTAGTCCCCCAGGACTGAGTTTGGGGACCACTGAACTAGAGAACATATATTGTGAGAGTAATACATTCGGGAGCTGCTAGAGACCTGCCTTGTTTCTGAGATGCTACTGAAATATGATGATAGCAAAACTTAGGTTCTGTACTTGGGGTCAGGGATTTGATAAAAAACTGAGGCTGCCAGAAGAAACTTTACAAGACAGACCATAGGAGCCTAGGACACTAGAAATTATTTCAGAAATGCAATTGGGAGGGAGTTTTAAAGTGATTCCTTGATCAGAGAGCCTTGAGCTTGGAGTCACAAGTCTATTATTTACATAGACTAAGAGCAAAGAGCCTAGTGTGGCCACATATTTGGAGGTGAGGTTAAAGGAGGTCTTTTGTGAGGGCTTTTACACTGTATTGTTGGACTATTGGTCTGAGGACCAGCCACTCATCAAGTAGACAGGGTCCAGTCCCATCTGGCCAGGACTAACGAAGCACTAAATGATACCTTGCTCTCTGTTAACTTAGTTACTTTAATTTCTCCAACATTTATTCTGTGTGTTATTTGTGTGTAAATTAAATCCATAATCATAAGAAAGGAATATGTTTTGCTCAGCTTGTTTTATTTGTTCTGGGTAAGGATGATCCACGTCCTTTCGTATCCTTTTAAAATATTTCTTAAGTATGGCAAAAACACTACGTATTACTTTTGGCAAGTATCCATCACAGCTTGTTTAAAAGAGTCTGTAACACTCCAATGTGACACTTGAACTTAAATCAATTAAATTCTAATAAGAGTTGTTAGTAAAAGAAAAATACTATTGTAGTTTTAGAAGTAATCTCTTTAGTTTTGTCTCTTGAATTGACACTCTTTTAACATATAACGGGAGTTTGTTTTAATTTGATTGCTTATGGCCTCAGTCCTGAACAAAGAGGTGAGTGAAAGCAATTATATCTGTGAATGTAAAACTTAAATCAGAAAAATAGTTTTGGTAAACCAACCTATTCAAAGTGTGATCAGCGAAATGTCATATAGGGTAATGGTGCAAAGAATTCTGGAACACAACACAAAAAAGGCTGTCCAGAAAAGGAGAGATGACCTGCTGTGAGCTCTAAAGGACATACAGTTTGAAAACATTCTAAGGTTGCAATATTATCCAATCCTATCATATCAGGATTCATTCATAATTTAAATATGAATGAAAATATAACTGTTCTCAACTGCAGTATTTACAGAAATTAAATGTGCTAATCTTTGGATAATTCAACCCATAAATCTGTTATGGAATCAAATCTCAGCACTCCACTGCATATGACCAGAAGGGAAAAAAAAAAACTGCAGTCCAGAGACATTTCACAAAAAAACTGTGATTGCAGATGAATCATTTAAAAGATGTCATGCAATCTTAAACACAATGAGGACATTTTTTAGGGTTTAGAATAGCTGATCATAATTTAATTCATGCTGCACAGCAGAGGGAGAGGTATCGAAGAGAGCGGGTGAAAAAGCTGTACAAGTGTGAGGAGAGCTACAGCAGATGGTTGAGGAAGGGACCCTGCAGAGTTCACGAACTGTCCTCTTGCCTGAAGATTGTGGATTACAAACACATCTGTAGGCAAGGCTCTGTAACTTTCCACCAGCATACCCATTTGAAAGTGAAAATAGAAGAAGGGAACAATTCAGGAGATTCTAAATCTTTTAATGCTGGCAAGGATTTGTGAAAGAACAAAATGTACACATTCCATCTTTAATTATTTTTTTTTTGTTAAATATCAAATCCAAAAATAAACCAGCCATAACTTTTGAGAAGAATTTAAAAAAGCAAAAATATGAATGCCCCGTTCCTGTTCTCGCCTCCTTTCCCTTAAGCTGTGTAAAGAAAGATATCAAATGGATTGAGATTGCCTTAGGTAGGTTCAGGGAGAGCAACTTCACCTGCAAAACTCGTTCCATAGGGAGGAAAGGTGAGGGAATAAATTGAAAAAGGAAAAATCAGATATTAAGAGTCAGGTCAGTGAACTGGTTACCCTCCATCTGATCCTAAATCAGATTCACCACTGACCTCCACCTTTCAATATTGGAGCCACATGACTTATTGATCAAGCTGCAGAGAGTTTGAGCAAAAGTAAACTATAGAAGAAAGTAGTGATGAGCAAACACCACTCAATCAATTTTGTTTCAAGTTCAGTGATATCACGGATATGTTCCGGGTAGGAGTCAACAGGGAAAGAGAAACGGAACTGTTTTTGAATGGATTATAATGATGTGATGGAATTTCAAATATCCCTGAGGGCTAGAGAATCTGTACACTATTTGGGACTGATTATTGTGGCCAACTAGTGACCTGAGCTATGAGGCAGCTGTGTTAACCACTGTATTGTTGTGCCTTTCCTGAGAAAAAAATTTTAAAAACTAAATGTCAGAACAGTACAATTTCTTACAGACAGTTGCAACATTGGTGGGAAGCATGAATTCGCTGATGTTTGGCCCTCACATATACAGCATACTGCCCACTACTTTAATCAGTGTTAGATACTTGGGGAGGGCTGTCCCATCCAGCATTGACTGCTATGGCTCTGTAATGTCTTGGTGGCCTCGCAAAGCACTATGGGCACTAGTAAAAATAAAGCTTGTTTAAGCTGGCCACATAGTGAATGTTCAGGAAAATATTCAGCAAATAGGGTCACTGGTGAAATTAGCAAACTGGCTGTGAAAAATGCCAATCAGTCTAGCAAGAGGCTAAAATTGGAGACAAACTTGGAAAAAGGAGGCCAAATACATGAACCAGTGGGCAATCTCTCTCTCTGCAGAAATGTGCCTGCAGCTTTCTTCAAACAGAGATGACAGGATCCACTGTCAGGCCTGTGGTATAACACTTATGGGGGTAAAGATGTAAACCATGTATATATTTGAACTGGATGTCTGATAGTTTGGGTTCTTAGAGGAAAATATAATGTATACAAAAAGGAATACATAAAAAAAGGATACATGAGAGATAAAGTAAGGGCCTGGGAGCCATTGGCTTTGTAGCTCAGGAAGGAGAGGAAAGGAAGTTATATAGAGGGTGGGAAGGGAGTGGAGAGCATATTGGTACACTAGTCACCTTAAGTACAGATTTGAGTTATAAATAGAAGACTTGAATAGCATGAGGGAACATAAGTGGTTCTCAGTGACTAGAAGGTTTGGATCCTAATATCATTAACATCCCTAAAAGTCAGAACACCCCAACACATTGAAAGTGGGAAAATATGGGGTTACTACCAGCATGTAGAGTTGATTTGTGGAAGTTTCTTTGCCCTATTCCAAGTCACCAAAGCGTATGACGTAATGGGGCCAAATTTCAAACCTGACTTCAGTTTAACAGTAGAGAAGGTATGAATGGTGAAGAAACAAGAACCGACTATATCAGATTCAACGGGATGCCAAGGTAGGGGGATTGTCAGGGAGGTCTAGCCAGGTCCAAATTTGGCAAACTGTATGGGCCTAGTCATACAACTTGAAATCTGGCAAAGCTCTCAGATCTGTTACAAATTAAAGATTGGTGTTTAATTGGAGGTCTTTAATTATTCCACAAGAAATATGATATTAAATATCTAATTTCAGTCCAGTATTCAGTAAGAAAGGAAATAATACAATCAAATAAGGCAACCGCATTTATTGTGATTGCTAGTCTGGAGTGATATGATAAGGGAAAGAGGACCAAGATGAAAGGACACTTTAAAACCTTTGAAGATTCAATGATAATCTGATGTCATGGTGCTCTGTAGTAGGGGGGTGGGGGTGGGGGAGTTTGGGGGGAGAACAATACCAAGATACTTAAAAAGAATTTACAAGAGGGACGTGAGAAGATAAAACACTGTGCTGAGTGTGCTGGTTTAAGGGAAGGCGAACAATGAAAAGTCTACTTTAAATTGCACTTTGAAGGTAAGGAATTTTACAAAGGTGTAAAGTTTACATTTACTACTTCATTAGTTATTAAATTCTGGAAGAAATTGTACATAAAATGTAATATATATATTCTCAAAATACATCATAAATTGAAGTCTACAGCAAATTTTACTTTTCAATCTGATGACTGTCAAAAACTCTCTATGATATTTCCTGCAGTCTGACTTTATAAAATGAAGGTATATTTACCTAATATACAGCTTTTGAGTTTGCTATGGTGATACACATGTCTGGGGAAGATCTAGACATACTAGACCCTGAAAGGAAACAAAGTCACTTTATTCACAGAAAAGACAACAAAGCTTTTGAGGGAGGCTGAGAGCTCTAACAAAATATCGTTCTACCCATTAGATCCAATGTCCTTCAGGGTCCATGCTGAGATCATTCAAGTGTTTGCTTTCTCTACTACCGCACAGCTTCCACTGTTCACATAATATTTAGTTTCATTCATATACAGTATAGCCCTCAGTATATGTGGATGATACTCTGCTATATCTATGATTCAAAGCTAACTTTTTTGACTTCCACATTGCATTGTAGCTAAGTGTAAAATATTTTATGTCCTAAATTTACTTCAAATAATTTTTTATGCTGCAAAAATTAAATCAATAAAAGAAAGTGAAAAAGGTCCAAACTGATTCATGTAATAATCAGGAAAAAAATTAACAAGAAATCCACACCATAACATTTGTAAATCTTATTCAATAGATGAGTCTGTATCTAATAGGTATATACCTAATATAGACCTAATAGGGGCCTAGAGTCTTGACTCATGTTATGCTTGCTTAATGTCTACCTGGTTTTGTGCAGTAGCCGTATGACACAGTAATGAGGAAGTAAAAAGGATTGGAAGCCATTGGGCTGTGATCTTGCATTCTTTGGGGACAAATTAGGATTTCGAAATACAGATTTATGGTTAAGATTATGATTATTTTGTTTTCAAATGTTTCTGCATGGTGTTTGAATAACGTTTTTGCCTAATTTGGATACTTTCACCTCATTGCATTTATATGCATTTTCCATTCTTTAATATACAGACAATAAAATGTCATGACAGGTTTTCCCAATCAGCACACCCAAATCCATCACTTTAATACATAACATGTGACTGGCAAAGTTTCAGTACAGTGGCTGTCTTTGGAAATGGCAGGAGTTGGCTTTGTAGTACAAAGACATAATTTAATTGATATAGATCTGAAAAGACAGCGGTATAGAACATAGCCAAAGATAAAAATAGATACTCTTAAAGCTGCTGATCACAAAAATGACTTCTAGAGTACTCTTTGATGACATTTAGAGCTAACACATGTAATGTTTTTCATTCAGCAGTGTTTTTTGAACTTCTGTGTTCTAATCTGGGGTTTCTGGTGTCAAGGAATTCAAGTTTTGGCACTTCTTGCTATCTTAACTCTTGAAATACTTTTTTTTATTGTCTTCCCATGACACCATGTAGGATTCTTCCGGATGTGCTTGTGTCACATTTGTTGGTATTTAAAATAAAAACTGTCGATTATTTGAACCGTACAAGTGTGTTCGTGTTGGGGTTTGGGGCTCACTGACGCCCTGGGTTTATCACACCATAAACTTTGACGAAGATGGATCCGTGGTGCTGGTTTATAAAGCACAGTGTGGCTTCAGAGACCACGTCACTCAGCATCTTTTGAAAAAGACACAGACACAGATGCATCCTGTGTCCTTGGAAGCACTTCCGGTTCACATGGAAAGCGGTGAGGTCCTCTCCCGACAGTGCCCTCCAACAGTACCCAGGGAACACAACAGGGTTGCCCTTCTGGACTTCAACACCCAAGCATCCCTGAGGGTGTCCAAACTGGGACGCCATTAGAGGACCACTGCCACCTGCTGTATGTCAGACGGAACTGCTCCTGGCTTGCACTGGTCCATCAAAATGATTTTACCTCAGAAGGGCATGAAGTCATTTCCTCATCTAGCCAGCAAGCTTCTGCCGCCATTTTGTGAGTTTTGTGTTGGCCATTACCTAGGGGATCTCCAGGGATTCCCCAGTACTGTGCAACATATGATGTCATCAGCGCAACCAGGTAAAGGGTCGCCACAAGTACTTCTTCCTTAACTGAATCTGGATTGAATTAAAAGTTGGTGTGCGAATTTCTATGGGTTTCCCTTAATGTTTTATTCACTAATATTCTGACTAAAGACATCTGATTTTTGTTTAATGTTTTTGGTTTACTTGAAATTTTCTTTTTTTCTCTGTGGCAGTGACTCTCGCATGTATTTTTGATATTGCTTCATCTTCTGACTCCTTTAAAGTTTTTCTTTGACTTCTGCGGAGTTAGCTCTGTCTCATTGTCAAGACACTACTCCTAGGTGCTGAGTGACGTGGTCCCTGAAGCCACACTGTGCTTTATAAACCAGCACCACGGATCCATATTCGTCCAAGTTTATGGTGTGATAAACCCAGGGCGTCAGTGAGCCCCAAACCCTAACACGAACACACTTGTATGGTTCAAATAATCGACAGTTTTTATTTTAAATACCTACAAATGTGACACAAGCACAAATACAATTCTTTCTCCTCTGTTTCTCTTTCTTTAATCCTCTCCTCCACTTCCCCGGGCAAGCTTTGTCTTCCTCCTCCCGACTCTGGCTCCCTGAGTAATGGCTGCTGGCTCTTTCTACAAGGCACCCAGAAGTGCTCCAGATGCTAGATGACTTATTTCCGGCAGCACTTCTGGGTGTGGCACAAGAACTGCCCACAAGGGATCAGCAGCTCCTGCTGCTGCACCCCCTGGCGGTGCCTGCGGATCCCAACAGCGCTGCACCAAACTCCAGCTCCCATGAAGCCCTGCGGGAGTCTGAGGCACCGCTGCAACCTAGGGGGGTTGGCATATAGCGTCCTGGGGGAGATAACCATTTGATCGCACTTGCTCCCCCAGTCCTCCAAGTGTGGAGGCATCCCGGCCACATGGATAAAAGGCAAGAAAACCTTGCAAGTATGTTGTTAGTGATTCTTTTGGGTTTTGTGTTTGGTGAATGATAGGACAGTTGTTTGGTTACTCTATTTCTGGCCATTTTTACAATGTTTCTTTTCCTAGTCACCTCCATTCACTCTTATTGCCTTTCTTTCGTAAAGCATAACACATAGCAATAATAATTGATTCCTAATTCTTTCAATATCATTAATTTCTTCTGTATATTAATTTTCAGTATTGCCCTCATTTAAACCTTAGAAACATAGATTTGGCAGGGGATCTAACTACTGTATTTTTTAAGAAAGCTTCATAGACATTTCCTAAATGGTTTACTTTAGTCCAGTGCTTAACCCTTTTATTAATATATGGTTTCAGGTTTGATTATCAAGAACTTTTGTATAATTCAACATTCTGCCTGGTTCCAAGGGGAAGAAGACTAGGGTCATTTCGATTTCTGGAGGCTCTTCAGGTATGAGCAACATAGTTTTAGATTACTCTGGTCATAATATAGCACAACATAACATTCACAAACCTACATATAACCAGTTCATGGTTGTGGGATGCTGCAACATCTCATGCATGGCAAGAACCAACCCAGTAAGGAGCACCAATCCAAGGCAGGGCTAAATGTTTAAATTTAGGATCCATAAGGCACCAGTATGGAACCACCATGCAGCAGCATACAGTATTTACCATATGTTGTTATGATCAAACTACTATTCCCACTTAATACAACACATATATTTATGTAACTTCTTGTTTAAATACATATTGTTATTTCATGTTTGTAGGTTTTATTTTGTAATTGTATAACATTTACTTTGATAATGTAAAAATCATTGTGCTTTTAGAACAGATACACTGTCTCGTTATTGAAAATGAAAAATAATCAAATACAAGAAAATGCAGAAAACATATTTTTACAGTTTTGGTGTTAAAGTGTGTTCTTTTCTCTCTGTTAATTTTAGTGGCATTATATAATAGTTATTTATTTTTTCAGGCTGCCTGTATTCCAGTGTTATTAAGTAATGGCTGGGAATTGCCATTTTCTGAGGTTATTGATTGGAACAAAGCAGTTATTATTGGAGATGAACGAATCTTGTTGCAGGTAAGGAATAGATCAAAAGAAAGTTTTAAAAATGATACTGTTGTCAAATTTCATAATATTGCAAACATTTGTAAGGCCAGTATTAGACTTTAGCCACTTTAAACATCTGTTCACTTGATTTGCTAAAATGACATGTTCAACTTTCTTAATCCAGTTCAAGGTCACATGGAGCTGGAGCCTATCCTAGCAGCACTTGGTCAGAAGCAGGGAACGACACTGGTTTGGATGCTAGACTATCCACTGAGGCACACACCCATACTATTTTAAATCTTCAATTAAGCAAACTTGCTTGCTTTTGGGAAAGTAGGAGAAAAACCAACAAAGAAAGTTGGGAGAATTACAATGTTGTATGGAGAATAATCAGGCATGGATTTTGAATCTTGGATGCTAAGTCCATGAGGAAACAGCAACAGGACCCATGGCACCTCTGTGGTTTCCTTTTTACTGTTGGTAGTATAGAAATCAATTTTGATTAAAGTGGAACAGAGCAGTTATATGTGTGTATTGGTGATGAGAAAAAAAATAAATGACCGTTTTTTATCAAGTTTGAAAATATTCCCTTGTTTTGACCACAGTAGGGCATCCCAAACATCAGACACAAAGTTGCCCAACACAATTCCAGGTTCAAATAAATTATTTTTCACCCACACTTTTAAACACAAATGACAGGCAAAACACCTCCAAATTAAATAAATGTCTTCCTTTTTCTGTCTCCAGTTGAGTGTCTCCCGCTGCCTCCTGACTCTGACTCTTCCATATGAGGCGGTGGGCTCCTTTTCAAGCAGGATGCAGGAATGCATCCTGTGTCCTTGGAAGCACTTCCGGTTCACATGGAAAGCAGAGAGGTCCTCTCCCGACAGTGCCCTCCAACAGTACCCAGGGAACACAACAGGGTTGCCTTTCTGGACTCCAACACCCAAGCACCCCTGAGGGTGTCCAAACTGGGACGCCATTAGAGGACCACTGCCACCTGCTGTATATCAGACGGAACCGCTCCTGGCTTCCACTGGTCTATCAAAATGATTTTACCTCAGAAGGGCATGAAGTCATTTCCTTATCTAGCCAGCAAGCTTCTGGCATCCTGTCTGGGCAAGAAGTTTTCCTACATCCCAGCCGGGATGCCCGTCTTTCCTTGTGGGCACTTACCAATGTGTTAGGTTTAAATAAAATTCATAATTTCTATAATGGATTAATTCTATACAGAACTTTTTGTGTTAACCAATGTGGATAAGTAGAACTTGCCTCAAAGCAGTAAAGTTGCTTCTTGCCGTGATACATGGCTTTTAAAAAGTTAATTTCCATTTATTTGGTTTTGTCTTTCTCCCCCAAAACTTTAAGCCGGACTAAGATCTGGCGGTCCATCATTATTTAATTATTCTATAGGCATGACTTCTAATTCATTGAAGGTTCCTACAGTTAATGTCTGATATATCTAGTGTATTTAAACATAGCATTTCTTTGTATTTTTAATCATAATCACTTCTCTGTTTAAGAATAGTTGATCACATAATAATTCTGAAGCAGAGGTATGAATGGAAAACATAATGCTATATATAAAAAAACAGGTTAAAAATCACCTTCAAAGAGACCTGCAGAGTTCATTGGCTGAAAAACAAACTAAAAGAACATCTGTCAAACAAACCGAGAGCCCTGCTTAACACTGACTATACCGAAGGGTTGCACAAAATGCGCTATAAACTAAAATGATTCATCTTTAGGTTTGCCAGAAAACACAAAAGGTTTGGGAAATGGTCTTATGCTCGGATAAATTCATGACTTAGATTTATGGAGGAAAGTTTAATTGCTAAATGTAACTCAAACCTTAACCCAACCCTACTGAAGACTCATTGGGCTGCTTGGCCTATTAACATTTTATTAAATGAGAAGAAAATACTCTTATTTATTTATATATACTTGTGAATTCAGAAAGAATTAAATACGCATTTTTTTTGTTTGTTAGTTTTTTTGAATGGTGCCTTTTAGCAACCATGATTATATTTCATGTCTAGATTGGTTATTCAGTACTGGTGGTGACTCCACACAAAAGTTATATATATTTTTTTAATATCTGTTGCTAACCATATGTAGATTGTAGTGATAATAGAGAAAAAAAGTTTAATCTTTTGTTTTCACAGAGAATGGAGATAAAGAAGTTTATGATCTATTACAAGCCAGTGATAAATAATTCTGTACAATAGCAAACAATGTGAAAAATGTGTTTCATTATTTACTAAAATACTGTTAAATAGATACTCATGCAAAAATCAACAAACATCATAAAAACAAAATACAACTCCAAATGAAACTGGCTTTTTGAATTGAAGATCTGCCTCCCCCCTCATCCATTGATCAAGAGTCTTATCCTAAAATAATATTATTACCTCCAAAATCCAGAACCCCAACCTATTATTATACTGCACAAAAAATTTAAACCACTGTTTTAATTGCAAAAATCAGAGAAGAGTATCATTTTTAAAATGATTATTCTGTTACCTGCTGCTGTTTCAATTGCTCATTTAGAAAGGGCTTAAAAATTGAATACAGCCAAGCACTTGCTAGATACTTTTCACTGAGTCATATGTTATATCAATAAATATCCTCATTAATTATGTTCTCAACAATGTCTTTAATTACTGAACCTAATAGCAGCTGTTACCTGTCTGCTGTGTTTGTGCTTTAAGGTAAAGGGTAATTAATGTTGCCAAAAGGCCGATAGGCATGCCAAGAGGCAAGTGTCAGTAAAAGCTTGAAGGTAAATGAGCAAATTAAATGCATGAAAGATGGAAGGCCAACGAGAAAAATAATGTCAAAACTGTAAGGCTGTTAACTCTTTATTGCATCTAAACTACTATAGTTATGTAAGCTATTCTGTGTTTGGAAATGGCTTTGAATTCCTAGGGGTATGTGAAAAAATGTAATGAATGCTGTAGCAATAAATTAACATTTCTCAGCTGTACAATAGCTGTTACTTTACTGGCACTTACAGGGCTGCAGCAAAC
This sequence comes from Erpetoichthys calabaricus, assembly GCF_900747795.2. Taxonomy (NCBI): domain Eukaryota; kingdom Metazoa; phylum Chordata; class Cladistia; order Polypteriformes; family Polypteridae; genus Erpetoichthys; species Erpetoichthys calabaricus. The sequence goes on from NC_041396.2 coordinate 48,884,642, forward strand.
TGAAAAAATGTGTCCTAGACAACCGATAACAAGTATACTGGTAAATAAATAAAAATAATGTCATGCATGTATTTATAATTTATAAAGTGACACATGAGGGAAGAAGAATTTCCTCAGCGTATTTGGCAAGTAAAATTTTGAGCAAAATCTTTGTACGTATAAAGCACAATGTGTGTGTTTGCTCTTTACGCACAGCTTTATTTTTGAGGTCACAGATTTGACATCGGCTCATAGGAGCTTTTCACCATAAGTCAAGTTTTAGACTTAAAATTTTGGGGGTAGCAGAGACAATGTGTGGATGTAGGGAGAGGCAAGAAATACTACAGAAAGAGAAACGGCACCACACAGGTTGAAATGGTGGTGCGGTCATTGTCCTGCTGGCCTTCTAGCAAGTAATCTATGTTTTATTTCTAGCCATTATGTTTGACCTTTTTCTTTAATCAGGAATATTTCTCACTATTTTTGTCTTTGCCCAAAATAGTCCCAGGTGGGACCATTTTGTCTTCAGAGTTATTTATTGCAATTTAGAATACTTAGCACCAGAAGGAAAAAAAAGCAAAGAAGCTTTCCAGTATTAACCATAGCTATATACTAAATGCAGGAACTTTAATGGTAATATGGGATTTGGTGGAGTTTTGGGGTTTTGATAATCAGTGTCTTTAATTTATTTTTGATATAAGTATTGTGAAAGATTCAGCCCAGATCACAGACAGACACAGGACACCCAAGTCCAAACGCACACACGTTTATTTCTTTTCTTCTACTCACAACACAATGCACCAAAACAGCCACAATAACTCAGTCCTTTTCTTCCTTCTTCTTCTTCTTTTGGCTGCTCCTGTTAGGAGTTCCCACAGCAGATCATCTTTTTCCATATCTTTCTGTCCTCTGCATCTTGCTCTGTTACACCCATCACCTGCATGTCCTCTCTCACCACATCCATAAACCTCCTCTTAGGCCTTCCTCTTTTTCTCTATCCTTAGCATCCTTCTCCCAATATACCCAGTATCTCTCCTCTGCACATGTCCAAACCAACGCAATCTCGCCTCTCTGACTTTGTCTCCCAACCGTCCAACTTGCGCTGACCCTCTAATGTACTCATTTCTAATCCTATCCATCCTCGTCACACCCAGTGCAAATCTTGGCATCTTTAACTCTGCAACCTCCACCTCTGTCTCCTGCTTCCTGGTCAGTGCCACCGTCTCCAACCCATATAACATGGCTGGTCTCACTACCGTCCTGTAGACCTTCCCTTTCACTCTTGCTGATACCCATCTGTCACAAATCACTCCTGACACCCTTCTCCACCCATTCCACCCAGCCTGCACTCTCTTTTTCACTTCTCTTCCACAATCCCCATTACTCTGCACTGTTGATCCCAAGTATTTGAACTCATCCACCTTCGCCAACTCTACTCCCTGCATCCTCACCAATCCACTGACCTCCCTCTCATTTACACACATGTATTCTGTCTTGTTCCTACTGACCTTCATTCCTCTCCTCTTCAGAGCATATCTCCACCTCTCCAGAGTCTCCTCAACCTGCTCCCCACTATTGCTACAGATCACAAACATCATAGTCCACAGGGACTCCTGTCTAATCTCGTCTGTCAACCTGTCCATCACCATTCCAAATAAGAAAGGGCTCAGAGCCGATCTCTGATGTAATCCCAACTCCATGAATGCATCCATCACTCCTACCACAGACCTCACCACTGTCGCACTTCCCTCGTACATATCCTGTACAACTCTTATGTACTTCTCTGCCACTCCTGACTTCTTCATACAATACCACAGCTCATCTTGAGGCACCCAGTCATATGGTTTCTCCAGGTCCACAAAGACGCAATGCAACTCCTTCTGGCCTTCTCTAAACTTCTCCATCAACATCCTCAGAGCAAACATCGCATCTGTGGTGCTCTTTCTTGACATGAAACCATACTGCTGCTCACTAATCATCACCTCACTTCTTAACCTAGCTTCCACTACTCTTTCCAATAATTTCATGCTGTGGCTCATCAATTTTATTCCCTTGTAGCTACTGCAGTCCTTTACTTTATTTTATTTTACTTTAGTTTCCTTCTTCTCTGCCACCCTCACTCCTCCTCTCGCAAGCTCTGTCCTCTGCCTCCCGACTCTGGCTCTCCGAATGGAGTGAGGTGGCCCCTTTTATGTTGCACTCAGATGTGCTCCAGGTGCGCCCTGATGAACTTCCTGCAGCACTTCCTGGGGTGGCGGAAGTGCTGCATGGGCACCTGGAAGCTCTCCAGGTGCATTTGTTTCCTCTTCTGGCAGCACTTCCTGATGTGACAGAAGTGCTGCCATCCAGGGCTCCGGAATTGTCCAGGCGCCCCCTGGCAGTGGCCACGGGACCCCATCAGGGTTGAGCTTCCAAGCTTCCAGTCCGTGGTGGTGATGTAATCCAGGGGGGCTGCCCTCTTGTGCCCTGGGGATGATATTGCCCCTTTCCTGGTCCTTCCCTTCTCCAGGCGTCCCAGGTGAGGCAAGGTCCCTGGTCATCTGCCATAGTATGTTTGGTATATATAATTTATAATTGCTTTTTATATTTTTTGTATTAATTTGGACATAATATAACATTTTAAAAAGAACTCACATTCAACCCCTTGCTAACAAAATCAGAAATAAAAATAAGTGAGCACCACCTAAAACAGATCTTGGTACAGTGTAAAATAGCCAGTGAAGGAAAAGAGTTAAGCACAAGCCGAACATGTTTGTTTTAGAATTATAGTGACGAGTTTTGCAAAGTTCTGAACAATTTTTAAATAGGGCCACGTGTAGAGAGTTTGATTTTTTCCAGTTTGAGACATTATAGAGCATTGTTTTCCCACTGAGTTCTAGAAGGTGGATTAGGATTCTTCCAGCTGAGCAAAATAAGTAGTGTGGCATAGGAAATCTCAACTGGTCATTCATAGCTCACCTTTAAATCATCTTATATTACTCCAGATACTGCTATTAAGGTGTGAGGAGTTATTTTAAATCCATGGCTAACTGAGTGATATCTATTTATATAATATGACAAAGCATTCAGCATTCATGCCTGTGCATAATGTTATCCAGCGTTAACAAAAAGGCTGCAATGTCCAATGAACAAAGGCAACAACAACCCACAAAGAAAGATAGATGTAAGGGTTAGAATGTCTGATGTACAAAGGCAAAAAGACACACAAAGAAAGAGGGATATAAGGGCTAACATATCTGATGAACAGAAATTCATTAATGCACGACATGATCAATTTACAATTGTACCACTATTAACAAGCATTTCACTGTGCTAGTAGCAAAATGTTTCCCAAAATGGTTTAATGTGTAGGATATTCCCAAAATATGTGACCTTATGATGCAGGTTCTTTATGACGATGCTCACAGGTTAGATCTTGACCTGGATTCATTTTAGAGAGTTTTAAACAAGATATATGTGATTGATGAAAAATGAGACATTGAAATATGGTGTGATTAACACATCTTGAATCATAATTTACTTTATAAATGGCTGAATTCTATGTCTTCTATGATATTTTAATAATTTGTAATTTTACAATTCCACTTTCTCATATGGGTGACTCAGTTGGCCAATACAGTTAGGTCCATAAATATTTGGACAGAGACAACTTTTTTCTAATTTTGGTTCTGTACATTACCACAATGAATTTTAAATGAAATAACTCAGATGCAGTTGAAGTGCAGACTTTCAGCTTTAATTCAGTGGGGTGAACAAAATGATTGCATAAAAATGTGAGGCAACTAAAGCATTTTTTTGACACAATCCCTTCATTTCAGGGGCTCAGAAGTAATTGGACAATTGACTCAAAGGCTATTTCATGGGCAGATGTGAGCAAGTCCGTCGTTATGTCATTATCAATTAAGCAGATACAAGGCCTGGAGTTGATTTGAGGTGTGGTGCTTGCATGTGGAAGATTTTGCTGTGAACAGACAACATGCGGTCAAAGGAGCTCTCCATGCAGGTGAAAGAAGCCATCCTTAAGTTGCAAAAACAGAAAAAACCCATCCGAGAAATTGCTACAATATGAGTGGCAAAATCTACAGTTTGGTACATCCTGAGAAAGAAAGAAAGCACTGGTGAACTCAGCAACGCAAAAAGACCTGGACGTCCACGAAAGACAACAGTGGTGGATGATTGCAGAATCATTTCCATGGGTGAAGAGAAACCCCTTCCCAACAGCCAACTAAATGAACAACACTCTCCAGGGGGTAGGCTTATCGATATCCAAGTCTACCAAAAAGAGAAAACTGCATGAAAGTAAATACAGAGGGTGCACCGCAAGGTGCAAGTCACTCATAAGCCTCAAGAATAGAAAGGCTAGATTGGACTTTGCTGAAGAACATCTAAAAAAGCGGGCACAGTTCTGAAAAAACATTCTTTGGACAGATGAAACCAAGATCAACCTCTACCAGAATGATGGCAAGAAAAAAGTATGGAGAAGGCGTGGAACAGCTCATTATCCAAAGCATACCATATCAAATCTGTAAAACACAGTGGAGGCAGTGTGATGGCTTGGGCGTGCATGGCTGCCAGTGGCACTGGGACACTAGTGTTTATTGATGATGTGACACAGGACAGAAGCAGCCAATTGAATTCTGAAGTGTTCAGAGACATACTGTCTGCTCAAATCCAGCTAAATGCAGTCAGATTGATTGGGCGGCGTTTCATGATACAGATGGACAATGACCCAAAACATACAGCCAAAGCATCCCAGGAGTTTATTAAAGCAAAGAAGTGGAAAATTCTTGAATGACCAAGTCAGTCACCTGATCTTAACCCAATTGAGCATGCATTTCACTTGTTGAAGACTAAACTTCAGACAGAAAGGCCCACAAACAGACAGCAACTGAAAGCCGCTGCAGTAAAGGCCTGGCAGAGCATTAAAAAGGAGGAAACCCAGCATCTGGTGATGTCCATGAGTTCAAGACTTCAGGCTATCATTGCCAGCAAAGGGTTTTCAACGAAGTATTAGAAATGAACATTTTATTTCCAGTTATTTAATTTGTCCAATTACTTTTGAGCCCCTGAAATGAAGGGATTGTGTTAAAAAAAATGCTTTAGTTGCCTCACATTTTTATGCAATAGTTTTGTTCACCCCACTGAATTAAAGCTGAAAGTTTGCACTTCAACTGCATCTGAGTTGTTTCATTTAAAATTCATTGTGGTAATGTACAGAACCAAAATTAGAAAAAAGTTGTCTCTGTCCAAATATTTATGGACCTAACAATACGTGAATCAAACACACACACATCTTAAGAAGGTTAAGTTTACTGTCAGATGAGCACGGTATATGATATTGAAATTTTCAGACAAACCTGTGAGAGTAGTATAATACCTACAGCTGACTGCTGGAAGAATAAAATTAACACTTCACACAAAGGTAAGAGTCCAAACTGGTGATTCTACATTTAGAGGTTAAATTAAGTAAGTCTACAATTGCAGGAAATTGTCCTTGTGCTGGAAAGTGATACTAAACGATTAAGGCAGTATTTATTAAACATGTTGAGTAACCTGGATTGGTTTCTTCTTTGCTTTCCTTAAATGTCTCAACTCTCTCCCTGCATTTTTTTACATGTATTTAGCTGCTTCGGCTATCCAAACTGATTTACAAATCACAAGTACAGAGCATATCTCTACAAATGGAGCACTGCCAGGTTAAGTGAGTGCTCAGGATCACACAGCACATCAGTGTTGGAAGTTAAATAAGCAGCATCTTGCCATACAGTCAGTTGTAGGCAGATTTCCTTCCTGACAGAGTTTCTGCTTTTACAATTGAACTTATCAGTTACATGCAATCTATCTATCTATCTATCTATCTATCTAAACAGCTTCCTTATATAGCCCAATTTCGTTATTGTCCACGCCTGTCTATTCCAACTCAGGGCAACTTGCAGGATGCCAAAGATTATCCCAATGGATTGCCACTGATCTTAAGACACACACACACTAACAATTAAAAGACCAGATTAGAGTCACCCATCACCCAAACTGTATGTCCCTGGAATGTAAGAGGAAAGAAGAGCCTGGAGAAAAACCCACCCTGAACTGAAGACAAAACATCTGTGAGGCAGCATTGATAACCACTACATCTCTAGCACATAATTTATTTGTAAATATTAACTGCATTCGGAGCTTGTCGATAGAATATGTATTATATAAAGATTAACTAAACTGATAAATAATAAAATCATTGGCAGTGTGTTATTAATCAGATTTACTCAAGTGAAGAAGATTTCACATGCATTGTTCTTCTAGTTAATTTCACTACCCAGATAAAGGTCAAGGTTTTCATACAAACAGTAAGTGTCAGGCATAAAGTACTGTGAAATTAATATTTGCAGATAATTATTAGAGCATCTGAGACTGAATAAAGAAACTGCAAAATATTGTTCTGTATAGGTATATTATTAAACATTATTATACTGAGCATTTTCCAATTCACTTCAGCTGTGCCTGTACGTTCAATGACAGCACCAGTAAAGAAATCAGGTTTCCATGACCCACAACTGGATTAAGCACGTTAGGTAAGATTCATTTCACGGTTTCCCTCTGATGACTTGCATCCCCTGCAACATTCTGTTAGCTTTAACTCCATGTTTGCTCAGTACAGGTCTTTTTTAGTCCACTATTATCCATTTCACAAATAAATCAGTCATTATAAGCTATTCATTACCTTTACAATGCGCACAACCGAACAGCAATTTGAATTTACCATAAAACTTACAAAGCTACTTTAGTCCTGCAAATAAATTGCAAGTTAGGAAAACTGCTTACTTATAAACACAATGCCAGTCAGTTGAGGGATATTATCTGGTAACCTTCTTGGGCTGAGCTCAGCTCCTCAGGCACTTGACTACAGTACACTGCCTGCCATGTATCAAGCCTGTAGAAATTGCTTTGCATCAGTATAAATTGCAATAAAATGGAATACAGACATGATGCATAAACTACATATGACTGCCGGGCAGTTACACTTTAGCAGGTGTGACATTTCTATTAATAAAAAATATTGCTACCAAAAACACTCGATTAGATACATCTACAAAATATACTGTAGTTGTCTAATATTCTAATAATAATATGCAAGGGGAATTTATATGTAAAGCTTTTGTTTTTCTTTATGTAGATTATCTCTCATATACTTCAGAAGAAGAGAGTGCAGTCATGACTAAATTTAATTTGTATATATTTATATTTCACAAAGGGAAGATATAAAAAATTGATGATGGTTATACATACAGAAGTTCATGTTAACTTTGAATTATAAACATAGTATTATGCAAAGTAAGTTCTAAGCAGACACACAAATGCATTTTGTCCAGTTTAGACTTCCCAATTATTCAAGATTTTTGTCTTTAGCATGTTATAACCAAACTGGAATATCTGAGGAAACTCCCAGCAGATGCAGAAACAATATGCAAACTCCACATAGACCTCAGGCAAGGTTGAGATTCAAACCTTGGACACTTGGCCTGTGAGAAAGCAGAGTTAACCAGTCTCCTTTTGTTCTGTCCCTTAAAAACTCGCAGTGTGTAATTAAGCTAATGAAGTTCAGGATGAGCACAAGTGAGAAAGAAGATGCATGTAAAAATTGTACCCCTATGAACTGAAAAAGAACAAAGCAGACACAGAGTGGTCTACAGCTTAACATCTAGAGTCCATCTAGAATGATTCATTTTTTATTTTTAAGAAAAAGGCAAATACTTGCATATATCTATTCATCTGCACATGCAATCTCAAAGTCCTATTTCAGTTATACTCCTTGTGTTTGATAAATGGGTCTGGTGTTACACACACATTTTTTTTTATTTATGAACACAGAAAATTGCTAAAGATTTCAACAGATTCAAGAAAGCAGGAAGTACTACACAGCACTAAACAAAGGCCTAATAGGATCAGATAGACATATCCCAACATCAGTTTTATTAATCAGCTGTAAACTTTGTAGAAACATGGGGATTAGTCCAAAACGACTTTATTCCTTAAATTAAAAATGGTTTAACCCATGTTTGGACTAAACACAAGCAATAGAATATGTGCAGCTCCACTAGCCAGCTCACGCACTGTCTGGGGTGTACAAGATAATATTGGTCATTATGTAGTTTGTGGATTCTGACAGCTTTCACCTATTAATTATTGACACCATTGGTAAATAAAGTGAAAACTGTGAATTACCCTCAGCCATTACCACCTGCAAGAACCACCACCTGACCATCATCTCCTTTGTCAGGACTGGAGAAAAGCTCACCCCAAAACCAACATCAGCAGCATGCTTCCATGCCACAGCTGCAGACTGGCAAGTGAGAGTAGATTTGGACAAGCAGCTAAGGTTTCCTGAACACATTGTATAACAGCACTCTGTCCAGATATGGTCATCTTCTCAAACTCTACCAAAATGGTGATCGTGTTAAAACTCACCATACCCTGGGAAGAGTGCATGGAGAAGGCATATGAGGGAAAGCTGGAACACTCACCGTGAGCCAATAGAGGTGGGAAATGACAGAAAATGACAATGAGGATAGTCATTTGATGCCGCATAAAGAGCTATTATGGATCGAGGTAAGAAGGGAAGCCACATGGCTGATGGCTGCTGGGGGTGCAAGTCAGGGATTAATTACACCTTAGCTGGGTCACCTGGATAAGGGTGTCTAATGCTGAAGGACCCAAAACACCTGACAACTCCAGGTTACATCACTCAGGATCATTGCCAGTGCTAGGTTATTCTACACCCTAGGCCAAGTATATTAGTGTGCCAATCGACTGTTCGGTAGCAAACCTGTGTACCCCCCCCCCCCCCCCCCCCCCACACACACACACCTGTTTATTATCTGTACCATAGGTGAATGCCTAATTTGCCTTAATAGTGGCACCATTAATCCTCCTAGCTAATTTGACTAGCTAACAGCTATGTTGTCTCAATATCTTATCCAGGTACTTTCTAAATGTTTCTGCTTCAACTACATGGCATGATAGTTTATTCCCAATTCCCACAATCTTTTGCATAAAGTGTTTCCTGCCTTTCTAAATATTCTTGTCACTTTAGGGCATGCCCTTTAGCCCTGACTTGCATTTGTTTGTTCTCTTCTACACAAGTGCTGCTATACAGTATGTTTGTTGACATGTGGTGGCCAAAACTGGAAGCAGTACTCAGATGCAATCTCACTAGTTCATTATATAGCCAGAGCATAATGTCTATTTGAGTTATATTCAATATGTTTTAAAATATACCTTCAAATATTATTTAATCTTCCAAGTGTTCACCCAGTTCTGAAGATTGTCCAGGTCTTTTTCAATTGTTTTTGCTCCCTCCACAGTATCTACTATCCTTCCTGATTTTGAATCATCTGCCAAGTTTACTAATTTTATTGGGATCTATGTCATTAACATGAATAAGGAAAAAGTAGTGGTCCAAGGACAGACCCATAATGAACTTCATTGGTGACTTCACCCCATGTGGAGCATTCACCTCTTATCTGTACTCTTTGTTTCATGACAGTTAAAAACCTTGAGGTCAAGTTGTGCAGGTTATCTTCAATGCAAATTATTTTGCCATCCATTGTTATCCAAAGTTGCTTGGTTGGATCACCTGCTTTTTTAGTTCTAGCCGACTTCTTTGATTTGCCAGCTTGTGAGAGAGTGTGCAACAGTGAGGATGATGTTATGTTTATGCGAGAAAATGTGATATGACTCAATGCATAAAACTTTGCAATGCTGTTTTCCAAAACCAGAGAGCAAAAACACAAGCAAAGCCAAAATGAGAATTATCAGAAACCAATAAACCAGAAGGCGTACAGCCACAAATATGCTCTCAAAATTATACTACAAAATTAAGAAAAAAACTGTGCCATAACATGCAGGAAAGCTGTCACCAAAACCAGGACTTTAAACCACCCAACAACTTGAAGGTGAGCTGTCACCTAATACTAAACACAAGACTGCTACAAAAACCTAAATGAGAACCATTGTGAATCAAATGCCCCACAAGCATTTACCCCTAAGAACTCGCCCTGAAGTTGTTTGACTTTTGGATCCAGAATCCCGAATGATGCACTGAGCACTGGTGACTTGGCATATAGTGTGTTTTAGGAGGCAGCCCCTAGCAACAGTGCAATGCGTTCTACCAACACAGTAACAAAATGCGGAGACTAGAAAATGGTGCAGTGACACTTAAAAATAAATGATTACACAATTTCTACTGGTTTCAAACTACATTATTAATTGAATGACCTCTTACATTAATATTCCTCAAAGTTAAAGATTTCCAAAGGCCCACAATATGGCAGTAGAAAAGAAAATCCTCTAAAACAAAATAAATAAATAAATGAATTGGAACAACCTGTCCCAAATTATAACACTAGTTGCTTCTATTTCCAGTGCCAATATCTTCTAGTTTCTAATTGATGCTATTGCGAAATGTGAAGAACACTTAGAAAAGTATGTTGAACATCTCAGAACTTAATGTGTCATAAACAATTTAGAATTTAAAACTACAAAAACCATAGAAATGATAATAGACTTTCAGTTAGCCCACCATGGAACTTTCCCCATGGCAGCTGCTAATGTTATGCAGTCCTTCATATTTTTGGGTGCCATCATTTCCAGTACTTTAAGCTGCCTTAAAACATTATGTCTTTCCCAAAAAAGCCTGTCTTTGTACAGTTTTACAGAACCATCATTGAAAGTGTCATCACTGTCAGCCTTTTGTTTGTTTTGACTCCATAACCACATAGCCAAAGAGACTACAGCAGATTGTAATCAAGTATGCTAAGTACGTTATCAACCACAATCCTCCATCTGTTGCTGCTAAGCGCAAATCTAGGGTAAAGAATATGCTCATTTAAATAATAATTCTTACTTTTCCCATCCTGGGGTGGCACAGTGGTTTACATGTGCTCTTTTTCTCCTCCATGTGCACAGGTTATCTCCCACAGTCCAAAAACATACTGGTTAGGTGGATTGGCATTGCTAAAATAGCCCTAAGTAGAGGTGTGTGTGTGTATGTTTGCCCTGTGATGGACTAACACCCTGTCCACTTAGCAAATGCTTTAAGACCATTAAAACAAAAACTAACTAGCATCTGAATTTCCTTTTTTTCCAAAAGCTGTATCACTGCTGAACAAGCAGCAACCCATACCCCATCCTCTTCTGCAGCCTACCAACTATCTGAAAGATACCATCCTGACCACCGTTTCCTAATTCTTACACTACTCATTTGGGCCCAGATAATGCACTTTAAATTGTACATACAGTATGGTTCTGTATTTTACAAATAATGCAGAGACACAACTCTTTGCCAATCTGAATTTATTTTATAATTTCAGCATTTCTAAAATGGCTTAAAGGCATACAACACAGCCCTGTGATTCTTGCAGAACAAGTTGACTTGGTTGATGAACAGCCACATTCAATGGAATTTGATAAAGTTGTTGTTAATAGTGCTCTCCACATAGCAGGTGGTTGGCCCACATCTGTCCTTTACAACTGTATGAAAGACAGAAGAACCCAGGTGCAATAAGACATTTTTCATTTAAAGAGGAAGGACTTAAAAAGTCTTACAGTCGTGGGCAAAAGTTGTGAGAATGACACAAGTGTTGGTTTTCACAAAGTTTGCTCCTTAAGTGTTTTTAGATGTTTTTGTCAGATGTATTTATGGTATACTGAAGTATAATTACAAGTGTTTCATAAGTTTCAAAGTCTTTTATTGACAATTGCATGAAGTTTATGCAGAGAGTGAATATTTGCAGTGTTGGCCCTTCTTTTTCAAGACCTCTGCAATTCACCCTGGCATGCTGTCAATCAACTTCTGGGCCAAATCCTGACTGATTACATCCTATTCTTGCATAATCAATGTTTGGAGTTTGTCAGAATTTGTTTGTTTTTGTTTGTTCACCCGCCTCTTGAGGATTGACCACAAGTTCTCAATGGGATTAAGGTCTGAGGAGTTTCCTGGCTGTGGACCCAAAATTTCAATGTTTTGTTCCCCGAGCCTCTTAGTTATCACTTTTGTCTTATAGCACGGTCCTCCGTCATGCTGGAAAAGACATTGTTCGTCACCAAACTGTTGTTGGATGGTTGACAGAAGTTGCTCTCGGAGGATGTTTTGGTGCCATTCTTTATTAATGGCTCAGGATCGGGGCACCACCAGTGCAGAGCTTGCTTAGGAATGTCAGCAGGCCACATGTCATTCTCAAAACTTTTGGCCACGACTGTATAATAAAATGAGAAACAAGACTTCACCAGTGCTAAACTCAGCAGACAGTAATATGCTGATCTATCATCAGATGGAGATAATTCAGCAAACCGTGTGTTTCTTTGCTGCAAAAGTGAAACTACGGTACCCTTTCACTTTGTCATGTCCTGTTTTTTGTGCTCTCTAAATGTACCAAATTTCAGAAGGCTGGTAAATAAACATGTTTTTTATTCTGATTCTATAGTGAAAGTATGCATTTCCTACATACATCATGGTGTCTTTATACCCCATCCATATCAACTCATCTGTATATTTTTTTTTAATTTTAAGTCCAAGTGTTCTTTTTCATTTAATATGTTCCAATGGGCAGGTTCTGTAAGTATATACTAAATTCAATAAGTAGAAGAGTAGTACTTATGTAGTAATATTTAATTTAATTTAATATTTAATATTTGCTGGAGTATGTGAATTTCCCCTTGGGATTAATAAAGTATCTATCTATCTATCTATCTATCTATCTATCTATCTATCTATCTATCTATCTATCTATCTATCTATCTATCTATCTATCTATCTATCTATCTATCTATAAAAAGTATATGAACAGTAATATTGAAGGAACTAAGCTCAAACATGCCCTATTTATGCTGGCCTTTCCATAGCCTTCTGATAATGATGTTATTTTTAAAAAGAAAGGGACATTAACATTGTTTTTCCACAAAAATGCATGCTAAACTAATTTGGTGACACTCCATTCCAAGCATCATTAAGTCCCCCTGGAGAAGCTTATAAACATTTAGGTACTTGTGGTAATCCGGGATTTCTGGAGCTGTATTAAATGAGAAGGTTAATAGGGATTCTATTCTTGAAAGCAAATTTAAATCCACTTATGCTCTTTGTGATTTTTTTTTAAACAGATTCCTTCAATAACCAGGTCTATAGACCATGACAAAATATTGGCACTCAGGCAACAGACTCAGTTCCTGTGGGATGCTTATTTTTCTTCAGTAGAAAAAATTGTTTTAACAACATTAGAGGTAAGTACTCATTTATTGAATCATTAAGGTAAGGCAGGAGAGAATAAATGCTGGAGAGATTTGCATTTACAGGCAGCAGAGATAGAAAAGTATTTTAATTGACAAAAAAAAAAAACAATGTTGGCAGATATACTACTTTGTAACAAATGAGTGGAGAGGTATAATATTTCTTGTCCTTTCATATGTAACTAATTTAATCTTCTTCAACATGGTAGTTTTTTTCAGTGTAAAATGTTTTAATAAAGAAAACAGCCAATTTAAAGACAGTGACATCTTAAGTTTATTCTATTTTCATAACAATATCAACTGTGAAGTTTGATTTGATAAAGCTCTTACATATACAGCATCAACACAAGTACATAGAATAATTGTAAAAGAAATCACAAATCCCCAGCAGCCTTCATACAAGCATAATAACGAAAACCTTGGAATTATACATCAAAATTTAAATTACATAGCAAATAAAATAGCAATGGAGTGCAAGGGGACTCTGAGGTGATGATGCTAATCTTATGCACTTAACTTAGGGGATCATACTGCTATAAAGCACGGAAGTCCTGCTTTACTGATGCTGTTAAAAAGCAAGGTAGTTCTTGATTGGCCTAAGCCATTTACCAAACTGAAGGAGGGCTTGCAGGGTATGGCAGATTAGATGAGACCTTTAGATCAGTGTGTGAGTCTTGAGTTTATCCACAGAGGAGATATGATATTAGTTAGTTATCAGTTAGTTAGGCGCCACCGTGAGTGGCAGCCTTTCCAGAAGCTTCGTGTAGGACTTTATCTTCTTTATCTTTCTACCTTTTCCTCTATCTCTCTGATCCCTCCTATCACTTTCTTTTATGTGGACTCGTTTCCTGGACACTTTTTACTACTTGGACATGGATTTTTACACGCCGAGTCTTGTCTATTCAGGAAAGTCAGCTTCTAGCGTTGAGAACAAAGGCCTGTGCCGGTGTGGTTCCCTATTTACCTGATGAGGTAAGAAGGCCGTATCATAGCAGCAGAGCCGGCGCTAAGCGGCTAGCGAGAAAATGGCGATATAAGCCTTCGGTGCCTTCTGTGATCATGGGAAATGTGAACTCACTACCAAATAAGATTGACCAACTGGCTGTGCTGGTGAAAAATGTCAGGACCTACAGAGAATGCAGTTTGTTGTTTTTTTGTGAAACGTGACTAACAACTAGCATCCCAGATGCTAACATGGAGCTACCCGGGTTTAGCACCGTTAGAGCGGACAGAGACACAAATACCTGCGGGAAGTGAAAAGGAGGAGGACTCACTCTCTATGTGAACACAATGTGGTGCAACCCTGGACATATAAACGTCAAAATCTCCACTTGCTGCAGGGACATCGAACTGTTAGCCATAAGTCTGCATCCCTTTTACTTGCCCAGAGAGTTTGGACACGTAATTGTTGTTATTGTATACATCCCTCCTCGAGCGGACGTGGTGATAGTGGGTGACATCATCCACTCCGCTGTTGCTAAACTACAAACACAGCACCCCGAGGCGCTTGTGCTAATCTCTGGATATTTTAACCATGTGACGCTGGACAAAACATTACCTGCCTTCTCCCAGTATGTGGATTGTAACACCCGGGGAAATAGGATTATTGACCTACTGTATGCAAACCTTAAGGACGCATACAGCGCCACCCCGCTGCCTGCACTTGGGAAAGCAGATCATAACCTGGTTCTGCTTCAGCCTCACTACAAACCAAGAGTAAGGGTCCTACCTACAACCACACGCTCATTCAGGAAGTGGTCCCCTGAGGCAGAGAAGGCTCCAAGAGACTGCGTTGGAACTATGGACTGGAAAATCCTGCAGGGGTCACATAGTGAGAACATTGAGGAGGTTGTTGACTGCACTACTGACTACATCAACTTCTGTGTGGACATTGTAGTTCCAGTAAGAACAGTACGCTGCTATGCTAACAACAAGCAATGGATTACAAGTGACATCAAGGGCCTTTTGAACCAGAAGAAAAAGGCTTTTAAAGGCGGTGATCAGCATGAGCTCAAGTGCGTGCAGAAGGAACTCCGAGTCCAGCACAGGGCGGCGAAAGAGCAGTACAGGAGAAAACTGGATCAAAAGTTGCAGAATAACAGCATGAAGGAAGTGTGGGATGGGATGAAGATCATCACTGGCTGCAGCTCGAAGCGGGGTACCTCTATCGAGAGAGACAGGGAGAAAGCAAACCTGATGAACAACTTTTTTAGCAGGTTTGACCACCCTAACCCACTCTCACTCTCACCTCAGAGTACTGCATCTTCCACCCATCCTTCTGCTGATAGGTGGTGTGCTGGGGAGGCAGCATAAATAAGAAGGACACCTCACGCCTGGACAAACTGGTGAGGAAGGCAGGCTCTATTGTAGGCACGGAGCTGGACAGTTCAACATCTGTGGTGGAGCGACGGGTGCTGAGCAGGCTCCTGTCAATCATGGAGAATCCACTGCATCCACTAAACAGTATCATCTCCAGACAGAGGGGCAGCTTCAGCGACAGACTGCTGTCAATGTCCTGCTCCACTGACAGATTGAGGAGATCGTTCCTCCCCCACACTATGCGACTCTTCAATTCCACCATGGGGGGTAAACGATAACATTATACAAAGTTATTGACTGTTATACCTGCCTTGCACTCCCCACTTTGCACATTTTAACTTGCACTGTGTTTTTATCTATCTTTAATTAATATTGTTTTTATCAGTATGCTGCTGCTAGAGTATGTGAATTTCCCCTTGGGGATTAATAAAGTATCTATCTATCTATCTATCTATCTATCTATCTATCTATCTATCTATCTATCTATCTATCTATCTATCTATCTATCTATCTATCTATCTATCTATCTATCTATCTATCTATCTATCTATCTATCTTATAATTTTAAAATTGTGCACACCAACCTCTTTAGCTGCTTCTTGTCCTCAGCATAGAATTGCCAAACCACAGAGCAATAGAGACAATCAAAAACACTTTCCAGTAACAGGCATGTTGAAAATGGACATTGGGTCTCCTATAGCCATCTCAGAGAGAAAAAAGAGAAATAAACTGTATCTATCTGGTGAACTTTACTTATGTAAGAGCCTGGTATATAAAGGTGAGTATGTTGTTCCTTTGTCTCATTTGAATACAATACAATACAACACTTATTTATATAGCACATTTTCATACAAAAAGTAGCTCACAGTGCTTTACATAATGAAGAGAAGAAAAATAAAAGACAAAATAAGAAATTAAAATAAGACAACATTAGTTAACATTGAAAGGAGTAAGGTCCGATGGCCAGGGTGGACAGAAAAAACAAAAAAAAAACTCCAGAAGGCTGGAGAAAAAAATAAAATCTGTAGGGGTTCCAGGCCACGAGACCGCCCAGTCCCCTCTGGGCATTCTACCTAACATAAATGAAATAGTCCTCTTTGTAGTTCGGGTTTTTCATGGAGTCACTTGATGCTGATGGTCATACAGACTTCTGGCTTTTAATCCATCCATCATTGTTGGAACATCATGGTGCTTTGGGTAGATGGTGGTGGCGCACGCCACCACCAACAGGACACCGGAAAAGGAAACAGAAGAGAGAGTAGGGGTTAGTAGAGATTTTGAATGAATAGTTATTATAATGAATTGGATATACAGAGTATCAGGATTAAATTACAGTGAATTTATGAGAAGGCCATGTTAAAATAATGTGTTTTCAGTAGTTTTTTAAAGTGCTCCACTGTATTAGCCTGGCGAATTCCTACTGGCAGGCTATTCCAGATTTTAGGTGCATAACAGCAGAAGGCCGCCTCACCACTTCTTTTAAGTTTTGCTCTTGGAATTCTAAGGAGACACTCAGTTGAGGATCTGAGGTTACGATTTGGAATATAAGGTGTCAGACATTCCGATATATAAACCGGGGCGAGATTATTAAAAGCTTTATAAACCATAAGCAGAATTTTAAAGTCAATTCTGAATGACACAGGTAACCAGTGTAGTGACATCAAAACTGGAGAAATGTGTTCAGATTTTCTTTTCCTGGTAAGGATTCTAGCAGCTGCATTCTGCACTAGTTGCAAACGATTTATGTCTTTTTTGGGTAGTCCTGAGAGGAGTGCGTTACAGTAATCTAGCCGACTGAAAACAAACGCATGAACTAATTTCTCTGCATCTTTCGATGATATAAGAGGTCTAACTTTTGCTATGTTTCTTAGGTGAAAAAATGCTGTCCTAGTGATCTGATTAATATGCGATTTAAAATTCAGATTACAATCAACGGTTACCCCTAAGCTTTTTACCTCTGATTTGACTTTTAATCCTAATGCATCCAGTTTATTTCTAATAGCCTCATTGTATCCATTATTGCCAATCACTAAGATTTCGTTTTTTTCTTTATTTAATTTGAGAAAGTTACTATTCATCCTTTCTGAGATACAGGTTAGACATTGTGTTAGTGAATCAAGAGATTTGGGGTCATCAGGTGCTATTGATAAATACAGCTGTGTATCATCAGCATAGCTGTGGTAGCTCACGTTGTGCCCTGAGATAATCTGACCTAATGGAAGCATGGAAGCATGTAGATCGAGAAGAGCAGCGGACCCAGGATAGAGCCTTGTGGAACACCATATAGAATATCATGTGTCTTTGAGTTATAATTACCACAACTAACAAAGAATTTTCTCCCTGCCAGGTAGGATTCAAACCAATTTAAGACACTGCCAGAGAGGCCCACCCATTGACTAAGGCGATTCTTAAGAATATTATGATCAATGGTGTCAAATGCGGCACTCAGATCTAAGAGGATGAGAACAGATAAATGGCCTGCATTTACCCGCAAGTCATTTACTACTTTAACGAGTGCAGTTTCTGTGCTGTGATTTGTTCTAAAACCTGACTGAAATTTATCAAGAATAGCATGTTTATTGAGGTGCTCATTTAACTGTATAATGACTGCCTTCTCTAGAATTTTACTTAAGAAAGGCAGGTTAGAGATGGGTCTATAATTTTCAAGAGCAGAGGGGTCGAGATTATTTTTCTTAAGTAGGGGTTTAACTACAGCAGTCTTAAGACAGTCTGGGAAGACCCCCGTATCTAATGACGAATTTACTATGTCAAGAACATTATCAATTAGCACGCCCGATACTTCTTTGAAAAAATTTGTTGGTATTGGGTCAAGGGCGCAGGTGGAGGGTTTCATTTGAGAAATTATTTTATGTAAATCAGGTAAATCTATCCTAGTGAAAGACTTTAATTTGTTTATTATGGAGTACTGGGGTTTAGGAGGATCCTTAGTGTTGGGGAGATATACTATGTTATTTCTAATATCATTAATTTTTTGATTGAAAAATACAGCGATAGCCTCACAGGTTTTACTGGAAGTACTTAGGAGGCATTCCTTTGAGTTACCTGGGTTTAACAGATGATCAATTGTCGAAAATAAGACTCTGGGATTACTAGCATTGTTATTTATAATCTTAGAGAAATAGCAGCGCCTCTCAAAACAGACTGTGTTATTGTATTCTGTTATTTTAACTTTTAATATTTCATAGTCAATAGTTAGTTTAGTTTTCCTCCATTTACGCTCAGCTCTACGGCATGTTCTCTTTAAATCAGACACTCTTTGGGTCTTCCATGGTATAACAATGCTAGAAGATTTTTTAACTGTCTATTCAGGTGCAACTAAGTCAACAGCAGCCCTCACTTTAGTATTAAATCTTTCCACCTTACTATTTACATTCTCCTCGCTATTATAGTTGGCACTATAAACGGACTGATTGGTTAGAATGTTTGTAAGTTTTAAAGCTGCTGATGAGTCAAAGAAGCGTTTTTTAACAATATGCTTCTCATGAGTGTTTTCTATCATTATTTCTATATTAAAGAGTAGAAGAAAATGGTCTGATAGACCCGTATCAATGACCTGCTTTATATCAACTTTTAGTCCTTTAGTAATTACTAAGTCTAACGTATGACCTGCTTTATGTGTAGGCTGATTAACGAGCTGTCTCAAATCAAAAGAGTCCAGGAGGTTCATAAATTCTTTTACTTTTTGGTCACATTGATTATCTATATGAAAATTAAAGTCGCCGACTATTAAGAGTGTATCATAGTTCGTAATTAAGATTGACATCAAGTCAGAGAATTCCTCAAAGAAAGACGCGTTGAATTTTGGAGGTCTATACACGGATAATACTAGAACGTGAGAATCTCCCTGAATAATAATGGCGAGATACTCAAAAGACTTGAATTTACCAAAACTGATATTTTTACATTTTAACCTGCTTGAGTAAATGTTTGCTAGTCCTCCACCTCTCTTTCCTTGGCGATCAGCACGAGTAAAACTGTAATCCGGAGGCTCAGATTCGATTAAAACAGCTGCGCCATCTGAGCTAAGCCACGTTTCACTTAGTGCAATAAAATCAATTTTTTTATCACTAATAAGATCGTTGATAAAAAACGTCTTGTTAGTTAAAGCTCTAATATTTAATAGTGCCATATTCAATGTTTCGGAGGAGCAGAGATGAATACTATGTGTGTTATTGATATATGGAACAGGAACTAAGTTATTTTTATTAGCGCTGCTCTGTGTGTATTTTTTGTTTAATCTATGATCTGTTTTTACAGTTTTAATACATTGTTCATCTAAAGTAGTAACTTTAATTAAATTATTGGTGTTTATGCCGTATTGCCTAGATTTTCTATGTGCATTAAGATTGGTTATTACAGCATTTATGTTGTGCACTTTTATGGAAGATTTTATTAAACAATTATCATGACCAAGCACAGGAGTGGCATTTCGGAAGGGGTTAAAAGCAGAGATAGATAGTCAAGATAAACGAATTACCTTGGATATGTTTTCGGAGAGGACCCGGGCGCCGAAGCTATTCGGATGCAGGCCATCTCGCTTGAAAAAACGCAGTCTTTCCCAAAAGAAGTCCATTTTCAATAATTAAGTTTTTTAAATTGCCATTTACTTTTAAGTTATTTAACAACAACAACAACATTTATTTATATAGCACATTTTCATACAAATTATGCAGCTCAAAGTACTTTACAAGATAATTTAGCAGCACCATTTGACCAGATCAGTTATCCCATTTTTGAATACATACTGTTCAGTGAGTCTAACCATTCTATCAAAATAGGAACTTGAAATGTAGTCATTATTGAGGGTGAATATAAGGGAGTCATGTAAAGAACAACTCTGCAAAGTACCCATTCTCAGGATGAAGGCCTTAAAAATGGTGTTCTTCATATTCTTCACCTACTTTCCATTAGAAAGGAAATCCAATAGCCAATAACCAAAGGACTGTTTGAAATCCATGACTGGTGATGAATCATAACTACAGTATGAGTGCGGGTTTAAAATCAAAACTATAACCAAGAAAGAGGCTCTGAATATGAATGCCAGGAGATGTTTTGGAGTACTTTGACCATTTTCACTGGTTTCCATTCAAATTACAATACTTCATGTACATTTGTTATTTAGCAAAGACTAATTCTGTTTCTCTCTTATTGTATGATTGAAATTGGACTGCATCTTACACTTTTTGTAGGTTCAATAGAAACCTTCTGGTCTGTTCCCTTGGGACTGGTGAATGCTGATAGCACCTCTCAGTGAATTATTAAAAGAGGAATTAGTTCAATAATTTTATTATGTTCTAAAGAAAAATGAAAATTCAAAGGTAATGACGAGGCACTGACAAAGGATTGCTTTGTCATTATTGGTCTACAGAACAAAGGCATTACGGTCTAGTAGCTAAAGAGCTGAACTTTAAACCCAAAGCTGCCTACTCAGTCCTCACTTTCAAATTACTGTGCAACTCTGAGGAAGTCATTTAAATAACCTGTGCTCAAACTGTAAAGTATACATGTAAACGATTACACTGCCTCACTGAGGTAAGAAGACAGAAGTAAAGCTGATGTACTCTTTAATCATGGTGCAGGATAGAGGCTATGTAACATATTGATTAACACTGGCAAGTAACAACTTCAGTGTTCTCTGTGCATGTAACACTAAGGACCCTCTAAACCTAAAAATGTAAAGCACCTTTGTATGGTGTTTCTTTTGTAGGAAGGTGCCATAACTTTCTCAATTTTAAATCCACATTCCTGTCCTGTGCACAGAAACTTCTTGAAATATCAAACACAGAATAGTGATGTTTTCGGTGTGAAAAATACCATAAAATAAAATATACTAAGGGCCACCAATGTCCTTTATAATCTATGGATATTTTACATTTTCTCATTTACTTATGCTGTCCTGTTTTCAAAGTTAAAATTAGTTAATTATCTCACAGGAGTTTTGTTGCATCACAGTTCTCAAACCTAAATTAATTTTCAGCAGGGAGTTCATTCTGTGTGGAGTTTTCTTGTTCACCAAACATGTAAGTGGACCTCTTCTTGAGACTCTGCTTTTTCCAACAATCTAAAAACAGGCTGTTAGGGTTTCTTTTAAGAACTAAGCTGATCTGATCTCCATTTTAAATATAGCTATATCTTTATTAATATATACTGCTAACCGAAAGTTTTATAGTACACCTTTATTGAAATTTAATCAGTTTGAGTTTTATGAATAACCTGAAATGGTACAGTGGTAACCAGTAAATTTATCAGTTTTATATATATATATATATATATATATATATATATATATATATTTTTTTTTTTTTTTTTTTTTTCAGAGAACATGTAATGAGTTAACAACTTACAGCTTTTCTGCAGCAATAGAAGTTAATGAAGTCTTAAAAGCTGATGCACAGGACAGTGGTCAAAGTAAGCAACTGTCACTTTAAACTGCGAAGGAAAGACTTCGAGCTGCAAATTTGCCAGGTTGAGTGGGAGTAGGGAGCCTTACTAGAACCAATGAATAAGAGAAAGAGACTCGCCCCTAACCCTAATCGACCACCAACCTCAATGTACTCTGAAAATAAAGCTTAGAAAAAATGAGATACAGATACTGCATGGCTGTTAAGCTGTTGTCCTGTAATGCACAAACTGCTGACTCTCAGAAACTTCTCTTGTAATTCTGTTGTGTCTTTTGGTCTGCCAGACCTGTTCCTGTTAGAGTTTCCTCAGTTTTCCAAGTTCATTTTGATGGTGTAGGAAACTGTGCTAACAGACACCTTGGCTTTCTTTGTAGTTTCTCTGGAGGAAAGACCTTCACTTTTAAGGGTTATAATGGTCTGTCTGTCCTCCTTTGTGTAGTTCCTTTTTCTCACCATAATTGCCTTTTTCTTACTGCGTATGATATCCATATACAGTGCAATATTTTACAAATATTTGCTTTTGAGGGGGTAGCAACACAGTTTGTTCCAACAATGATTTTATATAGACAGAGGGTTTGAAAGTAATCAACAAAAACCTGTACAAATTGTCTGCATCAACTTTCAAAGCTTAATTAACTTAAATTAACTGCTGCAGAAAAGCTCTAAGTTATCAATCCATTACTAGTTCATTGAAAAAATCCTTTACATTTTTTCCCAGTTTTTGGTAACCTAGAAATATTTTTGAACATCTATCAGTTTGACTTTGTACCATTTCTCGTTATTCACTACACTTTTTAAGAAAAAATGGAAGAATGGGATTTTTCAAAAACTTTTGTCTGGTAGTGTATGTTCACATTTATATATTTATTGATATTCAGTTTTCTTTATTTTTTTAAAATTGCAGTATTTTATTACGAGTAAAGTTACTTTTTTTGCCTTTCAACCACATCTGAAAATAATTCGGTGTGTTGTTGGAAACTGAATAATCTAAGTATAAATTTTACTTTTGCAGTCAATGTAACATACAAAGAATTTAAATAAAATATGCAGCAGTGCACCTTTCATTACTATGACTAAAACACAAGCAAAAATAATAAAAAGATTTCTATTAAAATATGCAAGAATACTATTAATGATATAACTCAAATTCACAAAAAAAGATTCCTTCCCTAAGGAAGATGTGAAAAGATGCAGCCATCTTAATAACTAGTATACAGTTGACTAGCACTAGTTGACTAGCATTTTCATTATCTGATTATGGCTGAAATAGCAACTAAAGGGGCTGCTTCAAGATGAAAATCGTTTTTTTTTTTCTTTTGTTTTTATAGTTCTCATGGCAGAGAAGGTATGGTCACACAGGTAAGTTGGTGTAAAGAGTAAATATTTTATTTTTTCAAAAACAGATTTATATTTGATATTTACAAACGCTTCAGTTAGTAGTTAGCATTTTTTGAGTAACTGTGACATTAACAAGAAGAGATTCAATATGAATTACAGATATTAACAGGCCTTATTTAATAATGCACCTTTCCATAGCGAGCACCATTCCAAAGTATTTTACAAGTACAGATTCTGACCCATAACTGTTTGCATAACTTTTTATAGTTGGAGCACAGGCAGATTAAGTGACATGCTCAGAATCTTGAAGAGGCAGGAACTGGATATACTGTACAACCTTGTTGTTTAGACTTCAGTTGTATGTTCACTACATCAGATTTCCTCCATAACACATACAGCAGCTTGCAGCCTTTATCTGATGTTAATATTAAAGGTTCCACTCTGCCAATTTAAAGGGCTGCTTAGCAGGTAAATATTTGGCAGAGGAAGATGGGACACTAAGGTGCTACAGGATGAGAAGAACCATGCTGCTAGGCTCAGAACTCATCTGTAAGCCAGTGCTCAAAAATAAGGGATGAAACAAACAATAACACCTTTAAGTTGAAATATTATCTACTAAAGGAAATTTGTCATTGGTTATACCTGGTGGTCTTCCCCAAGTTACTGAATGGATGATCCCCATGCAGTAATAGGATGTCAGATTCTGCTGGATTATGTAAACGATTATTCAGCTCAACTGCTGTTATGAATATTTTAGCTTTTCAATAAAAGTAAGACGGTAGTTCAACTAGAGTGTTTTAAGAAGAGGTTGAGGGAGTGAGTGAGAAGTTATTTTAGCGCCAACGACCCAAGTTCTTAAATAGAAAAATTCCAGACTTTAGAGACATTGAAGGTTTTGATTGTTCCCCCATTTATCTTTCATATAATTTTATATTATTTTATCTTTCCCTTGTGCTTCTTGATTCAGTTAAGGAATTTTTCACATCAGTCACTTTTATTCCAGGTGGTGAAACCAGTGTTACTCCACTGGTATGAAAGTATGACACTAAGTTAACATACAGTATGTTAAAGTGGATCAGTCTTAAAATTTGTATTTGTTAGTCTAAGACCAATCAGAATTATTATTTTGTTGTTTGGGAAAAGTTATGTTTGGCATCAGCTCACATGAGTAGCTGGAATACTAAAACCAATTAAAAATAAAAATTGATCATAGGACTTCTGATAAAATGGTCCGACTGCTGATATTGCATTTATTTGTTACAGCTACAAATCTGGAGGTTCCTGATATCTACTTTCAACTACATAGCTAGAAAATTGATTCCATATAGGCATAATTACCATTGTAAAGAGAGAGATAGTTTTCCTTTTTAGAATATTTGAACAATTTTGATGAGAACAGACCATTCAGCCCAGCAAGCTCACCAATCCCATTTATCAAATTTTTCCAAAATTATTTTGAGTTGAGATTATAAGATCAATCTCTTAAGTCTTATTCTCAATCACACTACTTGTTTGTTTATTCTATGAGACATTGGTTCTTTGTGTGAAGAAAAAGTTTCTAATATCTGTGTGAAATATGTCTGGAATCCACTGTACTAATTCCCATCTTAATTTCTACCTGCTACAATCATGTCATATCCTAAACTTCATTTGCTTAAGCTGATGAGGTTGAACTCATTCAGTCTTTCATCTTAAGTCATTGATTTCATTCCTGGAATCAACCTACTTGCTTTCCTTTGGACTCACTGTAGCATGAAAACTAAAACTGTACATTTTTTACATGTGGGGCCTCACTACTACATTAAATAGCTTAAGCATAACCTCTCTTGACTTGTACTCTACATATTATCCTATATAACCTAACATCATATTAGCCATCTTAATTGCTTCTGTCTACTGTCTTCATGTAGAAAGTAAAAAAATCAGTATGACTTCTATGTTTTTCTCATAAAGTATCCTTTTATGTTTCAGACCTCCTATTGGGTAATCAAATCTAACGTTTTTGTTTCTACATCTAACATTTTTCTTTTATTTACATAAAATTTAATTTGCACGAAATTTGCTCCTAACTTCAATACAGATCATCTCTTTCTTGAGGTTACTATACACCCATTCAATTTCTAAACTTGGTATTCTAGTTCAGGGTGCCATAAAACCAAGACCAGTGGCAATGAGAGCTGTGAATAGAACTTCAAGTTATTCCAGAACTAATCTGTATTTAGCTGCTTCATTGTCTCCAGTTAGTTTAGTAACCTGCTTTTGGTTTGTGGGTTAGGGTTAAGAAACCACAGCCCAAGAGAAAACTCACATAAATATGGAGGCTTACAGTGAGGTTATTGTACTAAGAACTATGAGAAGGAAATGACTATCAACATTGAATGTTCTGTTACTAGAATAGAGACAAACTTTTATGACAATTGCAGAATTATTAACAATATTTTTCTCCATCTACCTTTCTTAAATTCCTTTCAGCTGTTTATTAGACATCTTTATAACATTTATTCTTAATGAAGTTTATTATTTCAGTGACCCCTGCATTTTGAATACTATCTCATTTCAATATGTCACGTAAAGGTGAGCTTTCTGCTCTTGTTTTCAACATGTATCCAGTGATGTATACTTGCCTCTCTGACACTGTATCAAATAATAAGTAAGTCTTAAGAAAACCTGCATCCTAGCCAGATTTTCTTTCTCTTCGTCAGCTGATCCTTCAAACAGTTAAAAATTGGTAATGTAGATCAGCCTTAGTAAAAGAAAATGGGTGACACTGTGAGTTGTATCTCTATACCTTTATTTTTCAACACAAGTTGGGGATGGAAATTTTGCTTTCTTTAAATTGCTGCATATAAAAATGTTTAACCATGTGACTGTTACTGCTAATGCATTTTCAACAGTTCACCACATAAAAGCTGGGTGATGTTCAAAGGTAACAAAAAATCTAAATTTCTTTTATATTAATTTAAATAAACCAGTATAATCAGTTCTATAAGTAATTACTCACTACATTACACCCACTAATGGTCTGCTATAACAACTTGTGGTTAGATGTAATATAACTGCAATGACCCTAAGTGAGAATATTCAGCAGCACACTGCACATTCGGAGTAGTACAGCAAAGTCCAATCATGTAATATTATTGCTTCTTTTTTTAGCACTCTGTTGGTTATTGGTTATTTGTGCTCATTAGAAACTATTTGCTGTATGCAGGTACTCACACTTGATTAAGTAGAATAAGGTCAGTGAAGCCTGTCTGGAAGACCATAAGCCCTTCTTCGTATGCAGGTTATTTTATTTGTCTTACATTAAGATTCAATTTTTTAATATCACATACTGATACTTCTGTTTTGTTCCTTACACTCTTTATATCCAGTTAACACAGCTGCATGTATATAGCCTCCAGGTTTTTTGTTTTGATTTTGCGCAGCTGAGTTGTGTGAACAGATAGGTCAGTAAACAGATATTTAAATATTAAAGTATGGTTTTGAAAAGAGAGTACCAATCTGTATGTTAAACTGGACTCCCGTTACATCCAGGAATTCAACTGGCAAGATGCAGCTCTGGAGGAGAAGTCAGAACATACATACAATGCATTATACTTTTTGACCTTGTTAATTAATGAAAATAAAGTCTTATTTGTATATTAACCGTTGCGTGCACTGTGCATCACCTAATTATTTAGGCACTGGTACCAGTTCATTGCTCTTCACACTGCACCAATATTCAGACTCAAACCAATTTAATTGAAAAAATGCTACAAATAACAGTTATTTGTACTAAAGATTTGAATCTATTGCAACCTGTATTTACAATCCATACAACTGATGTATTTTCTACATTCTTTGGAAACATCTCATGTTCTGGGCTGCAATTAAACACTTGCTCAAATGAGTTAGTTTACAGAGCTTTAGAGAATGTAATTGGATAGACTAATGGTCATTATAAAGGTGAAATTGTCCATTCTGCTAGGCCTTTGTGGTACACCAGGCCTATTATTAAATCACATTTAACAGGGGTGCAGGCATCCAGCTGTGTCTTCCTCCACTTCCAGTGCAGACTAAGTGACTGAACTCCAGCATCAACCAGGATCTGCCTGGACTTCATCTGTTAACAAAGGTGTAAAGCAGAGTTGGGCTGACATCTTTCCAGAAGCCCGTCTGTAGACATTCCCTTAAAATAGTTTCATACATCCTATCTGTAAAGATACTCTGTAATATTTCTCTGAGTACTCTCAGTAAACTCCCTAGGGATTCCCTCAGGCACCCTCTCTGGGTTTTTCTCAGACAGGGAAAACTCTCTAAAATGACCAAAAACCTCTGAAACCTGCACTCTGAAACTAAAAGCTGATCAGCTCTTCTCTGTATGGAAAGCAGAGAACTGAAAACCTCTTTTTGTGAAGTGAAGCAAAATGACATATTTTAATGGCTAACTGAACAGGTTACAATATGCAAGTTTCTGAGGCAGCTCAGGCCCATTCTTCAGGCAAGTTGTCAAGGGATAAATAATACCCACAAAATTCACCCATTTTAAAGGGGCAGGATTGTAAGACCGTTCAATCTGTTCTTGGTACACAGTGAAGCATAAGTCATGTTTAATCAATATCAGGTTACTAAAATGACACTCTGCACCGACTACATTGAAATATGCAAAAATATTCAGTATTCATCTAGGTGAAATCTCTAAAGCTTTATTCCATTTATGGCATTAAGCAGTTCCAGAGCTGTTTGTTCATTTTAAAAACTGGTACAATTTATCTTCTTCAAGGTCTTCATTTTACATTAAAGGAAGTTTAATCACCAGAGGTTTTTTACTAATACTGTAGCACCATAAAAAAATAGAGTGAATTTTGGCCATTCTGGGACACCCACCATCCCCAGATCCTGGGACAAATGCTCCTAAACAAAAAAAAAAACTCTGAACCCATCTTAAAATTGTGCCACCTGCTGTGTGCTGTTGAGAAAGTCTCTTGCTTACACCTTTTGGAGTAATATTTTTCTTAATTATCAATAATCCTTAACCTTCCATCAGGTTACTTTGGGATAATATCTGATCGGACATTTTTGCTAAATGAACAATATATTGTGATATACTATATTACACTGCTAGCTGCTGGCATACTTTCTTATCTTGCTCAAATGGAGTGCTAATCCATCTCTTTTGCAAAGTAAAGTAATAAACAAGAATAGTTGTGTTATATATTTGAAATATTAAAATGTGTGCTTCGATTTAAATGTTTAAAGTCCAAATATTGTTTAGTGTTCCCAGAAAATGTAATTTTTCACCCTCTGATAGAGGTCCATAGAGGACTAGATCATTAGTAAAGGATCAAAAATAACATAATATTCATATTCACTGACCTTGAAATGGTCTAAAATGATACCCCACATGCTTATGTCTGAAATTTCTAATTTTTAACCTCCTGGGAATGACTCTTAGATGGCTACGAAACACAGGTAAATAATGAAATATCTGAAATGTTATAATATTTGTTGTCAGCATCAGTGAAACAAGATAACATGAAACCATATGCACTTATGTTACCAATCCCAATATTTTAAAAGTTTTATGGAAACGAGCAACTTTGACCACCACGCATGCACAACTTCAAGTCCTTCTGGTCATTTTTATTGAAGACACCTATTGGTTTCCTTTAATACAAGGGTGTGATTTCCAGCACAAACCTAAAAATGGGTCTAGAGTAGGGGTGGGCAAAGTCATTCCTGGAGGGTCGCAGTGGCTGTAGGTTTTTGTACAAACCCGGTTGCTTAATCAGAAAACAATCCTTGTCAATTATTCAATTTCATGGCTTGCTAGTGCTTTAACTCTGCCTTGTCAGGTCATTCTCATATCCTACATTTTTTTTTTCCTTTTCTAAGGATATCATCCAAATGATTTGAAGTCTAAAACAGATGAGTAATTTTCAGTGTTTCACTTTTTTCTCTTCACTTTCCTTCCAAGTATTTAATTAAACCAAATAGTGCATGATAAATACACGCAGGTGTAAATGAAAACAAGCTAAATGGAGAAATGCTGGTTTCTTTTGTCATTAGCAACTTATTGCTAATAAGGAGCAATTAAAAACCAAGAATATGGCTGTTTAAGACTAAAATAAGCAATAAGGGTTCAAAATCTTAATGAGCGAGACAACTAAAGTGAAGCTATAGTGTTACTTGAGCAATAAGTGCTTCAAATTAAGCAGTTGGGTTGGAACAAAAACCTGCAGCCACTGTGACCCTCCAGGAATGACTTTGCCCACCCATGGTCTAGACAGGCAAAAAATGAGGGAACAAAGCTTGATATTTTTCAAAGTAGACATCAAGATGAGTTGGACAGTACATTATATGTCATACCAGTGTGTCAGGAGGCACTGAACAAAAAAAAAGGAACAGTATAAAGACACTATAAAGTCTGGTAGATATTTATGACTGTTGTCTTCATTTAATTGATCATACTAAACCACTAACCACTATCTGTAAAGCTATTTCATGAATTTTGAATTATTTTCAGTAATTCATTTGAAATCTTTTTCCTTCCCTGTTCTCTAGATGGGAATGAGAGGGGGTGTCTGATCTGATATAAATAATACTGCAATACTAGAAGTGTTATTGATGCTGCTTATTTACAAATTTAAAATATATCATAAATATTGAAACATTTCAATAAAGAAAAAAATAAAGTAAAAATTAACTAATCTACTATAAATATTGGGATTAATAAAGTATCTATCTATCTATCTATCTATCTATCTATCTATCTATCTATCTATCTATCTATCTATCTATCTATCTATCTATCTATCTATCTATCTATCTATCTATCTATCTATAAATAACCACACAGGAAAAACAAAGCAAAGAATATCTAGTCATAGAAACAATTTTCAAACAAATACTAAAGCTATCATTACATGAACCAACAGAGTCAAAAGTAGAGGAACCTAACTGATCTGATCGCATTGGAAAAGTGTGAGCTGAAATCCTTGGGTCTTTTGATGCCTCAAGCAAGTTAAATCCAATATGTAACACTGGCTGTATGCTTCAGGTCATTTGCTCACTATTAGGTAGTCAAAGCAAGCTACAGGGAGAGGTTCAGAAGGATGAAGTTGAAAGGGTGTACTTGTGGTGTCTTGGAGTTGTTAGCTTCATCTTGAAGCAGTTCATACCCTCCATGGGGCCTTTATTTTTATGAATAACATTTACTCTGTTTGTAACCTTTACCTTCCTTCATAATAATAAAGCATTTCTATTTTCTGAGCAGATGCCATAGAGGCGACACTAAACATAGCCTATGTACTTTTCCATAAAGTTTACATTTCTCTCCTTCAATAGAACTGGCTTATTCCTCTTCAGGACCTTTAAGGACAACAAGACTGATTCCACACATACTTAATAATACTGGATCTATTCCAACCATGTTTTTTTGTTATAATGCAAAAAACAAAAGTTATGCAAAAGGATTGTAACCATATATCACAACTACAGGATTATCTAGTAGAGAGATCTCTTCTGATGTACCAACATACCAGAATACACAAAGAAATCCCCTGGAAAACATGGAGAATGTGCAATTTAATTTCCACACAAATAGTGGCCAAGCCAGGATACAGAGAGAGGACCCTGAAGTGGTGAAGCAGCAAAACCTTTTATTTTTAGATCTTTCGCAATTCTATAAATACATCAATATAAAGTTTAGTATTGCAAAAAATATTTATTATAAAACATTCTATGTTGTGTTTGTTTTTCAGATCATTCAAGATCGAATTTATCACCACAGGTCAAGGAACAAGTTAATGTGGAATTCTCTCCCAGGTGGACTCTATGTACTACCCCAATATTCTACAAATGCTGCTGAATTTCCCTTCTATTATTCTATGCTGGGTATGTTATGTTTTATTATGTTATTCAGAGTCCAGGAAAGGAATTATAGGCCACATAGTTGAACTAGGATTACTATCCCTAACCCTAATGTAAAAATTCACAGATCTAATGGAAAGAGAGATTTCGGGCTTGATGAAAGAGATACATTTTTTCATCTTAATATGATTTCATGCTAAAGTTTTAATGAAATCTATGTTCTTTTTAGAAAAGTTAATTAAATATAAAAACTTTCAATGTTTTGGTTGCATACATGTGCACACACATTTGTTTTTCACATAAGTGGTTTGATGGCTATTAAAAAAGCACATGGTCAGATAGTCATTCTCCTATCAAGATGACCACCTGAGTGGAAGGCATACAGATCCAGTACATGTCATATACATCAGCCTCTGAGAGTCTCAGGGCTACACGAAATTCAAACACTAAGAATGATGTAAAGCTCACAAAACTACACAGCAATATAACCCAGAGGAAGGAAAAATGGTTATGTAGCATAGCAAGATTCTGGATCAGACAGACAAGTTGTTATGAAAGAGTAATATCGTCTTCACACATAAAAAAGTCATTCCTGCCTCTCTTAGGGCAGAGATTTTCCTCTTGTAAAAATGATAGTCACCACTTTGTTGTTCTTGGGCAATGAAAGGAAAAATTGAGCCAAATAAAATGTCCCTCTATTCTCGAGTCCCATCCTTCAAACAGAAAATAGCTCATTAAAAGCCACAGAACTACCACAATCTTATTCTTTTGAACTACCAAAGTAATCCAATTGACAATTCCAAGCCTCCATCAAAATGTTTGATAAGACAAACACTTCAACCATAGACAGCACCACTAAATGATGTACGTAAATGATGGAGTACTACTATTAAATTATAACAGTCACATAATTTTAAGTTGGCACTATACAAAGACCTGTATATTGAGGAAGACTAAGGCACATTTCTCAGGACACATTCTGGCAACAGGGATTAAGCTAAATAATTGTGCCTAGATTTTTGATCTATTTTTGCTTAAACATTGACACGTAAAATAGCCAATCCAGTGCTGAAAAAATGTTTTTTTTTTAAATTGTACCCTACTGGTATTCATTGTTTCTACTAATATTTGTTTTTCTATGACAGCATGCAAGACTTTAAATCTTAGTAGGTATTGAGATTTAAATACTGTATCTCTCCTGTTTGCTTTGGTGCAGAAATAATTTGACTCAGTAAGACATGAGGCAGCATTCAACATATACTATAAATGACTAAACTGTAATAGATTATTGCACTGGGAGCTCTGAAATCTGATTTAAAGGACTGAGCAGATTAATAAAAAATCTTACATTTATGTCATGCACAATATCTTTTGCTTGATCCAAGGCCTAAATTTGCTACTATCTCTTTTAAGACTATATAGTGCAAACTGTGTGGCAGTTTAGCTTGCAAGTTTTTTAAGTGAAACAAACAATAAAAGAACATCATTTGAAAACCATTTACTTCTAATGAGTTAATCTTTCCATGTTTTCTGTTCCTTTTAATATAAAAACTAGCAGTTTAGTTGACCATGGTTATGTAAAATATGTAGTAGGACTAATGGCTTTTAGATATACAGGCACATATACTCAGTTTTTTACTTGTATTTAAAATATTATAGTGTTCATCTTTTATTGCCTACTTTCAGCTATAAAACGCACATATTCTAATGAAAGAAATTACCCGTGACCAACACGCCATGGATTATGGTCTTTTCAGGTTGTCTTGTTGAAAATGCCACCTTGCTGTTTTCATCCTGAAATTACACAAAGAGGATAACAAATAGAAATGAAACAGATTTATTTTTGCTCTGTTAGGTTCCTGATTTTATGGGACATTGCAGGGCATTGCATGCTCACTTCAGTAGTGAATGGAAATCTTTTTGCATTATGTCCAAAAAAATATATTAGTTATCACATTTCTGACAAAATGTAATCCACCCCTCAGGCAAAAAAAAAAACAAAAGAAACATGAGAATTATTCAAAGAGTAGGATCAATCTTTCCTTTATTCTTTAATAAAAGAATAAGTGTCTGTGTCTGTCTGGTTGCTAAGTCTCTGTCATTCCAACAAGTAGCGCATCACAAACATTTGTATAATAAACTACATTGCATTCGTCATTCCAATAGACAACTACAACAGACTACTACAAATGTTTGTGATGCATCAACTGTTCAAATGACAAATGCATTTCATTTAATTACTACAATTACTGCATGCATTACAAAATACATTCTAATAGCTGGTGTACTTAATGCTGAGGTCTGTGTTGATTACTTAGCTTTCCACGGTCTTAGACAAGTAGTACAGCTAGTCTTATCATAAAAATATAAATGTGACAAACTTAAAATTAGCACTGTAATTAAAGTGTGACAATTTATTAGCTAAATTATTATCATTGGAACAGTGACTATCAATGCTGTCTCAAAACTCCAGAAGCCCGAGTTCAAATGGCACCCTCGACATTGTCTTTTCCCCGTGCTTTCTTAAAGTTTCCTCCAACATCCCAAAGATATGGATATTCAGCTAATTGTTCAAGTATAAGCAAATGTGAGTGTGTGATGGCTGCCCTCGTGCAGAGCCAGTTCTTCTATTGCACACAGTACTGTTCCTGAAACCCTGAGCTAGATTAAGCAAGTTCAATAATATTGGGATGGATAAATTACCACCCTCTAATATAAAACTGAGGTGCTGAGCTTTAGATGACAAGGCTGCTGTTTCAATTAACAATTGAAACTGACTGGCTGAACGTGAGTAAATCACGTACACTGCTGGTGCTGTAACTATAAATTGTATTCACATAAGCAACTATATTATACAATACCTTGTAAGTTTAAGTTGCCTTGGGTAAAGGTATCTGAAAAATGCATAATGTTAAAATACTTTAATTTATGTCTGTTTAAGGAGCATTGGCCAACTAAAATCCATTGTACACATATACTTTGAATGTTCTGTCTTCCACAGTATATCTTCTTGCACTTTCTGTTTTATATGCCTAATATCCACTTTATCAGGTAAACTTATCTAGTACTGGGTATTACCCCATTATGACTCATGAGCAGCCTGAATTCTTTAAGCCTTTGATTCAACAATACTATTAGTTATTTTTTGGCAGACATCTTTATCCAAGGCATCTTACAAAGCAAGTCACGTTAGAAGGGGAAAGCATTGTAAGCTACAGGGAACAAGATAAAAATAAACAAGCAAGACAGATTGATATTACTTCTATATGATTAAACCTACAATTAGAAAATGACAGACATCAGTATCATAAATTCTTTGTCAGTACAATTGCCGCTATCCTGTACAAGAGACACTAAGCAATTCCAAAATATTTAATGAAAAGTTGCGTTTTCAAAAGACGCCTAAACATGAGTAAATTGGGTGCAATTTGAATAGACAAAGGGAGATCATTACACACCCTTGGAGCAAGAATGGAGAAGCATTGTCCATTCCTGACATGTCTGGCAGGAGGAGGGATGGTCAGATGACAGGCAGAAGCAGAAAGAAGACTTCTTCAGGGGACATATGGAGAGACTAAAGACTGGAGATACTGTGAAGCAGAACCATCTGGAGAATCATAGGTCAAGACAAGGAAAGACAACTTCATGATGGAGTTGAGCTCTGATCTTGGCAACACAAACTAATTCAAACAACCAGCTAAGCCATTACACTGTTTCCCAATATTAACAATAATAATACATGTTTCTATATAGCACATTTCATGCAACAAATGCAGCTCATGCTTTACAAAAAATGTGAATACCAATTACTTTAAAATATACTGTGGGCTACAGGCCCACTTAGATGAACCCAAGTAGTGAACATTAAATCAACAGGGAGAGATAAAAGTACTAGTAAGATATGCTACAGAAATGAGAAGAAGAAGAACCTGTAGAAAAATATTAGACAAAAAAAAATAAATAAATAACAAAAATCTTTCCATCCCACCATTTTCCAAACACATTAATCTAGAGCAAGGTTTTGAGGAAGATGGAGCATATCCCAGTATGCACTGGGTGCAGAAACAATCCCTGGACAGGTTTCCAGTCCATTGCAAGGCAAACACACACTGGCCAATTTAGCATCTGCATTTCACCTAACCTTCACATCCTTGGACTGTGGGGAAGAAACCCCCCCTCCCTCAGACATGAGAAGAACATGCAAACACGAGGTATAGAGCACATCTGGGATGTAAACCCCAGTCTCCTTGCTGCCAGGCAGCAGTGCTACGATGGTTCATTTATGCTACTCAATAACCAAAATACACAAAATAATGTAAAATTGTCTACAACTATTACCTATTTATCCTGAAAATGATGGTGTTATACGGTCCCTAGATTATTTTTACGTTAGTTATGAACAGAGGAAATCACAAGAACTGCAGAAAATAAACCTCTGGAGGACCATGATATCCAGAAGTTTAAGAACACAAAGTTTTGTTGACCTGGGCTAAATGGCTGGCCATCAGCTCCTGGGTATTCTACACTGACATTATCTGAGTGACTATCTGCCATGAAATCATGGAGGTCTGATGGTGCCATTGTAGAAATATTGCTCTTTAAGCCAATTACATGTGACACTGGAGCAGTAGTACATGGCATTTTTTCTCTCACGACATTTTAAACAAGCTTTAACCTATGTATGTCTTTTTTGGCAAATCTGTTAAAAGTGCACATTACAGTAATCTTGTCAGCTAAAAACAGTGTCTACTTTTCAGCTGAAGTGACAGTAAAGGTCAAATTCATGCTTTGTTTTAAAAACAGAAAAATGCTGTCATTCTAAGCTGAGTAATTTGGGATTTGAAGGTTAGATCAGATTCAATGATGACACATCAATTCATTTCCTGTGGGTTTATTTGTAAAGATATGTGATCAAGTTTTATCAGCAGATCCCTATTTTTTATCATAGTTAAGTAGTAGAATTTCCATTTGTTCATTGTTATATTTAAGAAAAATGCTCTTCATCCAGTCTATGTGTGTAGACCGTTATTCATTCATAGAGTAAGAAGTATCCATGTCCTCCAGCTTCCAAAGGGAGCATGCATAATGAGAATTGCAAAGGACCAAAGATTGCTCCTTGTTGTACATCATGCACCATGTTGTATTTTTCTCAGTAAGAGTCATTTAAAACTACAAAGATTTTACTTACTGTATATATGGGTGAATCTGAGGTTAGGGATCTGTGTTAGCAATAGAAATGTTGCTGGTTCAAATCCTGTAAATGCCAGGAGTGAT
Source organism: Erpetoichthys calabaricus (assembly GCF_900747795.2). Classification (NCBI taxonomy): domain Eukaryota; kingdom Metazoa; phylum Chordata; class Cladistia; order Polypteriformes; family Polypteridae; genus Erpetoichthys; species Erpetoichthys calabaricus. The sequence goes on from NC_041396.2 coordinate 48,921,100, forward strand.
TCCACAACGTTGAGCCCTTGAGCAAGGCTGTTAACCTGCATCCAGTCCTGCAAACAGGTCCTCCAACTTGCAGGGAAACATTAAGGGTTGGTGGGAGGATTGATATTCTAGCCACTGTAAAAAATCTCACTCTGTTCCACTCTATTTGAATTAGTGCGGTGCTGAGGTGTCACCTGTTGCACAGTTGCACTCAGGTTCTTTGGGATCCTGAGGTGGTTTGCCATACGATGGGTGTGGCAGCATGCTGTATATTAATACATACATGCTCCCAACGTCTCTCTATATATATATGACTAAAACCATTGTTTGGTAGTTTTTTAGATGGTAAATAAGAATACCGTTGTATATGATGTCACATGAAGTTATCATATCTAGAAGAATACATACAGCCACATTATTTATATACAGTCAGTTGTAAACATTCCTGATGGATTTTTGTCACTGCTGACTCAATAGCATCACTCAGGTCCAATAGATTGTTTTCAACCACACATCCATGATGCAAGTCTCTGGCTCCATCTAATTCCAAAGGTGCTATATTGAATTGTTCTGGCCATCAAGTCATGTTCATGTTCATGCAACCAGCCTGAGATAATGTGTGCTCTGTAACATTGTGCGTTATGCTACAGTAAATATCCTTTTGAAAAAAGTTAGACTATGGGAAGCACATGGTCAGGAACAATGTTTAGGTAGGTTGTGGTATCATTCATTTTGGATTCATTTAACTTCATTTGTAGTAAAAGACCTAATGTGTGCCATGAAAAAAGTATACAGAGGATGAGGTTAGCGAAGAATTGGTATAACCAGAGAGATTACTAAAACAGACAGATGTATAAAGAGATGCAGCACAAGGTGAAGAGACAGGTGGCGAAGTCTAAGGAAAAGGTTGAGCTATATGAGAAGCTGGATGCAAAGGAAGGAGAAAAGGATTTGTACCAATTGGCCAGCTAAATGAACCGGCCTGCTGCAGGTCAGGTTGATAAAGGATGCAGATGGAAATTTGTTGACAAACTGAGAGAGTGTGTTGAAAAGGTGGAAACGGTACTTTGAAGAACGTATGAATATAGAAAAAGAGAGAAAGTGTAAGCTGGATGAAGTAGAGATAGTAAATCACAAAGTACTGGGAATCAGCAAGGCTGATGTGAGGGAAGCTATAAGGATAATGAAAATTGGAAAAGCAGTTGGCCTGGATGATATACCAGTGGACGCATGGAGATGTTTAGGGTAGATGGCAGTAGAATTTCTAACTAAATTGTTCAACAAAATCTTAAAAAGTGAGAATATGCCTGAGGAGTGTAGAAGTATTAGTACTAATTTTCAAGAATAAGGGAGATGTGCAGAGCTGCAGTAACTACAGGGGTATAAACTTGATCAGCCACACCATAAAGATATGGGAAAAATGATAGATGCTAGGCTGAAAGGAGAGGTAGCCATCTGTAAGCAGCAGTATGGTGTTATGCCAGGAAAGAGTACTGAAGATGAGATGTTTGCTTCAAGAGTGACGCTTGTGTTTGTTGCATTGTCTGTATTTGTGGACTTAGAGAAAGCAAGAGAGGAGTTATGGTACAGTATGAAGAAGTTGGGAGTAGCAGAAAAGTATATGAGGATGGTACAGGATATATATGAGGACAGTGTGACTAGGGTGAGGTGTGCAGTAGGAATTACAGCTGGTTTCAAGGGGAGAGTGGGATTACATCAAGGATCTTGGCCCTTTCCTGATTGTAATGGTGAGAGACAGGTTGACAGATGAGGTCAGGCAGGAGTTTCCATGGATTATGTTGTTCACGGATGACATTGTGATCTGTAGTGAGAGTAGACAGCAGGTTGAGGAGAAACTAGAGAGGTGAAGGTACACACTAGAAAGAAGGGGAATGAGAGTCAGTAAGAGTAAGGCTGAGTGCATAAATGAGAGGGAAGGTGGTGGAAGGGTGCAACTGCAAGGAGCAGAGCCGGTGAAGGTAGAAATACTTGGGTTCAACAGTCCAAAGGAACAGAGAGTGTGACAGAGAGGTGAAGAGAGGTGAAGAACAAAGTGCAGGCAGGGTGGAATGGGTGGAGAAAAAGTGTCAGGAATGATTTGTGATAGAAGAGTATCTGCAAGAGTGAAAGCTATGTTGTATAGACTGGAGATGGTGGCACTGACAAAAAGAAAGGAGGCAGAGCTGGAAGTGGCAGAGGTGAAGATGCAACAATTTCCTCTTGGAGTAATAAGGGTATACAGGATTAGGAATGAGTATATTAGAGGGACAACTCAGGTACAAGAATTTGGTGACCAAGGACCTCTTGTATAAACAGTGCATACACGCAAAAATGTTCCAAGCACACTTTGAGATGTATAAAAACTAAACTTGACGTAAATCCATGCACATTTTCATGGGAGCCTCACACCATGCATACGCAAGTTTCTGTTCAATTTTGCAAATGGGCGGCACCCAGTGTCAAAGCAGTGCTACTGTTTCTGTGTGGTCTACATTTCATTTTTTAGATTTGCATCAATGATGTGGGATTTATCAAGTACACTAAAATGAATTGCAAATTGTTTACACATTCACTTGATTGTAATCATTCTGTAACAATATGCTTATACAGATTGGCCAAACTATACTAACTACCATAGCTGTTTTAGCATTGTAAGAAGATATCATAAATGGAAGAATTAGAAGAGAGCGTGTATTTAGAGATGATGATTTCCAAGAACTATCCTCTTGGAGTTGTGAGCTGAACTGGAGACAGCTTTACAAAGGCAAACTTTGAGGAATTGTGCTCTACCCATTTCTTTGCAAGTTCTGTCCACTCTCGGGTTTTTAGCAACAAGAGCTTTTCAACATGAACTTGCTGACCAATTGTATTTCACAATCATCACTGAGTCATGCCATACCAGCTGTATGGGATCGTATTATCTGCTCGTCATACAGATATATAAGATTTCCTTACATTGAAGTTGAACTGGCAAACATGAAAGAGCAATTCACAGCAACATCCAGTTTTCCAAACATAATCAGAGCAGTCAACTGCACGGATCTTGCTATTGCAACAGTGTTGGACAAGATACATAAGCTAGGGATGAATCACCAAAAGAATGAGTTGCCATTACATCATTTATAGCAGGAGAGCCTATAAAAATGGGAACTCCGAACAGTCACAGGTACTTTTTCCAACTAGTGCTGCAAAAGTCAAGAAGTCCTTTTAAGGATTAGAGTCACCTCAAAGAGCCATATAAAGAGCAGAGAATCTATCCATTGTGGCGCTAGGTGATGATGCTACACTATAATACATATATACACTATATGTGAATTTCCCATTGGGATTAATAAAGTATATCTATCTATCTATCTATCTATCTATCTATCTATCTATCTATCTATCTATCTATCTATCTATCTATCTATCTATCTATCTATCTATCTATCTATCTATCTATCTATCTATCTATCTATCTATCTATCTATCTATCTATCTATAAAGGCACCTTCAGAGAATGAATTTGCTTATGTAAATAGAAAGCATTTCCACTCTATTAATGTGCTGCTTTATAGTGCACAGAAAGTGTGTCACATTGTGCAAGTATGTGGTGTGTTGCATAATGTGGCACACAATTGTGGCTTCCTGTACCTGAAGAGATGCAGTATGATGAACCTGACTTACCCATCAAATGATCAGCCAAATCAAATACTGTTACAGCTTTGTTTGATTTTAATTATTAGAATGTAAAAACAGGTAATCAGATGCAGCATTTATTTTTTAACCAATTCATTTAATTTGTGGTCAATATCACATAGTACATCCCTTATATTCCTTAGTTCATTGGCCACATCTCTTACAGCATCCATTTTTGCATTTTGTGACTCCAGAACAGCATTCATCAACACACAGGCAGATGGTCACCCAACGGTTTCTGAAGCAGAGGTGTGTTCACATCTGGGCACAGCAGTATAATCATCACCTGGAGTCACATACTCGGCATGGGGGTCAGCTTTTGTAATATTGCCTAAAACTGAATAAACAGACGATGAGATGTGACTCGCCTTTTCACATCGACTTTGATATCTGACCACTTCTTTTTTTATTTCAGGCACTATATGACTTTCTGAACTTGAACTTTTGAGTGTCTCTGCTTCATTGTATTACTCCATTAATTTCCTTTTGTTGCTTATACCACTGCTTAAACCAACAAATAGTACGTCTTTTCTTGCCTCCACTTTGCATTCACTGAAATTTGTCTTTTTTTTCCACATGCTTTTGCCATTGTCTTTTAAAAAAACACTGAACGGAAGTGACTATTTATATTGCTTTGCATTTGCATCATCCTGTTCTTAGCTAATAAGAGTGGAACCTGATTTAGTCTACTGTTTGAATAGCCCTTCCCTATGTCAACATCATAAAGTCTTATTTGAGTATCTGGTTTCGTTCTGTTGGCTTATACAAGTCTGTCCATTCTTCTCTGATGTCTCAACTTGTCAAGGGTTTTTTGCACAGAGAACTTCCAAGCACTGGATGTATTTTTTGTTCATGGTCATTCAATGTAAATGTTAGAGGTCTTATTATGAATAATCCCAGAAAGGTAGATGTTTCTTTAATATCAGAATCACCAAATCTTGCACCAACAATCATACCAAGATCAAAGCCTCATCGATCATTCTAATGTATGGTTGAACAACAAACTTTTTGTCCATGACTTCATGCTACATGCCTCTGCATTTTACTAACATGGCTCTGTAGTTTTTTTCAGATTCTCTGAATGTGTTGTGTAAAGAAGTGCTTCCTAGTTTCCGTCTTAAATGAACTCCCCCATAAATGATCAAGCATGTGATTAAACACAAGTTTCATGATTTAGCATGAATAACTGCAGCTGATTAAAGCTATCTTTTTTAAATGCATTTATTTAATCCAGAGCTTGTTATCAAAACTGAAGCAATTCAGTCCCCATTGCCTCTTAGAATATGGCATGCCTTTAAATCCAATAATGCTTTTCTGTCATGGTTACAAAATGACACAAAATGCTATCAGGGACTTCTGTGTATGTCTGTTACATGTAAGTAATATATCAATGACAAAAAATGTCTAATAGAGCACTATTTAAACATTAAAGAAGTTTGTGACATTGTTAGTATAATAGAAACAGCATTCGAAACAGTTACTTAGGGGATTGAGATACATTAATTTTTTTAATGAAGATGTATCATCAAAATGTGATGAACATTTAGCCAGCAGAACTGAAAAAATATTTATTGTTTTTTTATTCTTTTGTTTTTCTCAATGATATTTCAGGTAAAAGTCCCCACCAAGAGTTCACAGCTGTTATTCATGTTGTAACACCAGTATTGTCACAATCCCAGCCTGTTGTCAAATTGCTAAATGTTGTCACCAGATCAAAATATTGCACTCAGGTAAGAATGTGACTGGAAGAAGAACAAAAGTACAATTGTTATTAAAGATGGAAAAATGCATGCTACTGTAGGTCTGTATGTTTCACTAGTAAAAGTAAAAATAATGAATCAAACAAAATGCTTGTCAGTGAACAAAATCATGACATCCGCATCCTCATCAACATTACAGAAAATTTGAGCATTTATTTATGAAAAACATTAAAAAGTTGCTGCATACAATGTACCTGACTAATATTGAAGCACAATTTATTTAAGGTAGTCAGTCAGTCAGTCAGTCATTTCCCAACTCGCTATATCCTAACACAGGGTCACGGGGGTCTGCTGGAACCAATTCTAGCCAGCACAGGGTGCAAAGCAGGAACAAATCCCCAGGCAGGGTGCCAGCCCACCACAGTTATTTAAGGTATAATTACATAAAGTAAGATTAGGGAAATACAATTTGCATTCTCATTGTTATTTCCTATCCTTAAGCAAAAAGAAGACCAAAACGTACTGAGTGTTTAAATATTCTTTATAAGCTGCCAAAAAGCATCTATCCACTGTCAAATGTATTGTGATAGACGGGCGGCAGCTCAACCTGGCCAGGATGTCCTGAGGATGGGGGGGGGGGGGTTGGGGGGGGCAGCTACTTTTGGTCACTGCCTCCACCAAAACGTTAGATAGCAGCTCCCCTGGAGTGTAGCAGTACCATGGATTCCCACAGTACATCGTGGAACCTGGAGTTCGGTTTCTCAGCCGAGTTGGGTACCGTGGGTGCTGCCAGGAGGAGCTGTGAAAAGCCCGGAGGAGCCATGCCGAATCCATAGCCTGGAAGTACTCACAAGTCACAAGTAAGGAATCGCCGAAGTACATCCGGGCTGAAGAAAAAGTCAGTTCTCCATCCAACCTGGAAGTGCTAGCAAGTCACGGGGAAGGAAGGAAGGACAGAAGCACTTCCGGGTCAAGGACTGCTGTGAGCCCAGAAGGCGAGCCGGATTTGGGGCGAGTAGGACAGAGTTTGCTGGGAGGTGTGGAGGAGAGATTTGAGTTTAATTATTGTGATTATTATTATTGTATTGTCTGTTTATTGTGGTGGAGGTGTTAGAGGGCACTATTACAGGAAGAAAGGAATTAATAGATCTTGTTGCTTTTAACCTGTGTCCAGAGCGTCTGTCTGTTGGGTTTAAAGGGGCAACAGCGACACCTAGCGTCTTAGAGTATTTAATCCAATTTCTGAATTGCAGCAGGCCAGAACCTTCGGTGTAATACCTGAGAGAAGCACTCACTCACTCACTGGGCATCAGTTCAGATCAGTTTGCTAGTTAATCTAAACTGCCTAACTTAGGAAAACAAAGAGAACACTGCTCACTGAAAAAATGAGTGCAGACTCCACACATAGAGCAAGCTGGCCATGATTTCAGCTCAGTCTCCTTGGGCTGTGCAGCAGCACAGTGAAGTATGGTGCCACCCATGGAAAACCAAGGTGGAAGAAAAGCATATGATTTAGGGAAGGGCCATGATGAATTCTGTATATATAACTGTGACTTAATTATTATCACTATGAAAAAAGTTATAAAATGTCATGCCATTTAAAAAAACAATATACCAGTAATTTTTCTAATTTGATAAACCATTACTACATGGCAGTCAAAAGGAGCAACTTGATTTTTTATTACTTTTACCTAAGAATCACTCATAAAAACCAAATTGTTTTTCATTTGTGCATAATAACACTAAATATGTTAAAAATGACAAAGAAGTAACATCATCTTGTAAGTATTTTAAAATGAATAAATAAGTTAACCAATTAAAAAAAACATATAACAAAGCACTTATGCACTAGGAACTGTTAAAAAAAAATCCATCCACCAGTTTCTTCAGCCCTCTGTATCTCACCCAGGATTGCAAAGGGCCAAAGACTATTTTGGTGGCACTGCATGAAAGGCAAACATCAACCCTGGACTGGTAACCAGTCCATCTCAGGACATACTGATACTCAGTCATGCCTGGCTAATTACTCTGATGTGTCTTTGGAGTGTTTGAGAAAAAAAACAGAGCACCCAGGGAAAAAAAACATAAAACACAGCCATGGGAAGAACATGAAAACTTCACGCAGATTGTGACCAAGTCTGAGATTTGAATTTGGTCTTCTGAAGCTGTGAGACAGAGATGTAAACAACTGCAACATCATATGACCCTATCTTGTGAATATTTTTGTGTTTATTCTTATGTCAGTTTAGATTTACTGACTTAATTCCATTGTTTAATTAAATGTGAACTGGGAATAATGTAAAATGATATCAAACATATGTACATTTCTGCCTTTTTATTTATTTTTATTTCAGATTATACTGCTGTGGAACTGTGACAAGCCTTTACCTCTAAAGAATAAATGGCCCTCCACCCTAGTGCCTATAATATTCATTGACGGAATGAGCAAGGTAAATCCATCCTTCTTGTTTCTATAATCTACTAGTCGGTCTGATATTGTTGGGTTTCTGTTGTTCCTAAAACAACATCATAGTTGTTGGTTCAGGAAATTCCTTCGCCTTCAACCCATCATCTTTAAGCTCCGCCTTTGACATTATAAACCAGGAAAAGCATGAAAAAGCAAGCAAAATCCCCAGATTTATGACATGGAGGCGGACATTTATCTCCACTTCAATTCATGTAATAAAGAGTTCAACCCTGGATGGGACAGTAGTCCATCTAAGGCAAACCCACAGTTAGGGGTTCACTTTTAGTGGAGAGCTAAAGGAAGTGACATCAGTGCTCCTGAGACAGATCAGTCCAGGAGGTAGAAGAGGAGAAGAGTTTACCAACAGTGCCCTCTTTCACTCAGCAGTGATACTGTCTATTTTGTAACCCTTTAGTTATTCTCTATTCGCAATTGCCTGACACAGTATACAAAAATAAATATATATTGGCCTATGTAAACAGAACATGGATGTCACTAATACTGAATAGGACTAAAGGCAATGAATGGAATTCTGCGTTGTTGTTTTCCACCTGTGCAGTATTTTAATGAAAGTGCTCTCATGTCAGGGTATATGAAAACCTCAAAAATCATCACTTGAGCAATCATTTTAACTCTCATACTTTTATAGTTTGCAGTTAAATAAGGATAGGCATTTATATTTTAAAAATTAAAAAAAACTTTTATTTTTGATGTTATGTTATTTTGTTATGTATTTTTATCAATACAGAATTAATCATTTGAGTAAAACATTTATCAATAGTTCAAATATATCAATTATTAATTTATGCTTCTATTCGATTTTAAAATCCCAAGTAGCTTTCAATTATACTGTTTTCAAAATACCATATTAGTAGTAAACTACCACTGCAGGATGTCTCATCTGTTTGACCACGTTGTAAACAGTGTCTATGGTTTCAGCATGAAATTAAATGACGATATGTAGAACATATTCAGATAATCTAACATTAAAAATGTCAGAAACACATGAGTATGTGTCTAGAAGTACATGCTTTGGATCCCAGCCCTTGCAATTAAAGAAACAATTTTTTATCCTTCAATTTATTGAGTGTGTAATAATTTTTTAGGCTTGAGGCAGCCTAGCTACCAGAAATGCCTTGAAGTGAGTTACTTACACCCCACTACAGCTGAGTGAGCGGCAGCTATGCAATTATGAACCCACAAAGCATGTCTCCACGGACAGGTTCTCTGGTTTATTGTAGTCATAAATGAGTTGCTCCAAGGGGCAGTGTTTCTTAACTGGGAGTTTTCAGTCTAGGATGATTGATGTAGCCAAATATCACAAACTATGGCCTCTTCCGTAAACAAGAAGTGGGCTAGTGACAGTTAGGAACCTTTTTTTGAACAAAATAGACTCCAGAACAGGTTTGATATTTAGTGTGTTTATTGCATTGTGTCCAGTGTTGCTAGTTAGGTTTTGCTCACCCATAATGCTGAGTTTCAGCTACCAGGGTCTAGACTGTTATGTTATGTAAGAATGGTCAGTTTGGTTCTTTTCATTGCTCAGTCACTTGTTAACTTTGCACATTTTCACCCTTTCGGTGATTTTCAAAGGAAATATGTGTTAGATCAGTTGGCAGCTCTTAATTAGGAAAGGCGTGGGCATGTGGTAAAGTGTCGCCAGAGAGGAAATGACAACCCATCCAGTGTTAATTTCTATCTTGCAGCAAATGGCATCTAATTAGGTTTTGGCTCCTTGTGCCTTGATAATGAAAAGGCAGGCTCATAAGGTGGATGGATTTTTAAGTATACTGTATTGTCCAGTTTAGAATGACTGAAAAGTTAATAATTTTTAAATGTGAAAATTAAAATAAAATGAACATTTTCCCCTGTTGATATCAGAAAGTAATTAAGCAACATAACACAAATAGATCATACTTTTAGATTTGGAGCCATCTGAAACTGTTTGTAAGAACTTAAGTAGTGTAAAAGAGTTGTACAGTTTTTGTTATTTAAGAGAACAGATATGTGAGCTGCCAGTGCTTCTTGTTAATTAAATAAATACCAGAGTAAATTACCCCATCTAAATACATTAAATGAATCGAACATATCAAATTGCTTGGAATATTTTGTGGAAACTATTAATAGTTAATTAGCTGAGTTTTTGTGCTAGCTCACATCCTGTGCATACAGCCTCTGTATCATTTATTTCCACTACGTGTTTTATGTTTTATTCCTTGATGACACCTGCACAAGAATGCACCGAGAACTAAAATAATTGGAACACTTCACTGAACATCTATCCTTTTCATCCACAAACTGAGCTGAGACTCTTAGGGGGTGAAGTAAAGTATAAGAATAGAAGCTACACATTTCTGTGAAATGGTACAGTAAGTGACTCAGGTTTGATAACAGTGCTGAAGAAAAGAAGCCAAGCATAATATAATTTGGATCACAAGGCCAAAAATATTGTCAGTAGGGTACAAGAGCTTAAAATAGCACATTCTCTCAAAGGAACCAGTTAGAGTTTCTCTGACAAGGTCAAAAGAAAGTATATTACAAGAGTTCTTCAGCTTCAAGGCTTATGCAGACTCGAGGAAAATAATATCCTGTGGTGACATACCAAATGGCTTGTAGTGCTCTTTATGAAACAGCTACAGGTAAGCTACAAGTTTTTCATTTCTTTTTATTTCTCAACAGGCTTTAATGCTTTCTGTATGCATTAGTAAGTTTTCGTGTAAGCTGCACTAAGAAATCTTACATCCACTGGGATTCTCTGAACGTTTTTATTTGTAAGGGGTAACTAAATGAATGTAGGCATCATCATCAGAAACATTTTGATTTTGAATGTGGCTTTTTTACATTTACATTTACCTTTATTTGCTTAGCAGATGCTTTTATCCAAAGAAATTTACAAAAGAGGTTAACGTAATCAAGTAAAAACCAGTCTGAGGGATTATTTAGGAACAAGTGTCACAGGACAAGAGTACAAAATTGATTATCACAAGTGAAGAGTTCAAAACTAAATAATAAGCGAATTACAATTCCGGGTTTTACATACAAACCCTAACAGACGATATCACTTAGATAGAAATTCATGAAACAAGAGAGTCTTCAGATGCTTCTTAAACACATTGAGGGAGCCAGAGTTTCAAATGGAGATGGGCAGCTAGTTCCAACAGCTACAAGCTACACATGAAAAGAGTCTGGACTGATACCCCACAGAGAGGCCATTTACAGACAACATTTATCAACATATCTGAGTGGTTGTGAAGGAGCATAGGACCTAACAAGTGTCTCCATATATATAGGAGCAGACCCACTTTAATATGTGCTGCTACAAGAGGACAGTGTACTGATTTGAAGAGAGGAGTGACACATGCCTGCCTTGGCTGATGGAACACCAGATGTGTTTTTAAAAGTTAAATGCAACACAGCCTGTAAATTCATATTTACTGTAAATCTGTATCTTTTAAAATCATGACATGCCTCTGCTAATGTGTAGTCTCCTTGTGTAAATGCAAGTTTATTTCAAGGTACTCCAATTTTCCCCTCCAACATCCCAAAAATATTAATTAGCAGCTCTAACTTGGCTCTATATGACTGAACGTGGTGTGTGCCTCAGTGGGCCCTGAAATAGATGCCGTCTGGATAAGGCCCTGGTCCCTGGCAACATTAAACTGGATTAAGCTGAACTGATAAAGAATAAAAGTTGCTTTTTCACTTTCCATACTGAGGGCAAAAACTGAGATTTTTTTGTATATGGGACTTGATGCTAGAAGTACAAATGAAAACGGTAATGACTTATTTTGTATTGTAAAGAAAGAAAAGCATATAATTTTATATTCCATCTTCAATGGATCTGTATTTCATATGCAGGTTAGAACACAGCTGGAATAGCATTGTGTTTTAAAACTGGCAAAATCTTGAAAATCATAGTCACATTTTTCATCTACACATATTGAATCTCATCTTCTGTACAAGCTTGCTTTAGTAGCAGTCTGACAAAGTCAGACAAGATTTCCATTTTCACAACAACATACACACTGATGCTCCCATCCTAGCAGATTAAATTCCTCTAGAATTACTTATGTCTACCCAAGCATCAGCTCTCTGTGGCCTATACTTAAGTATATATCTCATGGGACATCTACTGTAAATGGCTCTATTCATTAGATCCTCAGATAGGCTTCTTTTAATTCAAAATAAATGTGGTCCTTCTCCCAGGTCACCCCAAATTGTCAGTTTCCTCAGTCTGTCTCAATGTTCAAGCCATGAAAACCTATTGAGGTACATCACTTACAGCTCTTACACTTGCAGTCTCACACTTTTGGATACTACCTAAAGGCTGATACCACACTTAAACCAAGGATTTATCTTCTGATTTATCACCTAGTCTGATGTCATATCCACAGTAATGTTATCCGTACATCATCCTGTTACTTAAACTCATAATCCTCTCTGCTTTCACCTCAGTAACAGATATTACCAAGAGTTAAAAATGCTATCTGCCATCTTACTTTATAACTTTATATAGGTAGCCACCATGTTCTCATAAATTGCACATTAATATTCTTTTTATAAACATCATATAAATGGGATTACATTCAAAATGAATACCTAGCAGCAGCACCCATCCAACCCCATGCTCTGGAGGCACCTTCTCCAACATGTCCCTAAATATGTGTACACCAAATTGGCACACCCATACAGCCCCCCAAATGTGCATGTGAAAAGAAACGGTTATTGGCTATTCGATAACCAGGACATAATCTTTATTTTTTTCAGGTTTGACAATCAGCTCAAGATTTAAGTCCAGTACCTCAGCATATACTGAGATCTAGTTAGAAGAATAAAAAATATATAAGTTGTTTTTTTGTCGAGTAGCAGAAGTTAAGAATCCTAAGGGCTAGAGAAAATGTTTGATGGAAACTGAAAATGTATCATTTGGAAATCTTTCTAACTCATAATTTTTAGTTATAATGGATTTTAGGGTCGGTCAAAGGTCACAGATCAAAATCAGTTGTGCATGTAAAAGCCCAGGTATTGCCTCAATTGTGCTACCTATCTTGATGCTTTATTATTTTTTATGTTTTGTTTACTTTTTACCTTTCTGTACCTGCATGCTGGTGACCTCTATAGAACTGGTTAGTAATGCACCACCCCTTACTACAGCCATCTTCTTACACATTTGTGTGAAGCATCACGAGGATGTGGTCAAATTGTTTGGATGAAGTGCACAGGGACCATCCCACCTTCAAATGCTGTCCCTATGCTCTTCATCCTCTCACCTCTTCTTTTCCCTGGGGCTGACTTTGGCTGTTAATGCCCCTGCTCAGAGTAGTCTTTTACACTTAAAACAAATGGAATGATCAAAAAGGTTACAACATAGGTGCAGATTATTAAAAATGAATGACTTGAAGACCAAACAGTTGAAAACTAAGATGACTGCTCTGCAGACTAAATTTAGTAATTTATAAGATGAAATTTCAGAAATTAACAACCAGAGTATGTCAGTTACTAATCGAATTGACTATCATCTAGTAGTCCTGACCTTAATTACTATGAAATGCTTTGAGAGACTAATACAGGGACACAGTATGCAGTTTGCTTATAAGCACAAAAGGTCTTTAGAGGATGCAGTAGCCCTTGCACTGCCCAGCACCTTAGAACATCTGGGTAAAAAGAGCTTTTATGTCACTGTTATCTGTAGAAAGCAGCTAACTTCAATGCTGTAATTCTATCCAGAGAGATCTCCGGGCTCTTTGATCTGGGTCTCAGTGCCTTCTTGTGCAACTGCATCTTGGATTTCCTGACTGGTGGATCCCAGCACATATCGATTGGTAGATACACCTCTTCCAAGCTGATCCTAAATGCTGGCACCTCTCGGAGCAGTGTACTAAGTCTCTTACTGTACTCTGTGTTCACCAATGACTGTATGGTGTCACACACTAGAGCATGGGAGGCAGCTAAAGGGCCTGAATAAGGGTAATTCCATGACAGACCAGGAGGTGGTGGAATGTACTGACCCTATCTCTCTTTCCACTGCAGACCGATTACGGGATATTCCGCCTGGGTCCAATGGCCTCACTTTCCATTTCCTAATGAACTCGTTTCCAGTTCCGGCCCTGATGACCTCACTTCCAGTTCCGGCCCTGATTACCTCACTTCCTCTGCTCTCCCTTAAAACCGCCATCTTTGCCCCCTTAAGTCAATTCTGTTTTGGACTTGTATCTGTACACAATGTACTCCCAATTTAACTCTTTCACAGCCAGGAAAAATTATACAGGTGGCTGCCCCAAATCTTTTTTCGACTCAATTGTATCATCTTTGACAGTGGCCAGATTCAATACCATCATAAAATTTGCTGATGATTCTACCATTATAGGCTTGATCAAAGACAATGATGAGGCAACCAGTCGATAGCAGATTATATTAGGTTTGGTAAACTTTATTAGTCCCAAGGGGAAAGTTAGATGTATACACAGCATTACATTATGAATGATTCATTGGAAGAAGTTTTTAGTTTAGTTTTAAAGATAGAAACCAGAATCTAAGAAAGAAAAAGAAAGAAAGAAAGAAAGAAAGAAAGAAAGAAAGAAAGAAAGAAAGAAAGAAAGAAAGAAAGAAAGAAAGAAAGAAAGAAAGAAAGAAAGATCATTAAACCCTCAACTTCAACAATGTCAAAAGCAATTGAAAGCACGAGTGGATTTGGGAAAGACTGTGGTTAGCCTTAGAGCACACTATACTGTATGTGTGTACTGGATAGGCAGGACAGGACATCTTAAAGTAAAATGCCCCAAACTACAGGGAACAAATTAGCTGCCCCAGAGGCAGGATTCTTTGATTCACTAATTATTTTCAACTGCAATTTAAACTTTATACCCATTTGTTTGTAGAAAAAATGATAAAACCTTTACTGGAGTCCAGTACCAAAACAGAAAACTGAAGTCCAGACAGTTGATTGGGTTAATGTATCAAGGGGCTATTTCTTTTTAATTAACTGTGTCCTTCATTCCATGGACCACTTTAGGGTCTCCCTGGTTAACAAATCATAATCACTCAATTGGCAAACTGGTGATTTACATTTTCTTGTGTTAAAACTTGAATCTGGAACTGTTTGACAAAAGAGCATAAACATCACTCTTGTTTTAATCAAGCCATTTCAACATCCATCCATCCATCCATTTTCCAACCCGCTGAATCCAAACACAGGGTCACAGGGGTCTGCTGGAGCCAATCCCAGCCAACACAGGGCACAAGGCAGGAACCAAACCCAGGCAGGGTGCCAACCCACCGCAGGACACACACATACACACCCACACTAGGGCCAATTTAGAATTGCCAATCCACCTAACCTGCATGTCTTTGGACTGTGGGAGGAAACCGGAGCGCCCGGAGGAAATCCATGCAGACACGGGGAGAACATGTAAACTCCACGCAGGGAGGACCCGGGAAGCGAACCCAGGTCCCCAGGTCTCCCAACTGCGAGGCAGCAGCGCTACCCACTGCGCCACCGTGCGCCTGCCATTTCAACATACTTGTTCAATACAGTATACTGATGATTTGGATGATGTTTTAATCAAATAAAAGTCTAACCTTATGTGGTCCTAGAATCTCTTATAAGTCTTGAACTTCTAAAACAACTACCAAGTTTTTAAATATTTGTTTATAAAAGGAGCAATTGAATTAGTTATGTCAGTTACCTTTCATGATGTGAAAAATTTGTTAAACAAGTTAGCCAGCTAATCAGAGAAAACAGGCTCTACCTCCTGCCAGATGATCAGTGAGACAGAGCTAGGAACAAGATAGCAGCCACTCTGGATTGCTGAGATAAAACGGCAGGATTATGATGGGCATATGTATTAATTGTACAGGGCAGCAACAGTTTAAAGTAAAGATGGGATCAGAAGATAAACTGCAATAGTAATAACATGCCAAGTTGTAAATGGGAGGACAGGAACCAAATTTTCATGACTGGTATACATTATTCCCTTTTCCTACATTACACTGAACCTGTTTTGTTTTTCTTGCTACACAAATATAGTTTTTGGGGATATAGAATTCAAACATCATCCTCATATTTTGTGGAATTGTTGATGTTATGTTGCTAGGCAATGGACCCGGTAAAGCGCAGTTGATTATGTCTTAGGTCAGATGTATACAGTTCATGATGAACACTTTCTCTTCAGTTGAGTTTGCTGATAATTTCAAAGAAATCTCTGCATGGTAGTTGTTTGAGTTTTTAAATAAAATTACAAAACCTGTTGTTGTATTTGACTTTGGTTTTCGAAAAGGCTGTGATGAAAGACAGGATGGACCCTCTGCATCAATATTTTTATGAGCTGTTTTGAGGTTTCTTCTCCATTGTTGGCACACTATAGCACAGATAAACAAAGGCCAGGACATGAGACAAAGATGTAGATTGAGAAACATAGACAGAATACAACCAATAACCAACATTTTTTACATAGCCTAAGCCAAAGCACAAGATGTAAATTATAGTTGAGAAACAGAGAAGAATTTGTAAATAGAGATTTGTTTGACAATAATAATGCTAGATCTTTTTGTTGTTTTGATTTATGTACAGACTTTACAGGCTAAGGCAAAGATTGTAAAAATGTAAACAAAGTCCAGATCATGACAAGTAGAAACAAGATAGCTAACATCTATGTTGAGGATCAGCTGGCTGAACAGACAAGATTGAGGCAAAGCAGTTGCTGCTTAGGCTAATAAATTTCTGTCTGCACAGTCCGAACAGAAGCAATGCAGCTACCTGGGGACAGGTGGTTAAACAGACAGAAAACAACCGATGGACAATTAAGTAAAAGTACCTTAACAAGAATAGGACAAACTGCCATTCAACATGACACAGTTAGGTCCTCAAGCCAGCAGCTGTGTAGTGTGAGATATTTAGCTTATCATTGGCTGCAGCTCATTGTGAAATATGAAAAAAAAAATCATTTGTGCAGCACACGTCTCCATAGAACAGGTTCAGCATCAACATATCTATTTCCAGAGCAGTTTACATAGTTTTCACATCTCTGTGTCATTTCCAATCAGTGAAGCTAGTTTCCTTTGCTAACATCTTTTTTGCCTTTCTTTGTCCTTTTTACCTGTTTATGACTGTCATTACATCTGAGCCTCATCATTCACCTTTTAGGTCTTCATGGTAGCAACATGAAACTTGTGTGGGACACTTATTACACATACTTTATTTTCACTTGTACAGTACTGAGACATTCTTATGATGGAATTAATGAAAAATATGTGGAAGAGATTAAAATATTAAAATTAAATAAAATCAAATGGAATAAGGCAAGAGTGACAAATTTTCTTGTGTAGTCTTATAGGTTTAAAGCATAATAAAAATCAATCAGCAGGCAATGTGTAATTCTCTTTGCTGCCTTCTAGTAGATATTTTACTACCTTACTACCTTGCTGTAAGTCAGAATAAAGATTGACTTAGTGTCAGAGAAGATTTCTAAGTACATTTGACATCTGATTTGATTTAATTAGGTAACTAATTTAAAAACTGTCATACCACCCACCCTTTCATCATGTGAATACTAATCCTCCTACAAGCTTGCTAATTAGCTCCGAATTAATTTTAAAATTCTTTGGCAGATTATTGCAGTGCAATAATAAAATAATAAGTTTTTCTGTCATTGACAAAATATATTATAGCTAGAACATTTGTTAAAATGTGCACTTGTACAAAACCTGGCCTAGAGGGTTAAATGGTAGAGGGTCTAGTGTTGCCATCTTATGTCTCTTGAAACCTGTTTTAATTCTTAGTTACTGTACATAAACTTTCTCCTGTAATTCTGATTTCCTCCCACAGACCAAAGAAATACTGCTAAGTTTTAACTGTCACTTATTCAGTCTTGTGTGTGTGCATACTGTAAGTGTGTCTGTATGTGTATGTGTATGTGTGTGGGAGTTCTTTACAAAGATTCCTGCCTTTCCATCCTTGCTGCTGGTATAGTTTTCAGCACCCAGCAACACAGGAATAACTCAGTATGGCTGATTATGTTTTGTGACAGGTCATCTGTGTATACAAATTTTAGTGATCATGACATTACTAAAATAATGGTAAAAATACAAAAAGAAGCATTATTCTGAAAACTTGCTGGGCAAAGAGATTGCCAGCTATAAATGTGCCACTAGGGTGATAATGGATAAAAGAAGCCTGTCAAAGGCCTTGGAAAACTAAAAAAAAGAGACAGAGAGAAAGAAAGATGGAGAGAGAAAATTCTGTGGGCACACTTACTGTATGCATGAAAGTAAGTCCTGCTTATGCATCGGGTGCCCTAAAAGTAAAGGCAGCAGAGAGATCTCATTTGGAAGAGATAAAGCACTGCTGAGAGGAGGCAATACAGATACTAAAGGTCTTGCCATTCACATGCATTACAGGGACCAGGGATCACCAGTCTTAGCTACCCAAAGTCTTTCCAGAAATTGCCCTGGTCCAAGACATGATTCCAAACATTGGCCTATAAATTAAATCCATATTCAATGAAAAACCTTTCCAAAGATCATGTGGACTTTTTCTCAGAAGGTGAGGTGAACCGAGACTCATTGTGGCGAGAATAAAAGGCTAGGATTAAAGGGGGAGTGAGGAAATGAGCTTTCTGTTATGTGGGAATGTGTAGAAGCCATCTAAACAGGAAAACACAACTGTAATCGGCTCCAGCACATACCATTGTAACAGTCTAAGCAAAAATTGATTGTGCCAACCCCACTGAATTTGCAATATCACCAGCAATAGGCAGTAACATATATATATAAGACATATGTAATAGGTACCTACCCGTAACACACACTGTGTACATATTGTAGCACTACAGAACTTCTACTTTAAATGCTTGTTAAGTATTTAAAGTACACATGGTGACCAACTTGAAGACTTCCAAACCTTAATGATGGTTCTGTACACACATATTCTGTGCTAATGCAAATCTCTTGGTAATGCACATTCTCTCTGTCTCTCTCTGTTATGCATGTCATCAGACACAAACCAGAAGTGTACAGAAGACATTTGCATACAAAAATATACACAGTATGCATAAACAACTTAAAAAGCTTTATTATATGAATGAATATTATTACATTAATTAAAGAAATACCCCTCTAAAAATATTTTTATATCTTACTTACCATATGTGGTTTGTAGTGATAGCCAATAAACATTTTTGATCTCACGTTTTCACGGAGAACTGAGATAACAATGTTTCTGACAGAATGGGAGTCTATGGTGACCAATGCTGTAAAACAGCAAACAATATCAAAACTATCCATGAAAAAAGTCATGTGTTACTCATGCTCATAATTCACATGTCAAGTCATCCAGTCGAAGACTCACAACATGCAAAATGCATACATTTTATTTCTAAAATATTATTAAATAAACTAGCTGTGCTATTCATCTAAGATGCATTGATATCAAAATCACCAATGTAGACCTCATCGTTAATGTTTGCAGTGCATGTGTCTCTTATATATGCCATTTAGAAGAGGACTGGTAAAAGCAGTGTTAATGTTTGTAATGCACTATTTAGTAGAATGACAAATGCAATGCATTTTATTACTAAACATTTTTGTGATCTGACATCTTTTTGAATGACAGGGGCATAGCAATGGGATAGACACAGAGACACTTATCCTTTTGTTAAAGAGGATATTTACAGAAAATGAAAGTAGTCCACAAACAGGAAGTCTGTTCATCCATTGCTCAAAAGTTATGTCTTCAATTCAGAAGTGCAGGATAGCTGTTGTTACCGCTGTCCTTGGCACCACAACCTCCTCTGCGCTTTGCTTGCAGCAAAGAAAAGTTTCTAGTGGGATAAGTGACTTGACAATAGAGAATTATCATCATCACTAAGTATAAGGCAATGTATAGTTTCCCCACATTACAAACACATTGTACTCCTGAAAACCCCCTGTAAGGCAAATGCTAAAAATTTGAAAACATAATCACCATTAACTTCAATGGAATGAAAATATGCCCTTCTGAGTGCCAGAACTGATACCCTTTTTTCCTAAAATAACATCAAATTTCATTAAAATGAACACAAACGTTTCAAAACTTAGCAGTTAGCAAAATGTATGCTAAACAGGCATTTTACTTTCATTAAAGACACCAGCTAAAATTAAGTTAATTCATAGCCACCTTATTACGCAGAGTACACTTATGTAAACTAAACAAACATATGATACTCATTGTTTATTATGCACAGTATTTTTTATTTTTGGTTTTTGTCCTTTACTTCAAAAGAGAAAAACAAGCCAGTAACTCAACAGGAAACCCAAGAATGGAAGCATCAGTATCACACTGAACAAAAGTGAGAATGAAGAGAAGAGGCAGCATCATTGCTGTGGGATGGCCGGTGATTACTGCGGGGAATGAGAGGGTGATGGAGAAAGAAAAGATGAAAAGAAAGAGGAATTCTTTGAAACTCAGTTCTGTATCTTCCATGTCTTCAATATGTTTAAGTGTATTGCCCAAATGATGATAATACTGTAAGGTGCCTGTGCCAAAACAAGAATAGTATACATTATTGTACAGATGTGCCTGAATGGGCATGGCGCCATGTGGGAATGTTGCAAAACTGGCACACTGATTCTCACAACCACAAGGAAGATGCCCCATAACCTGGAAAACAGTGTTAAATGAAACCCCTCATATCTTGGAGAACATACTGTATGTATCCATATAATGAATCTTTTCGTTTTGGTGCACTTGTACTTTTAGCAGTCTTCTCTTTTTGCATTCACAGCCAGAAAGTTTTTGTCATTCGCACCATGTTGTCAATCAACAGTCTCTTACATTTATCAAATTTGGCACCAGTGCCATTGATTTTGGGGATGGGCACCATGAACTGAACTGGGATAGACTCATTCCTAAGCCATTCAACTTGATTAGAGAGACCTTTGATAGGTTGACATGCTCTGTAAGCAGGTTACTAATAGGTTGCATAATAGTTTAATGTGACACATTTGGCTGCTTCTGCTCAACTGTCGCCATAGGCAATTGCCTAGTTTGCCTGTAGGGATGAGCTGGCCCTGACCATGACTTATAACTGTAAACGTTATGAATACACCAGAACAATAGCTAAAAAGGAAGATGAATAGTCAAACAGCTTCTAGAAAGGAATTTTACCAGTAATGCATAATATAAACACAAGAGGTTTTCTTATTTTAGCAGTTACAATTCAGCCAAGAAGTAAGGGGAGGACATAAAAATAAAGTTAAGGAAAAAGATAATACTCTTTTCACCACTCATCATATTATTAGGTCAAGCAGAACCAGCTATCTTGTAGGGGGTTTTAGTGGATTCTTGATATGTGTTTAGATATTGGAAGTTCAATTATTATAGGTAACTAGGGGGCTTCGCTCCCCTGCTCACTTCGCTTGCCAACCTCTTTCCCCCCCGCCAGCGCTACGTGCTGCTGTGAAGAGACACGGACACTCCTCCGAAGCCACTCTTACATGGTGAAACAATGGGAATCAAATAATTTTTTTTTACCTCCTCTTTGCTTGATCAGCTGCTGGTTTGATACTGCTGCTGAGCCACATGATCTGTTCTCGCACGGTGCTTCGAATGTTTAAAAGCCTGTACAGCAGCTGTCCTTTTGTCTCACTGCCTTGTCTCTCGTCTCCCCCAGACATCCTCAAACACTTTTCGATCTCTTTTCACTGTTCTGTTATTTCACCGAGTAATATTTTCTGTTTGTTTGTGCTAATGCGATGTTTACTGTCATTTTTGTGAGACTTTCAAATTTTCCTACTTCCATTATCTCTAACCTGCTCTGCATGTGTATCACAGGACTTGCTTCCAAAGGTTGTAAGTATGACGCGACTTGTCCCTCTCATGGGACATGAAAGTGTCTCTCTGTCTCAAAAGATCACGCCTCATCACAGGAAAAAAGTCTCATATCATCGCAAGATTTTTTTTTTTATAATAGAGAGATATGCTGTATATTTATACAGCAGCAAAAATTCTGAGTTTGTGTAAGTCACCCTAATTTGGGGTGTTCATAAGAAATGTAATGATTTACTTCATGAGGTACTACATAATAAACAAGAATAGTTGTGTCAAATATTTGAAATATTAAAATATTTGCTTCAATTTAAATGTTCAAAGTCTAACTCTTCTCGATTGTAATAGAAATGTGTAATTTGCCATAGAAGGCTGGTTCCCTAAAAAAGGATAAAAAAATTAAAATAATATCACATTCATAATCACTGACCTTGAAAGAGTCTAAAACGATAAACCTTATGCCTAAGTTTGAAATTTGTCATTTTTAACCTTCTTAAAGGTTGGGACCATCAGCACCCTTGATATAGCATAAAACAGCACTCCACATGCCTATATCACTGATCCCCCATTTTTGTGAAGTTTTATGAAAAGGAGTAAGTTTATCTCATTAGGGGGTAAATGCACAATTTCAAGCCCTTCTAATCATTTTTGCTCAAACTATCGATTGGTTTACTTTTTATCATAAGGATGCAATTTCTTCTACAAAATACTTTCAATGATTACATCTTGCCTGAAGAAGGGGCCTGAGTTGCCACGAAAGCTTGCATGTTGTAATCTTTTTATTTAGCCAATAAAAGGTGTCATTTTGCTTGGCTTTTCTCTACATTCATAATGGCTAACACGGTACAACACCCTAGTACTAAAAAAAGGTCTAAAATGAGAGGTTTTGTCTTTGTTTGTTTGATATTGTATTAATTATTTCAGCACGTTTGAAGTTATAGCAGTCTCCCTAATAAAGTTATCAGTGCTCATATTTAGTTTTCTGTCTCTAAATATAATCTGATCCTGTTTATCTAATTTTAATCTAATCCTACTACATTAGGTGTTGTAATTGCTGCAGAAGCCTCTTCGGTTACTGAAATGTTATTTTCATTAAAGATTGGTTCTTTATTTTTGAGCTTTCAAAGAAGTTCTAAGGTACGAAACAACTCATGAAGTATAAAGATAAAGAAAATTATAATATTTTCAAGGTAGTCAAACATATGGTAACCAGTGTATTTATAAACTAAGAGTAACATAACATTTACAAAATGCTAAATTTTAACACTACATATGGCCATGATAAAAAAAAAATAGTTAAAATTAATTTTATTTTTTTTGTAGAAGATCTTGGCCAATTAATATTTTCCTCTCTGCTTCAGGCTATGAACAGTCGCTTTGTGCCCTATGGAATAATCCAGACAGATGCAGTTCTTAGTCTGGATGAAGATACCGTATTATCAACCAATGAGGTATGTGTTGGTTTCCCATATCTTATAATTTGGTCAGAATGAAATTTACAATATATGCTTTTTAATTTGGAATATGTTTGCTTTCTTCATCTTATTTAATTAGATACATGTGAACATGTGTGTGTGTGTGTGTTTGAACAAGTGAACATGCTGGTGTACTGTACAGTAAACAGTCTGCTTCTCCTTTTGTGGTAGCTGAGAATGAAAAGGAGGGCAAGATGACTCACACTGTCATATGGATCCTGTTTAAATAGGATTCTGTACAAACAAGCCCATCTGTCTGTTTTGTACAAAAAAAAGAAGTGAAGAAAGAAATAAAGAAAGATTGAGATGTTATGAACTATACTGTTCAGTCCAACAAAGTACATTGAGACTTTTGCAAACCACTTTTTCCAAAATACGCTTTACTGGGTTGAATCCATGGCCTGTGTATATTAAATATAACCAAATAATAATTCCACTCCAAACTTTTCTTTGTTGTTTTCAGGAAGTGATTCTTATATATATGTTTTAATTAGTTCTGAAATTCTGTTTTTTTTCAGCCTGTGATAGCTTAGGAGACAATAGTCTTAAACACAAAGCTCTTTCTTACAGTTCCTCACATGATGTGACTGAAGGTATTCCATTTGTACACTGCCCCTCGTTCATTGTCTAGATTGACCTACATTTTATTGTACAGTTCCTCCTGTTATTAAATACAGTGGAACAGGGAAAGGATACAACCGAGGCTGTAAGGTTTTAGTTGTGTTGAAACACCTAGAAAATCAAGGTTCTGGAACTTATAATGTGTAATTAATACTCTAGGCTCCTGTAGGCATACTCTATAAACCTCCTTATAGGTATTCAAGTCCATAAGCATATTCCCTAAATCCTGTTTTGATTCTCTTTGCCTGTTAGTACAATTATTATCCAGTCACCGCTGGAAAAGTTTTAGTTTTTCACATTGCCTCACAGCAAAAATCCCCTGAAATGAAATAGTTGTCACATAATCAGTAGCAGCTTATAACATGATGTAATGTCATACCAGTGCTTGCCAGCTCACAGTGCCAATAGATTCTTGCTCTTTATGTCACCAACAGAATGAGTTGGCATCACATCATGCAAATAAGCAGCTTCAGAGTCAGCTGCAGGGGAGCCTTTTAAAACAGCAAACCTGCCAAAGTTGCATAGCATTTCCAACCAGTGTAGCAATGATGAGCCTTCCTTCTATGGATAGCAAACTACCTTAAAGAGCAACACAAAAAGCAGGAATTTCTTTGGCATGCAGCGCAGGTAAGCACTACAATATATAATTGGTTGCTGTAGTGTCAACAAATTAAATGTTTAGGACAACACATTTAATTCATTATTTTATTTTGTTGCCCATACTAACATGCATATTTATTGCATCATTTTAATGACAAAATGATTATCATAATATTAAAATTAACATACAGAGTATTCTTAGGCTTGTAGCACACCTCTCTGATTAAAACCATGTTTGTATGTGTGCTTCATCTGCTGGCTGTGTCCGGCTCATGGTGGGTATGGTTTCTGTAAACCGCCAGACTTTGCTGCTTTCAAAGCGTTGGATCTTTTTCCAGCACAATCAGGAAGAAGCCATAGGGCTTCACCAGCACACAGTCAGAAAAAGTGTCAGTGACTTATATATGTGGAGTGTAGCAATGCAATATATCACATGACTTCTGTGTCATGTGACTGATGCAATGGAACTCTATAAACAATAATGCTGTTACAATGAAACTAAGAGGCAGAAAATGGTGGAGATTGGAGATGAAGGTGAAAACAAAAGAGTGATGTGATGAAATAAAAAAAAATCAAAATGTTGCCTTAACCTTCAATATGCACGATGGTTAATTTGTATCCTACTATTTTTTGAAGCATAAATTAGTTATTTTATCCCTAATACCACTGCATTTTCAATTTTAAACTTCTGTCTCTTTAATTCATTTCAACAAAGACATTTATTTAACTGGTCTCCAGTAAACTTCAATATATTCTGTATGTGTACAACTGAACTGAATAACATCTTGTTATAAATCTTATTCGGAATATCTTTTTCATCATCTTGCTAAGTAACCACTGTGAGAAGTGTTATCATTTTGAAAATTCAATTTATATATGTCTTCTCTTCTGGGTACTGATTCTGTGCAGATTGTCATAATCTGCCATGTAACAATCTCTTTGAACTTTTGATGGCTTCCTCAGGATTTGAACACAAGGCAACAGCTATTCATGAAGGTTTACTTTCAGAGTTCTTACTTGGTATCATTCACTTAAATATAACACTAAGAAATTTGTACCTCTCCCTGAAGGAAATAACATTAAAAGAAGAAAATTTTATTATTTTAAAGATAGATCATGTTTCACAGTACCAATGACCTAAATAATAAATAAATAAGCAAACGGCATGTCCAATTATAACATGATTATAAAATCCCCTCTAGACTATATGCCTTTAACAGTCTATTATTTCATTATGTCTTTGCTAGTGATTGTGTGCTGTTAAAGTGAATTACCCTTAGTGTTATCTCACTAGTATGAGTTAGTTGATTAAATCCCACTGCCATATTTGAGAATAGTTAACCTCATTCTGGCAGCGCATCCAATTCTTATATATTAATGCTTTTCCTCTCACTAACTTATGGCTGAGTAGAAGCATGGATTTATGTATGAGAAGATTTTCCAGTTGCACCATCTTCTCCCCTGGGAAATTCTGTTCTTAACACAGCCAGGCGGATGCTCTAAGAATCAGAGTGGACTGTAGTAAATTGAGAAACAGTCTACTAACAGAACAAACCTACCTTAAATAAAGGTAGTGAGAACATAATAGAGAAATCAGATAATCCAGTACACACGGTCTGTGCTACTCCTCCATTCTTTAAAGAGCCCACACTCCTGACACATTGAATTGCCTAAAACAGATTTAACAGTAACAATTTGTAACAAGCTGAACTTGTTATAACCATATAATCAATGAGAATAATACTTGATCAATCCTTCCAACAACGTATTCTGAAGTAAATGCATTTCTAAATATTACATTAGAGCATTTTCATTGAAAAAATCAGCAATAGTCTGAAACATTAAATGCAAAAGATTGTTCCCACAGTTTACACGTAAAACTACAAAGTTTGACTTAAATCTCCTTCCGTCCATTTCAGACCATGCCTTTTCTGTTAAAGATTTATATGGTGCCATTGAGATGCAGTTAATCCAAACTAGATAATATTTGGGGTTTGAGAGGAAAGGCATCAACTTCACACAGGCAGTTAATGGGTTTCTGGAGCTCTGAGGCAGCAATACTAACCACTATAAAAATTCCACCATCTTCCTAGAAAATTCTTAAAATAATTAAAGCACGGCGTTATGTCCACTCTGGGTATTCTACCTGTGTGATGGGAGATCATCTTAAAATCTTGGGAAAAAAAATCCTTGAAATGTTCCCAATGTAATCTGTTACCATGATGTAATGAAGAAGGACTTTCAGGTGGAGTAGAGCAGGTTCTGTCAGTGCCATTAATGTTAATTGGGGTTGAGGGCCATCTCTGTAGCCAAGGTTGCTGCAGTGATTACAAAACAGGATCATTTAGTCTAGCAGAACTCTTCTATGCTGTGTGAACAGTGTGGTCAGCACCTCAGGACTCGCACCCAGGCACACTGGGGTAGCAATTGTCATTTTTAGAAAACAGGACAAGGGGCCATGTTCCAATTACCAAGTGACGACACTCATCAGCAGAGAAAGTGTATGCTAAGGTAGTAGAACAGAGACTTTGTCCAAAAAATGAATCTCAAATTCAGAAGGATCAACATGGTTCCATTCTGATTGTGGACCAGTTGAATAGCTCTCTATCATAGTTCAGATTCTTGGAGTATCATGGAAGTTTCCAATAGTTTCTTGTGCTTTGAACACTTCAAAAAGGCTTATGACCATTTATCTTGTGCATGGGTATTAACATAAACTCTGTGGGGGGCAAAAAAATAATGAAGTACAATATAATTAAGAATTTTATATAAGCACATTCAATAGCCTGGTTATTGGCATCAAAAGATTCAGTAGATGATGGAGGTAACAGCTCTTTTATTTAAACAATGCATTAAAAACTCTGACTTGTTTGTGGAGCCTGATAGTCAATATGCTACGTAACAGAGGTTTATAATACTTGCTGGAAGATATTTGTAAGCTTTTTCTGCATTTTAGATTTATGGAGAAAATGATGGATTTTGAAATAATGACCAAATCTTTGTGAATTCTTTACTTGAAACTTATATTTGTACTGCTTCATTTTTCACAAAGCAACAATAACTATAATAATAAGCCTCCAGCTGGAGATACAGTAAAACAGAACTAAACAATCAACAAGACACTGAGACTGTAGCATACATGCTGCACATGTTCTATCAGACGGTTGTGGCGAGCGCCCTCTTCTACGCAGTGGTGTGCTGGGGAGGCAGCATAAAGAAGAAAGATGCCTCACGCCTGGACAAACTGGTGAGGAAGGCAGGCTCTATTGTAGGCATGGAGCTGGACAGTTTGACATCCGTGGCAGAGTGACGGGCGCTCAGCAGGCTCCTATCAATTATGGAGAATGCACTGCATTCACTGAACAGTGTCATCTCCAGACAGAGGAGCAGCTTCAGCGACAGACTGCTGTCACTTTCCTGCTCCACTGACAGACTGAGAAGATTGTTCCTCCCCCAAACTATGCGACTCTACAATTCCACCCCATTTGGGGGGGGTAAACGTTAACATTATTCAAAGTTATTGCCTGTTTTTACCTACATTTTTATTACTCTTTAATTTAATTTTTTTTTTGTATCAGTAAGGTGCTGCTGGAGTATGTGAATTTCCCCTTGGGATTAATAAAGTATCTATCTATCTATCTATCTATCTATCTATCTATCTATCTATCTATCTATCTATCTATCTATCTATCTATCTATCTATCTATCTATCTATCTATCTATCTATCTACAGTATAGGGTTTCAATACAATGCAAAAATGGGATCAAAATACAAAAAATCCTCAAGTGTACTTACATTAAAAATATGTTAAAATGTGGCAAATATCTCCATTGTTCACTACAATCTATAACTTGATTGATAACACATTCACTCCTGGCTTGTGTGGCATGCAGCTGGGGGTGGTACCTAGCTGGGATGCCCAAGAGGACTGGAGGAGGGCTTGCGCCTCCTCCAGACCACAAGGGGGCGACTTTCCTGGTTGCTTTGGGGACCACGGGTACAGAGCTGTGAAGCTCAACCCTGTAGGGGCTCGTGGTCACTGCCAGGGGGTGCCCCAATGCCTTTGGAGCCCTGGACCTCAGCACTTCCACCACACCCGGAAGTGCTGGGGGGAAGAGGATCGGGGACACCTGGAGTGCTTCCGGGTTCGCAGCCGGCACTTCCACCACACTGGGGAGTGCTGGTGGAAGATTGCCGGCAAGCACCTGGAGCAAATCCAGGTGATTATAAAAGGGGCAACCTCCCTTCATTCAGGGCTGGAGTCAGGTGAAGAGAAAGACAAAGTCTGGGAGGAGGCAAGGAGGTGGCCTGAAGAGAGAGAGTCTTGGGGGGTTTGTGTGTGCACTTATTGTAAAGAGAACTTTAAAATAAACATGTGATGGTGCTTAAATACCATGTCTACCTGTCGGTGTCCGGGGCTCGTGCCACACTTGCTAAACATTTCTCTATAATTGATTTTATCATTTAAAAAACTTTCTGACATTATGCTTGGTTGATGGTGATGGTGATACTGCCTTCTCTGCATATGCTGGCGTATTTTTTAAGTATTTTTTAAAGATAATTGTTATACTTCCATTTGTGAATATATTGGGGGAGTCCATTTCATGGAACCAAATTAAACTTACATGTTTAAAGTTTATTTTGGTGGTAAGACTTTAATTTTGATGTCACTGTAATTGTAGAATACCTATTGGGCTAAGTATACAGTAGATCTGCCCTAAAAACTGTTTACAGTGGAGCTCAATTCTAATATTTCACTCATATGAGGCAGATCCAAATTTTTATGAGATGTGTGAACAACAAAAAACACATGAAATCATACATTTTTAAATTGGATTTAGACTACTGTTGTATGTGGTACTAAAGCTGATATGTGACATGAATGTGACCTGCATTTTAATTCTTGAATTGTCTGGATAGTTGTACTTTTCAGATGGACATCCTGCAGGTCATCTCCTTGGGCCAGTCTGATATAATCTGGGATTACAACACTAGACTGTGTGCCACACTGTGTGCCTGTTACTGTCAGGGTGACCTACTTTGAACATTTTTTGCATCTCACTTAGAGGTTCTCTGTGTGAACTTTTGCCTCTATTGTTTGTTTTTTTTTTACCTCAAGGAATCCATTAGTTTGATTTATTCTTGGTAAATACTTCTGGTTATGAGTTTGATTTTTGATTTGGGCCACTGTTCTGTTTTGCAACTGTTTTGGATCATTCCAATGGTGACATTTTCATTTCTGTTACCAGGAGCATCCCAGAGTGTGCATGTCCTAAGAGGTTGTGGTTCTGCCAATCATAATGCAATGGGATAAAAGGTCATCAAACAGAATACTATCTTATCTGACTACATGGATTCCAAAGCCCTTCAGACCTTAAACTGTTTACTTTGTTTTGTTTCTTTGGTTGTTGAAGTGATCCTTCTTCACTTTGATTTTGTCTTGCGATTCTTAGCTTTGGTTAATATACAATTTAGCTTTGGTTTTTGATTATATTGTTTTCTTCCAGTTGCCTTTTGAAATCTTGTGCCTGCTGGGCATAACAGTTACCAGTCAATATTTTCCAAATAGTATGTATTTTCTGGCAAAAGTGGCACAAGTATGTATTTTTCCAAGAGAATGTTGTGGACAGGTGTTGTCATAAGTAATCAAACATTCTCTGATGTTCTGCAATTGTCAAACCACTGTTTTTCATTTAAACCCCAACATCTTGCACTCACCAGTCCTGGCTCCTCTCTTAGTTCTGTAGGTTTCTCCATACACAAAGGGCAGTGACTATTAGACTCAAAACAATGGCGACAATTTTATGTATTCTATTTCTCTTCCTTGCCATCATGAGCCACACTGAAAACAGCATGAAGCAGCTTTAGCAGCGAGCATGTTTTTGGTGTTTGTGGATGTCTTTTAGGTCACATCTGTTTGGGAAATGTAGTTTTCAGAATAGATATCTGTAGGTAGTTGGTTGGATCACTTACAAAATTAATTTGAATGGTTAAACTAAAAATTCAGATTTTAGCCAAAATTAGAATTAAAACACTTTTATCTTTAGTCTCAATGTATCCTCAGTAGTCTTTAGCCTCAGTATTCTGTAGCAGTGCCGAGATTCCAATGCATTTGATTTGGACTTTTCAACTCAGTTTTGCTATCACAATTTTTCTCTAACTACAGGATTGGTTTATTTTACCAAATGGTATCTTCTTGAAGGTGATGCAAGAGTACAAGGTTCTGGAGTTTCAGCTTCATGGCATTTAATTCTTGTATTCGAATTAGTTGTGTATTGATTTGAGACTCTGCCAAGGGTGCCTCTTATCTCTTCTTCTGTTCCGAATTGTACTTGATGGGAGTGAATCTCTGCTATTTGCAGAAGATGCCCTCTTAGGCTCATCAGACTGTGATCTGTGGTGTTCACTGGAATAGTTTGCAATGGAAATACATATTAGCACCTTCAAATCTTCTTGAGCAAAATGTCTTGTTCCTTAAAGGTAAGGAGTGGGTAGCTACCTCAAGTAGAGAAATTCAGGTACTTCAAGGTCTTCTTGACAACAGTGGTTAGAGGAGACTGTGAATCATCAGATTTATGAACGTTATACTGGACCATAGTGTTGGCAGTCTACATCCCCATCCTTATCAAATGTGGTTGTGTGTATTGGGTAGTGACTAACAGAATGAAGTCATAAATGAGTTTCGTCTATATGGTTGCTGGGCCCAATCTTCAAGACAAGGTAGAGAGCTCAGGAATACAGGAGGACTTCATGGCAGGGCACCTATTTCTCCTTAATGAGAGAAGCCAGTTGAGAATGGTTAGGTATGTAGTTACAATTTTCCCTGCAGGCCTCCCATGGGAGTTACGTACAAAACATGACCCACTGGGAGAAAAACAAAAGTCAAGCTCAGATTTACTAGAAGGGATTATATTGCTGGGAGTGGCTGGGTATCACCTAAGAGGAGTTGAAAGAAGTTGCTGATGATATGGTGACTTTTTCAGCCAAGCTCAGTTTGATGTTTCTCCAGCCTTTATTAGGATTAGAGGCACAAAAATGACCATGATGATAATATTTTATAAAAAGTGAAAAAAAGCCTGAAATGATTATTTTATTAATAGTACATTAAATGTTTACAGACTCTTCCTAGCTGGCCTAAAATGGTCATCTAAATTAAATTGCGACATGCAATATTTAAACATTGATAGTGCTATTAGGTTAGTTAGACTTTTAATATTCCAGAAGAAAACTGGTATGCAGTTGCATCAGAAATGTACATATGTAAAATACTGTTGGACAGGTGAGAGAAATAAGCCAATCTTGTAGCAATAGTTGGAATTTAGAAGTCAGCACTTTTGATGGGACACATGTCTATCACATGGGTACTCCTGACATTATTCTTAAATTCACTTTGGGATTCTATATTTATTTTTTCAATATAGTAACCCACATATAACTAACTTTAGATAATGTGACTATTGATAGCTAATGGCATTTTTGAAATCCATCCATCCATCCATTATCCAACCCGCTATATCCTAATACAGGGTCACAGGGGTCTGCTGGAGCCAATCCCAGCCAACACAGGGCACAAGGCAGGAACAAATCCCCGGCAAAGTCAACATATGACTTTGAAAAGAATGTCTGAATAATCTTCCTTGAAGATAAATATCTTCAAATAGTATTATTTTGGGGAGAACATTTCTTTATCTAGGGCTACAGATGGTTAATTATTTCATTTTGGTGAATGAATGAAGTAAATAAACTCTTCTGTAAAAATTAGTTTTCATCAGAATTGTTCTTGCTAGAAATATTTTTTATTTCTTGTTTTATTTATTTTTTGCACGTTTGGTACATTTCCTGTACAGAGAAACATTCAAATCTGATGCTGAAAAAAGTAAATGGTCAGTATTTTTGAAAGGCTGTTACTCCTGCTTTCAGATTGATTTTGCCTTCACTGTCTGGAAAAGTTTCCCTGACCGTATAGTTGGCTATCCAGCACGCAGCCATTACTGGGACAGTAGCAAAGCAAGGTGGAGCTACACTTCCAAATGGACAAATGAGTACTCAATGGTTCTGACAGGAGCTGCTTTTTATCACAGGTACGTATGGTGAACATTGTGTTAGACTTTACAGATATGTTTTCTTGTTTGTATACAATAATATATATTATTTGTTTCTACTGAAGCAAACACATTTTTTTAAGTATAATGTATTAAATGAAATATGTTTAGCTTAAGAACAATTGTCTTAAAAAGGATTCATTATAAATAAAAATGCATATTTTTGGCTTGTTTTTAAAAACATTTTATTTTAGGAATCACCATCTGTTTGTCTGTTATGTATATACTGAAATATAAAGACTATTTAACTTATAATTTAGTTATTATAAATTAGTTATTATTGTCTTTTTGAAGCTAGCTTTATTCTGTTGAAAAATGTTGTGACTATTAAGGATTTTGTCTGATACCAGACCAAAAATGATGTACTAAGAAAGCAATATATTGCCAAAAACAAAATAAATACTTTAGAGGTGTACTTAACTCTTATGAAAGATAAATAATCATCTTATAAAGCATACAGTATACATATGCTTGCTTGCTAAACTATGATGGAGCCACCATTTTTTTCTGTAGCTGTTGAAGTTTCTACTTTTTTTAGAAAGTGATAGTAAAAGAACAATGGAGGACAACACTTTTGAATGAAGATTTTTTTATCATTTTATGGTTTGAATAAATCAACTTTAAATTGCCTTTATAACATTGCATAATATTGATGGCGTCCTGTAATATGTAGTTCTTCTGCAATCTCTTCCCTAACATAGAACGAGACACTTGTGACTTTGGGTCCTGCCTTCTATAGAGGCTTTCCATTGTCCAAGTTTAAGGGTGACCCTTGTTTTGATGTTTTCATCCAGGGTCACTGCAAGAACAAATTCAGCAGAACAGCACTGGATTTTCCAAGTAATGGATGAGGGGTCTGGGTTGGGGACGATGCCTGATTGCAATACAAAAAAGCCCACATTACTTTCAATCCAGGACATATATTTGTGAATATGCCATAGCCACAGATTACAGAAAACAGACCTGAATCCTGCCCAAAGCAACACTGTAGGCTGGCATTTTAAATAGCTAAAGGCAGGTTGTGTGGATCAAACAAGTTTAATGTACCACAGACATAACGGGTCCATGGCTTTGAATGAATGGCCAGTTTTTAAAATAATTCCATTTGGCTGTATTAGTCTCTGTGGGCATGCACATGCAACCACGGGGAGTTGATGAGGTAACTGGGGCGAGTGGCACCTGCACATGAGGATGTGATCTTCTCAATTGCTTCATTGGCTTCCAGCGGCACGTGATTGAGCCCCTCCGCCCATGGAGGTGTATAAGTACAGGATGGCATAGGAGATTGGGAGGAGAAGGAAAACGAAAGGAAAAGAGATACATAGAGCAGAGATTAATAGTGAGAAGAAAAGGCAAGAGTTGGAGTAAGCCAGCACTTATCTAGGAAGAACCAGGCAGATGGGGATGGTGCCTAAGGAGGAGGCACAAGGATCACTCCTGCTAAGCAGCCTGGAGCAGGAGTGATTGCTGCGCTCCAGGATGTCATCTCGCCGGGTGGAGCCTGGATTGGCAGCAGTGGGAGGATGTTACGCTTTTTCCAAGAGGAGCCTGGATTGGCAGTGGTGATAGCTGGAGCAGGGTCCGGTGGAACGCTGTGAATCGAACGGTGGGGACATGGGCCAGTTATAAGGAATGTCTGCGCCTGAAGGATAAGCCGGAGAGGCGTTGGTTTGAAGAGGGAAGCACTGGGGAATGGATGATTTTTAAACACTCCTGTCAGTATTTTAACCTCATTTATAAAGGAATTATTTATTAACATTTTAACCTCCACTTCACTGTTGTTTTTAATGGGATTATTTATTAACGTTTGAAGCACAGCACTATGGACACTGTGTTGGGTTTGTTTTTGTTTTAATAAAAGCACTTTTCCACCATCACCTTGCTCTGTCATTTGTCTCATTTGCACAGATCATCCACTTACATTACCATTGGTGTTGGGTTCAAGGGCTCCCAAATCTGGAAAAGGGAGCATGGAGCAGGACCCTCACTATCACAAGTACCAAATATATACAGCACTCTGTAATACGAGATTACAACAAAATAAAACAATACAAAACAAAAGCTAATCCTACCACTGCAGGCAACCTAACAAGACATCTAAATTAACTCCGTTGTTGCACAGCTGTCATAACATGAACTCAAGTCATTTCAGTTTAGATAAAGTAAATGTACCCCAAGACTGATGCATAACACTGCTTAAGCTAAACCCACAACCACAAATACTGTATATTACTAGTGCTCTGAACCTACCATTTTAAAAAAGTTGAACTTGTTTCGTGGCTTGGCAATGATGTCAACGCCTTGATATTGATGGATTTTATTTTTTATAGCACTAAAATTGTGATTTGCATTGTTCGTTTAATATTAAATTGAGTTATCATTGCAGGAGTGTGTTTATTCATGGGCACTATGTGATATATTGATGTAGGTGTGTTTGCCCAAAATTATGAAAGTTCTGCAGCTTTAGTTAGCTTCATGGGATTCTGGCAATAGCTTGATGTGTTAAAATGATTCCACAGACAAAATATCCATCCATCCATCCATTTTCCAACCCGCTGAATCCAAACACAGGGTCACGGGGGTCTGCTGGAGCCAATCCCAGCCAACACAGGGCACAAGGCAGGAACCAATCCCGGGCAGGGTGCCAACCCACCGCAGGACACACACAAACACACCCACACACCAAGCACACACTAGGGCCAATTTAGAATCGCCAATCCACCTAACCTGCATGTCTTTGGACTGTAGGAGGAAACCGGAGCGCCTGGAGGAAACCCACGCAGACATGGGGAGAACATGCAAACTCCACGCAGCGAGGACCCGGGAATCAAACCCAGGTCCCCAGATCTCCCAACTGCGAGGCAGCAGCGCTACCCACTGCGCCACCGTGCCGTCCACACAAAATAGAGAAAAAATTGATATAGCAAAGAAAAGAAAAGTTCTGTTTAAACCTCATATTTCTTGTTTCATTCTTTAGGTTTGCTCACACAGTTGAACCATTTCTAAACAGTCAGAAAACTGTATGTCTATGCCATGTACAAACTGCAGATGGGTCTTTCAGTCCATGCTAGCAACGGGACTATTCCAAACACTCTGACTTAATTAACACAACGTATCACAGACATAGCTAAGGAAGTTGTATCTCACATTAACTTGCAGGGGGAAAGGTTATTCCATATTCTATAGCTATGAGAGAAATTGTATTCTATTCAAATTAAGCAAACACTAATAGGAGTTTAACTTAAAACATTAACTTTCTAAGATTACAATTGGATTACTTTGAATCTGGGTGACATGCTAGGCTTGAATCCTGTACCCAGTCCTTGTCTGTGTGGATTTTCTTTGTGTCTATGTAGGTGTTCTTCTGGGTACTCTGGTTTTCTTCATACATCTCCAAAGACAGGCTGGATAAGTTGATTGGTGACCCTAAACAGACCCCATATAAGTGAGAGTGATTGTGTGTGAGTGGACCCAGCAGTAGACTAGGGCACAGTCTAAGGTTGTTTCTGGCCTTGATTTCAGTGCTGCCAGGATAGGCTTTAGCCCCCTGCGATCCTGTATTACATTAACTCTTTGAGGGCTGAATATTTTTGCTGAAACGCAATGGCTTCACACAGAAATCAACATAAAACATCTGTTGCTACATGCTGTGGCTGCCAGTTTGCCAAGAATGTGCGGCAGGCAAGCTGCCAGGCTGTGTTCACAGCAGCGGCCATGGTCACAGTGCATTGCAATCTGGTTTCTACCTCTTATCATTGTTAAGTGGCAGTCCTCCCAGGCGAAACAGTGCCATAGGCTGTGTCAGCTACATGAACCTGTTCAGCACCACGATTAGCTGGGGACCAATCAGCTGAAGCTGCAAAACCTCATATTCGTTTTCAATCGCTTGTATCAAAATCAGAGTCCGACAAGTCTTAGTCCAATTCAAACAGAACAGGCAACATGTCCTCCACAGAGTATTTTGCTTTTATGCATTAACCTCTCACTAGATGGCAGTGCCATTTTTGCCATTCTCTGCGCCTTGCTACTCACGGGAGCGCAGGAAATCTTGGTCAAAACCAATGAGGAGAACTTTCCTTCTACCAATGAGAGTCTAACTAAAACGCAACAGTTGGTTTTGTCACAGTTTACAGCTGATTACCGATTATCATCAGCTCCTCCTATTGACAAAAGTCGACATCAGCCCTAAAAGAGTTAAACGAGCATGAGAATTCTATATTATATTTTGATACACAGTGTGTGTTTTTCTACTTTGCTTTGATAAATTGACTTTTAAAAGCTGATCCCGCCAACAAGCTCATAATATAAAAGATTGGTTTACTTTTATTTTAGTAACATTTACGTTTTTCCTTAACAACACTTAGTAATAAAAATACCTTCAATGAACATCTGAAATGGTCAGCTTAACTGATGTTATTAGGCTTCTATCTGGCTTAGTGTTAAGACTTTTCAGGGTGTCACTTTGCCTGAGCATAACAGTACATCAGGACATTGTATTCCAGTCCCTGTACCTTCAAGTGAAAATTTTTCCTTCCGGTTTCCTCTCTAAGACCCCAAGACATTCTTTAAGGCTACTTTATCAATATGAAAATGGTTAGTTATGAACCAGCACAAACAGAATTAGTGTTCTTGAGCTTTGGAATGTCATTCACATTTTGGTTTTATATTTTTTAAAATAAAGGGAATGAAAAATATTTCTTGTGTTGTATTTCTCTTTGAAAAAGGTTTCATAATGTGAATATGTACAGGCAAAATGCTGTGTTTATTACTTGTACATGATGCTCTAATTTGATTTGTTTTAGGTACTATCATTTCTTATACACCCATTACTTACCAGCTAGCCTTCACAACATGGTGGACCAGATGGCTAACTGTGAAGACATTCTGATGAATTTCCTGGTGTCAGCAGTCACCCAGCTTCCTCCAGTAAAAGTTACACAGAAGAAACAGTATAAGGAAACTATGATGCAGCAAGTAGGTAGATGTGTACATTATGATATAGCAATTTATAAAGTGTATCAAACTATCAGTGAACAGTCAATATGAGTTTAGACACTTGAAAACACATTTCACTCATATGCCAGGGAAATTTTGAAAGCATTTCATCATAGTGAGACGAACTGTAATATATACATTTATTTTTTAAAAATATCTGATTAAATACCTAATGAAAAAGGCAAGTGAAGAATCTTCAGAAAGCTGTGAATAATGAACTGTGTGCAGATGGTTGCAAACCTGGTTTAAGCACAGACTAAATGGGCGAGATGACAAGGAAACCCTTTTCAAACTAATTCATGTTAAAAGTGGTCATCTTCAGAAACCAGTTTTAAGAATCTAAATGATCTAGTTAAAAATGTTAAGGTGCTCGAATTTGGAAATGATGGATACCAAAAAGTATCAAAATCTTACAGTTGGCCTGCATTGAATTCAAATTTAGACAGACGGATGGCATCTGAATTAAAATGCAACATACAAGAAGTGCAAACATAAAATATAACAACATTGGGGGTGTGGAAATAATAACAAGGGGAAATAGGAAGGTTTGGGCCCACATGGAGGCTGGTGAGTGAACATTATGGAATTAGGGTCATTGATGTGATAGTCCTGGTTACATGGCTGCCAACTCATATCACATAAATAAAATACTATAAGTATAATGTTGAAAAAGACAGAATATAGCAGCCATTAAGTGAAAAAATATGGATTTATTTGTGAGTCTACACTATGTAAATCATTACGATATGGAAAAATTACTGTATGAATGTGGTAAGATGTTTTTCATATGTGATCAAACATTCTGTAATGTCAGAGTGTGGTATATATAAATGTACTGACAAGATATATTCTATTTGAAAAAAATAATTTTGCATGAAATTAAAATTTACCTGAACTCTACAAAATATTTATATCAGAAGGAAAAATCAGTTTAATGTAACATAAATGTTAATCAGAATGAAAGCTCCTATTGCAAACCACCACAGAATAAGAGAGGTCCAGCTAGCTGTTGACTTCTTAAAGCAGTATGCTTCCAGATGGAGAGATTAATTCAGGGAAGTGTGTCACCGACTGCCTCTCCAAATACATAATGTATACTAATGTAGATTGACTGTTATAGAAGACTGCAATATATGTGTATATATATTGCGATAAACCAGCCCAGCCACAGACAGACACTGAATGTCCTGAAAACATACACTTTATTTTCTTTAAATGTGACAAACAGCACCACAATGCCTAAACTGGCCAACTCAGTCTTTTTCTCTCTCTTTCTTTTATCCTTTCTCTTTAAGTCTTCAGCAACCTTCTCCGCCCCCTCGTGAGGCTCCTGTCTTCTCCCTCCCGACTCTAGCCTCAAGTGGAGTGTGGTGGCCTTCTTTATACAGCACCCGGAAGTGCTCCAGGTGTTCCTTGATTAACATCCGGCAGCACTTCCTGTTGTGGCAGAGGTGCTGTTGACCGCCGTTCTGGAGCTGTCCAGGCTCCCTCTGGCTGTGGCCATGTCCTCCCAAAGGGTTGAGCGTCCCAGCT
Organism: Erpetoichthys calabaricus; assembly: GCF_900747795.2. Classification (NCBI taxonomy): domain Eukaryota; kingdom Metazoa; phylum Chordata; class Cladistia; order Polypteriformes; family Polypteridae; genus Erpetoichthys; species Erpetoichthys calabaricus. The sequence continues at coordinate 48,960,052 of NC_041396.2, forward strand.
CCGTGGTCCCTATGCAACCCAGGAAGGCTGCCCTCTCATGTTCCGGGGAAAAAACTGCCCCTCTCCCGGTCCTTCCCATCTCCCAGCGTCCTCCTCCAGGTGCCTTCTGCAATGCCATATGGACAGCGTCTCCACGTGTGCCCAATGCTGTGGCACTCGTAACACCGGCGCCCTCTCGGTGCCTTAGCCCTAGGGACATGAAAACAAGTGGGATATCTCTACTCCGTCTTGTTCCCCGCCAGGTTTGGGGCTTCTTTCCATCCCCATGCAGTGCGCTCTTTTATCGTACGTGAGCTCTCGGGCTCACATTTCATCCTGTTGGGAGACCCTCCCTTCTTTCTCCTGGGCCTCCCTTTAGTTTGGGGTGCTACAACAGCCTGGATCCCCTTATGGGACAAAGAGGGCCCCCGTGCTGTTTGCACTTCTCTCAATCGGGATGAGACCACTGTAGCATCTTGGAGCAGGGCGGTCTGTGTGCTGACACATACAAGCCGGCACCTCCCCTGTGCCTCAGCCCCCACTGCGTGCTCGGTATTCATTCCTTGATCTACTGTAGGACGCTCTGCTACTCGAGTCCGGTCACCCATGTCTTGGCTCTCTTCTCTAGGGCTTCCTCTTTCATTTACGGTACCGGTACTACTCACCTGTACCATTTCATTGCTTTGGCTGGAGTCGTACTTCCCCCACCACTCCTTTATGGCCACTGGGGGGCCTCCGCTTTCTTCTCCAGCAACATTTGCAGGACCTGAAAAAGGGACTGTAGGGGCTGAAGGGCTTCCTCCAGCTCATGTACAGCCAGATACAAATGAGTAAAGTTAACCGGCAGTGATTTTGCGTTCCGCTCGTACTCACCAGCCAGCTGCAAGCCGTCGGGTCTTCCTCATACTCTGGATGGATGTTCGTCTGCCCCATCTTCAACCAATCATCAATGGGCGCTCAACACACGCCATCCAATCCCTTGCCTGCTTCAGGGAGGGCTTCCTGGTCCTCCACCTCACCCTCCGGCTTTGAATGGAGTCCAATGGAGAGTCGTTCTCCAATCAGCGACGACCCCTCCTCTTCTTCCGACATTGCTCCGCTGTCTCCCCACAGGTCAGCGTGCTTCAGCTACAGACGCGGGTCCAGGCAGTCCCCAGCCAAGAAACAACACCAGGGAACAGTACAGAATTTCCCACCAGGCTGTTCGCTCTTGAACATGAGACTTACCTCCCAGACTCCATCTTCCGGAGAGTACTTCCTCCAGGTGGCCTCTTCAGCTCCTGTGCTGACCCGGGCTTCCACATTGGCGAAGCGGGCTTGAGAGGTCGCTGCCCTCCGGGCTTTCCTATTCTTTTTCCTCCCCATCGGCAGGAATGGCGCTTCCGTAGACCTCCGGTAAACTTGTAGGGCGAGCTGCTGGTTGCACTGTGCATGTGTGTCGTGGCGTGTGTGTGCCTCTACCTGCTGTGCCAGGCGGCTCACAAAATTATTTTTGAGGGATCCCCTGCCTCTTAACAGGCAAGCAGACCCATCTGGGATGCCATTGCGATAAACCAGCCCGGCCACAGACAGACAGACACCAAATGTCCCGAATACACGTTTTATTTTCTTTAAATGTGACAAACAGCACCACAATGCCTAAACCGGCCAACTCAGTCTCTTTCTCTCTCTATCTTTTATCCTTTCTCTCTTAAGTCTTCAGCCACATTCTCCTCCTCCTCAGGCTCCTGTCTTCTCCCTCCTGATTCTAGCCTTGAGTGGAGTGCGGTGGCCTCCTTTATACAGCACCCAGAAGTGCTCCAGGTGTTTCTTGATTAACATCCAGTGCTGTCGACCACCGTTCTGGAGCTGTCCAGGCGCCTGCTGGTGGTGGCCACGTCCTCCCACAAGGTTGAGTGTCTTGGCTCCGTGGCCCCCATGCAGTCCAGGAAGGCTGCCCTCTCATGTTCCGGGGAAAATACTGCCCCTCTCCCGGTCCTTCCCATCTCCCGGCGTCCTGGTGGGGCAATGTCCCCAGATATCTGTCACACTATATATATATTATGTCCTAGAGGGGGCACTGATCTCCCCAAACCCAACACAAGTAAATGCAGGACACAAGTTCAGCCACGCTTTTTTTTTTTTTTACTTTTTTTGTGGGAAACTCTTGCATGGTTTCCTACCTGCCCAGCACAGTGCACAGTTCAAAGCACAATATAACACCAAGCACTTTGCCTTTGTCTTCTCTCTTCTTTTCTCTTTCTCTCTCTCTCTTTCAACCATCACTCCTCATGTGGCAAGCATTGTCCTCTCCCTCCTGACTCTCACTCTTTTAGTCTGCACCTGGAAGTACTTCCAGTGGCCTCTTAACATGGTCCAGAAGAATTTCCAGGTAAGGCATAACCCCAACAAAGTAGTGCATGGCAGTCCCTGCGGCAAGCCCTGGTAGTGCCCACAGAACCCAACAGGGGTGTGCTGATCTCCAATTCCCATGTCACCAAGGCCGAGGCACCGCTGCAACCCAGGGGGGCTACCATCTAGCATTCCGGGAGAGATAATGCCCTGTGCATGTGGTCTCCCCCAGTCCTTCCATTACATAGGCGTCCCAGCCAGGTAAGGGCCCTGGCCATCCGCCATATTTTATGCTTGTGTGTGTGTGTACAAGCATTAGATTGTAAATTTCATTGACAAACTAGGAATTATTTCGTAAAATGTTTATCTGTAAGCTTTTTTGCCAAGAAAAGAAGTAATTTGTGTTATTTAGTAATTGTGAAAATACAACAATATTCACTTTATCTCATTTGCTACTGACATATTTTCTGCTGTATTGAAATGTTTGTTCATTTAAAACTAAAAGTTGTATGTAACATATTTGCTTATGTTGATTCCACTATGTGAATAAGTTAACTAAGAAAACCTTGTGAATATCTTATATAGGCACTTTGCCTGTTACATACAGTATATAATTTCTGAAGCAATCTTTAATTTATATTAGAAAGGTAGAAGGTTACAAGTAGATTGAGCTAGTGGTCATGATTAGGGAGACATAACAATTATCTATCATGTTTCTGGGTATCCAGGATATCCCAAAGCACAATGACATGTGTTAGAGTTACAGCAGTGGCTTGTCTTGGTATTTACCATTATTTTCCTTCTCCCTTACATTTGTTTAGTCTATGTTTTATTTTTTTCCTTTTTTCCACTCCTTTACCATTTTTTATTTTGTGGTTGCAGGTAAGTGACTCTAATTGAATTACTACTCTTGGGCACAGCGGCCATATAGACTTATTCAAAGCTACCTGCTTTGACATTAGCCAGAGAATGTTCATTTTGTTATAATACATTTTTCAAATCTGTGCATTATTTTTAATAATGTTCCATAAAATGATTGCATCGTAATTTGGTTTTAATAATTTTTGCATTTTGAACATTTTGTTCGCAGTTGTGATGACTGTTGCTTCATATGTGGCACAAAGGTCATATGAGTAATAGCTTAATGCCAACCATGCTACCTAAGATGGCAATGCACAAATGCATGGCAGGCAAGCTTTAGATTAAATACTAAATATTTTAATGAATACCACAGTTAGGGAAAGGAATATGTAATTATGGCTGGAACCTTTGCATCCATTTTGACTTTGGTCATTGTTTAGGGTAACAATCTTCCTATGTCTCAAAAAAAAAAAATAATCACAAACGCCTACAGCCTTGCTCACTGTTCTAGTTACCACTGTTTTCCTCTGTGTCTCTCTCTTTTCTGCTTCTGCTATCCTCCTGAATCTCCTGCACTCCTCAGCTACTCGTTCTTTTTGTTCACCAGGCTCTGCCTCCTCTGTCTTGCCACTTATTTTGTCCCGTCTCTGACAGGCTGCAGTTCCAATGCTTCTACTCTGCTCCTGCATTGGGCGAAGGAGGGAACGCCCAGTCAGCCTTACAGCACCATTTGACTGAACTTTTCAATGCAAGAGATTCTAAAAAAATATATAAATAAGAACATTTTGGCTTTATTTGGAAAGTGGAAATACTTCCACAATTCTTTGGAAAATTGAATGTTTAAAAATACATATAAAGAATAATAGAAAATAAAATGGAGAAAACAATTTAATTTTGTAACCCAGGATGTTCTCTCATGGTACTTTAAAATCTTGCACGTGATCAATCCAGCCACATTATGTACTGTAAAAATAAAAGAAGGCATTCATTATAATGAGAATTAACCAGTTATTATTCTGTGATATTAAAGTAATAAGGTTTTAATTTTTCTTTACGGGTACTAACAAAACAGCAAAACATTATGTGGACAAATGCGAAGGATGTTTGCAGTAATTCTTCATATCCTGGACAATCTTGTGTTTGTTAAGTTGAGTTGTAAAAGTTTAATTGCATTTTAAATCAAAGTGTTGTATTTCTTTTTTCTTTTGCACTAAAGTTTATTTGTACAGTGTTTTAATGTTTCTTTAAATACCCTGTCATAAAATGCTTTCATCTTTAATCAATGGAAAATTTCAAGCAAAATGGCAGCTAGAGAAGATGTGTAAAGACAAGAAAGTGTTTGCCAATGAGTTTAGAATATTTCAGTCAATAAAACATCCATGTACAGTATATCCCCATTACAAGCACATAGCTATATTTACCTTAAATAAAAAGTTCAATCTTTACTATCCAATGCACACTGTCTTCACTAATGAAAACTCAATGCATTACTCCAGGTTGGCTGCACAAATTGATATACTGCATTTGTGTTGTCTCTGCAGGGCTCCAAGTCTTCACGGTGGGCAGACCCAGATCACTTCGCCCAGAGACAGACCTGCATGAACTCATTTGCCAGTTGGTTTGGATTTTTGCCTTTGTTGCCTTCCAAGATGCGACTTGATCCAGTTCTCTTTAAAGACCAGGTCTCCATTCTGAGAAAAAAGTACAGAGATATTGAGAGACTTTAGGGGGAATTTATTTTAATACCTTAAAATTAAATGGAAACATCACTTGTTTGGACTTGCCCAATTAAATTGAACGTAAATATACAAATAATAGTTAATCAATATGTGCACAACAGACCCTTTTATACTGTATACTGCAGTTGCACGTTTTAATTTGTGGAGATCACAGTATTTGAGCCATGTCTTAGAAGCTAGTGAACACAAGAGTGATCAATGTTGTAAAGGCAAATTCACACATACACCAATATTCATCAAATCACAGACACAGCCATTGTACAATGCCCTTTTCACCTGGATATGTAGAACGGGATTGTTGTTTGTTAAGTTGCTCTCAAGAATGCTTTGTTTTTCTGGTTCGAATTTACAGTAATATAATTTATTTCAAATTTCTGTCATTTTGCTTTATTTCATTGAGGTCAGCTACTCATTTTTATCGCAGTTTAAATGAAATTTGTATAAGGGCTATTGAAATAGTTATAATGGTGTTCAATGCATATCACCATAGAATGTGTGTTGTTTTTCACACCAGTCTTCAAAATCTGGCAAAAACAATTCAACAAATACCAAGAATATGGAGGAGGCAGTGCCCACCCTGCTAATGGAGAGTCCTATAAAACAAGTCTTACAATGCAGTGTTAATGCTGTACAAGGTGAAAATAAAAGCATTGGACAGCAGTTGTACCATCATCTCTTATACATTTCATCCACTTGTACTATTACTTGTAACTGACTCTGTTTCTACAAGGGATGTCAGTTTCAGTACCACTACCTGGAACATGCCATTATCTTCTCTGAGTAGTCATCTTCTCCTCATTGGTCCCACGGGAGAGAATGGTTGAATGAAGTTCTGCTGGATGCATGTACAGTAAATGAGAGGGACAGAATGTACCAGCTTTATCAGGTAATAAGTATACTACTGGCGGTTTATCAGAAAAAATATACTATAATATAATATAATATTCCAAAGGTTTAAAGTGAACATTATAAACTGAAATAAATGGCAATATGTTTCTAGCTTGAGCAGAGATACCCAGACTTCCCTCTCTCCGGCCACTTCTTCGGATAAGCGGAAGAGGATGGATGGATGTTTCTAGCTGTTATGATGTGAGCTGTATGCGTCTGTAATGGAGTGCCAGATGCTCCAATGGAACCTGTTTCCAGTGTGAACTGATGTAGCACACAGATTCCTGAGACTGACTGAATATTATAAAACTTTGTATAAAGTGAAATGGCACTTAAGAACACTGTTATTTCTTGTGGTAATACTGTTATTATTGTATTAACAAAGGAAATATCCAGAGTGAAAGGGAAGGATAAGTCCATTTGCTGCTCCTTCTGCAGAATTTACAGTTACATTTACTGTATATGGGGGCTCTTCATTCATCTTAACAACAAGCTTTGTTGCCCAGCACAGTTGCATGTTATATGTTGTGAAAGATTCAAATTTTTTTGAAACTGTGATGTTTCTACTGAAAGGAGGTACGGTTTGCCAAATACTTATGCAGTACCAGAGTTGAGCCTGTAACAGAAATATAATAAGAAGGACTTCAGTGACACAAGGATAAGGATAATTGTATGTGGCAGAATTATTTGGAGGTACAAGCGATGCATGACATTACTTGGAGAGATATTTCATATGCAGATGCTTTTAAGGTAACATATAGGCTCTCAGTTTTTCTTCACATCTACTAAGTTTGAATATGCTACTTTTTGAGAGTGAGATTCTAAGCAACGACACAGGAAAGGAAACGGTGTTCTACATTGAAGAAAAAGGGTTGAGAAAATAAAAAAGGTAAAAAATTCTGAATTTAATGGCAAGTTTCCCTTAATCTTTTTTTCAGCTTTAAAATGAGTATCTCTGATATGCAATACATCTTGTTCTATAATTGATGTTATGTGTATATAAATGGGCGGCACGATGGCGCAGTGGGTACCGCTGCTGCCTCGCAGTTAGGAGACCCGGGTTCACTTCCCAGGTCCTCCCTGCGTGGAGTTTGCATGTTCTCCCCGTGTCTACGTGGGTTTCCTCCCACAGTCCAAAGACATGCAGATTAGGTGCATTGGTGATCCTAAATTGTCCCTAGTGTGTGCTTGGTGTGTGTGTGTGCCCTGCCCGGGGAGTTGTTCCTGCCTTGCGCTCTGTGTTGGCTGGGATTGGTTCCAGCAGACCCCCATGACCCTGTAGTTAGGATATAGCAGTTTGGATAATGGATGGATGGATGTATATAAATATGAACACCTTTACAATCATATAACATAAAATTTCTCAGTTGAGGGGAATGTGGAATCAGACTGGAATGTAACCAAAACTTTACACCAGTTTAAAAAAAACAAAGCAAAAAAAACTATCAAAAATGGCAATGCCAGTGTTTATGCTTTGTGGATTTAAGATTTTTATGCACTCTGGCTTATTCAGTTAACCATGATAATGGACACTTAATTCTATGGAGAACATTACAGTTTTAGAGAGGTGGTCTGTAGTACTAGCCACTTACAACACTTAAGTTAAGTGCATGCTTCAATAAAATGAGAACATTTCTGTTACTGTTTCATTAATCATGATACTGTTATCACAAGTGCTGTAAGCACCCCTTCACAAAAGACTGATAGATCAACACTCTCAGTTTGTGCTATGGAGTGAACATCAGCAGGTTTGTGGGTAAATTTAAAAGGAGCCCAGATTGTTATACATGTCATCTTCAAATTCTGTTGGTGTATATAGGCTCAGTTGTTTTTTGAATCAGCGAACAGAGGTTCTGTGGGTTTCTCTATTAGTAGTGTGACAGTAGATGGCGCTATACCAGCGCTTAACACGACACAGACAGACGCAGGAGGCACACTAATAAAGCACAAAAGTTTATTTTCTTTTCTTCACCTGTGTGCAACGCCTTCCCCATTTCCCACAGACACAACACAGTCCCAACAAGCAGTACCACAACACACAATACTCTTCTTCTCTTTTGTCTCCTCCACTCTTCACCCCCAGATCCCAACAGAGCTGTAGATAACTCCATCTCCCATGAAGCCCTGCAGGAATCCGATACATCACTGCAGCCCATGGGGGCTGCCATGTAGCGTCCCTGGGGAGGTACTGTTCTGTCCACACTAGCTCCCCCGGTCCTCTCAATGAAGAGGTGTCCCGGCCGGACAAGGACCCCAGCTGTCAGTGACAGTATATTTTATAGAAAATTAGAAAGGGGACATTTACTACTTTTTTTCCTCTATTGCAGATTGGACCTTTGCATATAAAAACAGTAATTACATTTTTTTTTTCTACTTGAAGCTGATCCCTTGCTCGATCTTTTATATTCGATCTGTTTCACAGCAAGCAATGAATATCATTGAGCCTGAGTTAACAGAAATAGAAGTCTTGCTTGGATAATTTGCTAGGTTATTCGAATACTCCAAGATCCCATGTTGCCAGCCTTCAGAACATCATGTGTAACCTAAACCATAGTAAACAGAAACTAAAAAGTAAAATAATAAAATGTAAAGTCAACCAAAAATGCTTATGTAATGGAAAACTAACGCATCAGAAGTAGAAACACATAACTTAGCTGCCATGGTGTAGGCACATTCTCCACAGATGATGCGCTGCCCTTCTTTCTAGCTATAACTTTCGTGTCTGCTACTTGGCTTCACTACTGTAGCAAACCCATGACATCTATTGCTCCAAGTTTCAAATGGTAAGGCTTTTCGGCTGTGACAGGGTTCATAGATAATAGCCCAACATTAACTGTTTTTGCTCCAAAACTCTACAGTTACCCGAGTATTCATTACATTATGGGTAAAGATACAGCTTATTTTATTGTGTAATGAGTAGGACCTACCAGGTTCATTATGGATTAGCGTATTTTCACACGCCCTAAGTTTAACACACATGATCACACACACACACTATCCACTAATTCTGAACACCCTATCACTCTTCAGTACCGCAAATAGATACTCACTAGCTTTGGCTTCAGAAGACCAGATGGATGTCTCCTAGATACTAGTAGATACTAGAGGTTGGCACACCTTACCTATGGCTACTTAGCAAGACATGTTACTAGTTCTCATGCTGCTCACTACTGAAGGCACCCCTTCTCAGCTACTAACGCTGTGGGACAGTAGAGGCAATTTACCCACACCAGGGGTCCTGTTTTTACTTTAATAACCTAAGATGTGAAGACAAAGTATAATAATTTTAATGCAAAGCTAAATTAACTAAGATATGCAAATAACTGAAAAAAAGCAATAAACAATATAAATGAATAATAGTAATTGAGTAGCATCCCTTTTAGTGATCCAATGGTTTTACCCCAGGCAAATAAAAAGGAAGAGGTTTTCAATGTGCTGAGCCAGAAATAGCACTTGTGTGAGGGAGTGTTGTCTTTGAGGTTGTATCGCAATTCCTAAGTTGAGCAAATGCATACATAGTGTCACCTGGGTCCTGCTGGATGCAGTTTGTCTTCCTCTCCATCTTGGGTGGTCTGTCCTTTATGCCATTGTACCCATTTGGGGATTTGGACCCCATGATGCTACTCACTGATAATTGGCTAATTGTTCTAATGATTGATAGCTTTGTCGCAAAATCTGTTTTTGTTCTTTCAGTTACTTTGAGGCATGAATAGATCCTCTCTGGCTTATGATTATAGACTAAACAGGCCAGTTTAGCAAAGATTTCTTAGGCATAATACGGTACATGCATAAATTAAGAAATATGCCAAGCTTAGTTTAGTGAGCAAGAAATTCTGTGAGTATGACGAGCAAATTTTTTAGGATGAAAGATATGAAAAAAGTTAAAGAACATGCCCAGTTCATTGCATTGCGTCTGAACATCTTGTAGAAGATATAATATATATAATTCTTGTAGTACCAAAATTCTGATTTTATACTCCAGATCAAAATCAGTCCCACATACTTTCTACATTTTCCACAAATAAAGTGGTACCTCTGGTCACAACTGTAATTCATTCCAAAACTCTGGACGTGACCCAATTTGGTTGCGACTGGAACGTAATTTCCCCATAAGATTGTATGTAAATACAATTAATCCGTTCCAGACCGTGTGAACTTTATGTAAATATATATTTTTTTAAGCGCAAAAATAGTTAATTATACCATAGAATGCACAGTGTAATAGTAAACTAAATGTAAAAACACCGAATAACACTGGGGAAAAACTTGAACAACAGAGAAAACTAACATTGTAAGAGTTTGCGCAAGACCCTTATGAACCGCTTGCTGTAAACACTTTTTTTTATGAGTTTTAAGCACAGTGAAAAATATTAAATGCTACTTCTCTTGCAAAACTTTTCAAACCATCCTCTACTGGTTTTAAATTCCTCACCTTCGCCACTCGAAGAAGGATTCTTTTTCAGCAAATCGCCATGAATCTTCCTGGCTTTCTCGCATATGATCAGCTCGCTTATGCTATCCCCTGCAAGTTGCTTCTCATTCAACCACAGTAGCAACAGTTTTCCCACCTCTTCCAGCACTTGAGGCCTCTGCTTGGTTAACATTGTAACTCCTTGTAGCAAATAAGCCCTTTGTCCACCTCTTGAACCCTCAGGTACCACTCTGAACACGAGGTAAAAGTACAACAACTATTTATTTTTCTGTTATACAGTGCACCAAGCACCCTCCACTCCACACTCATATACAATAATAAACTCTCAATAAGCCAATACACAATACTCTCTCCTCCTCGCCCAGACACTTTGCCACCCTACCTCCCAGCTCAGCTCAGTGTACTGGGCTTCCCACAGTCCTTTTATATCCCCTGACCCGGAAGTGGTTCCTGGCACAACCCACAAGTCCGTTTTCCTTCCGGGTCAGGGTAAACAGTCCTTTTCTTCACCCCGGGAGTACGTCGTTTCTTCCGGTCACGTGACTGTGACGCACTCCTGGGTTATAGGGCACACAAGAGCCCACTAGCCCCCCTACAGCGACTCCCGGCGGCCCCCAAGGTATCCAGCAGGGCTGTGTATATAAACTACAAAGTCCATGAGGCCCTGCTGGCATTCGGGGCACCATCATGCTGTCCAGAGGGCTCCTCCTAGCGGCCTGGGGGTGAGGGCCGGACTGGGAAGCCGGCAATCCTCCACATCCTTTTGAAACATCAGCTGCTTTGTTAGGCCCTGTACACGCAAACAAAAGAAAATGGGAAACGGAGAATGGGAAATCATTGGCGCATACGAACACGTGTAGGGAAACTGGCCGCCTGTGTTTTTGTTAGCCACCAGAGCGTGTGGTCATGAACAGATGCAAAATTTCGGCAAGCTATTTGATCATAACCCGATTTGTACAAGTTCGGAAACGTTCGTGACCAGAGGTTCTACTGTAGTGCAAACTATTTTCTGTATCGGGAAAATGATGATCTTGAGAAGAAACGAATGAAGAGAAACCAGAAATTGTACCTGCTACTTTAAGACTTATTTGTTTGTCAGTGGATGACTGCTGATTCTCAGGTTGCCCACATGCAAAACATCTTAGCTCTCAGAGAACATTTAGCCAAAAAGAAAAATATCTTTTCTCAGCAACTATCCTGCTTGAATGTGAGACCTGAACTTGCTGTACACAAGCATCAGAGCATGCATAAGAAGTCAGTTGCTAGATGTGACATGATATCCATTATAAGACACACACACCCTTGGTTACTCTTACCAGACTGATTTAGAGTTGGCATCCACATATTTATGAGAGAACAACAATACCTGGAGTAAACAATGTGATTGTGGTTTGGATTGCCTCTCTAATATATCATTTATATTTTTCTTAAATGTTGCCTCTTCTGTTATATCTCTGTCAGAGGCAGAGGATTAACCTGCATCTAATGATATTGCAGAATAGTCAGAAGAATTCAAAAAGCTCTTGTAATTTGGATGTCACCTGTCTTTATTAGTTTACATGAAATATATGCAGCAGGTTTTAAATGGAATTTGCATAAATGAACATCTGCCATCATATTGCCTAGTGAACCAAATGTCTATTTTTAATTCAGGTTTAACTTTAATTTCCAATTTACTGTCATGTGTCCTTAGTATAATGAAATTGTTCCTTGCATGTCTCTCACAGACTACTAAGAGAAGTGCAGTACCATAAATAAATAATGGACAGAAGCATAGACAATTTATACAACATCATACATTAAAAGCAACAATATATACAGGAAACACCTAGCAGATTTTAATACAATTAGCTGCTGAGTAACCTCATGAGTTTTGGATCCAGTAGTGCAAGTTGTAAAGGGTGTGTGTTGTTTATTCAAACAGAGCAGCGAGACGTGGCAGTTCAGTCTGGCTGAGGTTTTTAATAATACTGTTTATTTTTCTAATGCTATGTGTTATTTATCTCCAGAGCAGAAGGCAGTTGTGTGCCAGTAATATTCTTTGCTGACTTCGCCACCCTCTACAATGCTTACCAGTTTTGACTTATGTAGGTGCCATATCACAAAGAACATATATGGAGACATTTGGGATTTTCTCAGAGATCTGAGGGAGTAGAAATATTAATAAGCCTTTTTGACGACAGCCAAGATGTGATTTACTCACTTTAGATTGTCAGTGATGAAAAATCCAAGAAAAGTAAAGCATTTTCACCCTGTTCGTGATATCTAACCTGATGAAGATGACAGTGTGGTCTGCCTTCTGCTTTCCGAAGCCTCAGACCAGCGCCATGGTCTGACTGACATTAAGGGGGAGCCCACTGTTCTGCCATTACAATGTCAGAAGGCGAATCTCTTCTCTGTAAGCCATTTCATCATAGTTGGTGATGAGGCATATGATGGTTGTGTCATCGGCAAATTTAATCATAAATTTGAAGCTGTGTTTGACAACATGCAAACACTGTCAATCCAGAGTTTTAAGAAGGCTGCTGTGTCGAATTCTGCTTGGTTGTGTGTCGATAAGCAATAATCAAATATAAATCAAATTCAACTGCAACAAAGCATATACACAGTTTATGGTTTTACAAGCATTTCTGGATCTTAGATTGAGAGGACGCATTTTGCCATATTCCCCCACTACTGACATGGTTTCACAAGCGTCCTTCACTACAACCCCTAGATTCTGAATACAAAGTTATACGGATACATGTCGGAAGCATAAAGTTAGTTGTATGAGCTCCAGATCTTAGAAATGTGAGCCCCAGCAAAAGCTACATTTATGACCTTGAACAAATGGGGACAGGACAATAATTAAGTATAGTTACATTAGACACCTAGACACCCACACACATTTTTATTGTGTTGCTGAATTTTTCTGCTGAATTTTTCTGCTTACTAGGGGGCTTCGCCCCCTGCTTGCTTCGCTCGCCAACCCCTGTGTTTGGTTTTCCGGATACACACTTTTAAGATTTTTTTTCTTTGAATTGTTGCTATTTCATTAGTTTCACTTTTATTTCAGAACTTCTGTAAAAACAATATTTGTAATCTTGTGAGTCCCAATATGCTGAATCTTTTTAATGAGGTCAGGATAGGTTTCTCTGTTTGGAATTTCAGCACAGAAAAAACGATCTACATCATCAGCAGTTAATAATTTTTTTTTTACAAAGTAAAAAAGTAAGTTATGCATTGGACTCCTGTCTGTAAAGTCGTGCTATTTTACTCTCACAGTTCCAAAAGTACATGGGGTTACCAAGGTGATACCCCAGCTTTTCTCTAGGTTTTTGTACACGGGCTAGACAGAACGTTTTTGACTCCTGGGGTAAATTTAGCTTTTTAAATAAGCAGACAGATGAATATATATACATGAACAAAGTAACCAATAAATGCATGTGTGGTAAACTCCGTTTTTGAAATTCTCAAGATTCTTTATTTGTCACGTGCATAATTATACAGGACAACACGCAGTGAAATGCATCCTGATCCGTTTATCAAAAACTGTGCAAAGTTAGAAGAATATCAGTTAGATTAACAAAAAGTCATAGATTGAAAGATAACAGTATAGTAGAGCATAATAAATAAGTACAATTATGTGAATAAAGTAGAATTAAGTGTTAAGGTGCAATAGTGCAGTAATTATTGTGCCAAACCAAAGTTAGACTGGTGCATAGTTAAATGAGGCAGTTTGTTTGTTTGCGCTACTGTGATGTTTACTTTCTTTTTTTATATTTTCTAATTTTCCTACTTTCATATCCTTTAACTTTCTCCACATGTGCATAGCGCCGTTTTGTTTTGTTTTTTTTGAGCCTTTCTAATTTCACTGGTTTCATAGTCTCCAACCTGCTCTGCATGTGTTTAGCGCCAACGTTTGTAAACGTTTATGAAGTTCTACTTTCTTTTACTCATTGTCATTTAATTCTGAGCCGGATTGGACGTGCTTTTTTTTCAATTCCACTTGTTCCGGGCTGATAATTACTTTCCTTATTTTCTGAATTTGCACCTCGATTATTCTTTTTTGCTCTTTTTTCTGTCCAATGCATTTGAGTCTCTTTTCTCCGCGCTGCTTTCTTCTTCACTTAGATGTCGACATTTAATTTATAACGTACTGTCCTTATACGCTTTATATGCGCTGAGAGCCCTGGATCTGTGTGTGCTCAAATCCTTCACAAGACTGAATGTTTTGCTGCCTATTGTCCTATTTGATAGATTGTAAGTAGGGCGTGTCTTTGGTCTCGCGGGTCTTTAAAATGTCTTCTGAGAAAATCACATATCGTAGACTTGCTTTTTGCTTTCCAGGACAGGATTTCTTTTTATAATAGATAGATATAACTATAGGACAATCCAGGTTGTATGGTGTGAATTGTCAAACCCCCTTTGCCTATGACACTGGCTATTTGAATTTTATTTAAAAAACAAAACTTATTAAGCCTGCTTTCCTGTCTGCATATTTGCTCTATTCTCCCAAGGAGACTAAGTGCATTAGTTAGATCAGTGGATGACGAAATGCTCGAATAGAATTGTTACAGTTGTATAATATTGAGAAATGTGTTGATATGAAATCACAATATGGAATAACATGGAGGCTGTATACAATTTATATATGGTAACAGGATATAAAATAAAGTATAGGCTGTATACAATCACAATATAGAATAATGTGCAGCCTGTAAACCCCGAAGTTCTTTTAAATGACAGGGTAAAAGAGAATTAGACATTATAATTATAGTGTGGTTCCAGATTCTTCACAAGTAAAAGAAGGTATATGTTTTGATGAGAGGTGTCCTCAAAAAGCCTTTGTTAAAACATGGAGTACTACAGATATTAAAGGTCAACCATCAATGATATGCCTGCAATTGAGATGTATATTGAACAAAGCAGTCAGAAGAGACAAAGTCAACTGTTCTTTTTAAGAAAATAATTCTTTGAAAGTAAAGATAAACTGTAATGTTAATCTTTTATAAGTCTTTTATTGAACTGAGTCTTAAATTGAATCTATTGTTACCTTGCTTTTCTATGCTGATTTTAGAATCTTAATATTAGAAACAAAAATGACTCAACAACATTACGTAGTACTAGGGTGTTATACCGTGTCAGCCATTATGGACATAGTGAGACTTCAAGCAAAATGACGCATTTTATTGACTAACTAAAAAGATTACATCTTGCCTGAAGAAGGGGCCTGAATTGAGTTGCCTCGAAAGCTTGCATACTGTAATCTTTTTAGTTAGCCAATTTTGCTCTTCAACAACATTATTAATGTTAATAAGTAAAATATCTTTCTTCAGCATGTCTTTGTCACTGAGCTGTAACAAACACAGGATAGAAAGATGGCCAACAGCCACCCTGTTTCCAAAGTGTCAGTTGTTGATGTGAAGCTATAGACTCAACATCTAGATATTTAAGATTGCCCTTTTGTTCAAGGCCTAACAGCATTTTGAATTCTTTTGGCTATTAGTACTCTGTTGAACTCAAAATAATTACAGTGCATTGTCATGTTATCTGTAGATGTTAATTCTTATTATAATAATCAATGTCATTTCTTGTTTCTGAAATTATTTTCTTGTATCTGTGAAAAATGCTTTATATTTAACATCCCACTGCCAACTTTATTAATCAAAGGCAAGAAACAAATGTACGGTATGTGTAATGGCTAGCTTCTTGAATTTTTTTTTTTACTTTGTTAGCATAATCTTTCATTTTGATATTTTATTTTGAATTTCTGTTAAGCATTAATTTGCAAATTTGTTGTTGATTTGTTAGTTTTGATCATGTTTTGCAGGAGGGTAGGACATCACCAGGTTTATTGCCATAGTAGAAGTTTCTGGTACTTCAATTTTCCTGGATGAATGTAACTTCATGGTGGCCATTTTAGTTAGAGAATAGCAAAACATTAAAACCTCATCTGAATTTCGATAAAAAATGCTAAGTCACAGAGAAATGTTTTTTGAAAAATGTATCTAAGAATGTCAGGAAACTACAATTGTACTGTTATAGTGTGTGAAACAAGAAAATAAGAAAAGAGTGGGGTTTAAGAAAGCCTCATGTAATGGCAGTCTTAGTAAGTCACTTTACTAAAGCTATAAGTAAAACAGTCTCATGGTCAGCAGACAGCTCTCTTTCTTTGTTGAGTGATTTTTAAGGCAGCTGTGGTATCGTCAATCGACGGGTAGGTAAGGATGGCTGGGGGTCAGTTATGCTCTTCTGGGTTGACAGCCTTGGATCTGTGGTAGAACAGGCAAACATGAGTCAGCAGGTCCTCTTATAACCACTTCTAATGTATCCATGTACTTAGCCCTGGTGGCCTCATATGAAAGAGCATGCTCTAGACATGTGATATCAATATATTCAATATTTGCTTTTTATTGCCTTGAGCAATTCTTGTGTACTGTGGCTTAGATGCTGTCTAACACATTTAAGTAAACTTTGTTACTCAAATATAAAGTTAGATTGTTGTTTCTTATGGTAATATCTAAACAGCTGCATCCTACCTTTTTTTGGCTGATTTCGGTGGTCTACAGTACACCAAAATCCTCCTGCATAAAAAAATTGGTGTACTTTATTGATTTTGGTGTGGTTATTCCATTTTTAAAGTGGAATTTCTCTATCACAAACCATTTCCTAAAGATGTTGGAGTCAGTAAAAAATGCTATTTTGAAAAAAAATGAATGATCAATACTCAGAATATTATTTGTTGTATGTTTTGAGCTGACAAATGTCAGACTTCCTCATTCATAATGTTAATTGTGGTGGAAACATTTTTTCTACACATTTTTTACTCGCAATCCATATTTTTTCTGTTATTTCTTCAAAATAATCACAAATTTTCAAGAATTTATATTTAAAGGGTTAAAAAGATGAAGTTTATTGTCAAGAAAAGCAAAAATTGTGTCTAAATGTTTTTTACAGAAATATACAAGGTCAGGTTGATCCGTCAATTGTCTTGACCACAGGTAAGGAAACAGTAAAAGAACATTGGAGATGTCGTAGTGGAAAGTGGAGGGAGTCTGTGTTAGCAGACGTCTGTTGGTCATTACACAGTGAAACACCTTCAGTGGACTGTAAGAGAAAAAAGACTGCCACCTGAGTACTTTTTGTGAACAATAATTATAATTAAAACAATTATAGATGTAAGGTATTTTTACAAATCTAAATAATTATTTTTAAAAACATATTACATTTTTCTCTAAAAAAGTGTTTTTTTATCCCACTGGATGTGGTAGATCTACTTTGGCCCGATTTGCATTCAGCACCCTCAGATCTGTAAAGAACAAAGGGCCCTCTGTACCAGTCTGCTCTCAGAAGGCAGCCTCCTGCTATCCCTGGCACACCAAAGCTCTATGCCACTAGGTTATCACCACGTTTAGGAGTTATTGTGATTTGGAGGCATTCACTCATAATCCTGCAGATGGTAGCTTCACACCATGGGCTCCTCAGCCAAGAACATACACCAAATGTGTGAATATGTGGTTCCTCTTGTAATGAGCAGCATTGCTACTGCAACAACACCATCATCAGTCGTGTAAAACTAACTGTCTCATGACGGTCTAAGTGAAAAATGATGGGAGCAAAAAAAGTTGTTTTTTAGAGCCTGAAATTCCTGTATGTAAAAGTATAAATGGAAAAGAGTATGACATGCAACATGGCCTTCTGATTAATTTCTGTTATATTTATTGCCTGTTTTTTCAGTGTCTTTTCACTTCTACATAAAGGACATTCTTGTGGTACTGTATGTCTCAAGAGACTGTAGGTAAATGAATATGTCATCAAACTGCAGGCAATCATTTCAGTAAAGCTTTTGGAGTTACAATTGATCATTCAGTAGTTTACCTAAGAAGTGAGCTTGCTGTCCAGCGACTAAGTACAGAGTGACAGCCATATTTAGACAGTGAAGCAGTCATTTAATATTTTTTACACTTTTGTGTTGTGAACTGCACTGACTTCTAAGGGATGATTGCTTCTTTCAAAATGGCTGCATACCTTTCCCCTGACTTGCACTTTGCTATAATCCAATATTTAACATTTGGCTGGAATGTGGTTTTGTCTTCACTTCCTTTGTTGAAAGTTTACCACACTGTGAGAGCTTGCATGGAATGTTTTGTAGTATTTAAAGTTTTATAACTTATTAGGCTTAATAGACAAAATAGAAAAACACATTAAAAGATATGTTTTTAAATCCAAACCTCTACTTTCAATATTGTCAGTACTGTATTGTTTGGACCACTTAAGTGCAATGAATTAAGGAAAGTATAAAGTATTGACTTTGTTATTTCTTTAGGAGGAGTTGACTGGTACCTCAGATTCTAAAACCAGTCTATGAAATTGTATGTACCTGCAGAAGAATGATAAATATTTGCAGCATTAATCTCAGAGTTATTTCTGTTTTTCCTTCTCATTTTTTGTGTAGTTGTTTTTCCCTGCATGGCTTAAAATCACTACCTTCTGTTTTAATGAGTTTGGACAAAAACATTTTGCACCCAGAAACAAGACTTCACATGACAAGTGAACTGGTATGCATGAGTAGGAATTGATTTGAAAGCCAGCCCACTGCAGCAATGTAATGGTCCGGAACAGGCCTGCATGTGGTAGTCATTAATAACGAGTAAAACATTTGTTGTTGGCAATACAAGCAATGATGTTCTGTGGCGTCAAATGAAGACTGGTAACATATCCTGCAAAGCACTTTTTCCTCCTTCAAGAAACAATGATATTTGTACAATGTGGAATGCACTGTACTTAACACTCCAGCTTTTTCAGAGAAAGGGTAAGATGGTTACCACAACATCAAGTATTCCCCTTGAGTTAGCTGTTGTGTGTGTCCATTCATTATTCTGTTGGGGAAAAAAGGCACTTGATGGTTTAAACCTCAAAGGTTTGTAGATTGGTGACAGAATCTCTTTGAGCTTGAGAGGTGCTTTGAACACAGGAAAGGTGCTCTATAAATAAAGTGTACTACTAATATTTAATGTATTATTTGGTTCTACCATTTAGGAATGCTCACGGTATTACGTTGTCTCCATGTGAGAACCGTGGTGTCACCAGTTCCATGTGAGAAGAACAGTTCAGCAATGAAGATCACCTTGTACCACATTAGGCCAGACTGGGTAGGTGATGGTAAACAATCCAATTCATGTCTTATAATAGATGTAATGAATCGACTTGTACCTCCATGGCCCAAGAATAACCCAGGATTTTATTAAGGGTACTGTAGTTGAAGTGAAGTATTAATGTGGGCACATTTACTCCAATCTGCAGGCTACAGTTTTTGTTTATACTAGAAATCATATAATGTTACCATCCATTCAGATTTATTTAATGTTCTTTGATATTTTTGTTTTCTCATAAACTTCCATCTTTTGTTAATCCTGTTTTTGATTTACCTTTATTAATGTTGTGTTTAATTATTTAATTTTTATTATTTTTATTTTATTTGTTTTTATGTTTTTTGCATTCATTCCTTGTGTTTTCAGATGGGGTGACTTCTGAGGAACTACCCTTAACCTTTCCATTTCAGGCTGGAGATTAGGTCCTTTCAGTGATTTATTGAAGTTGGAAAGTGTGGTTCTTTCTTGTGA
Organism: Erpetoichthys calabaricus; assembly: GCF_900747795.2. Lineage (NCBI taxonomy): Eukaryota > Metazoa > Chordata > Cladistia > Polypteriformes > Polypteridae > Erpetoichthys > Erpetoichthys calabaricus. The sequence continues at coordinate 48,979,887 of NC_041396.2, forward strand.
GTACTGTTTGGATTTCCTCTTCTGTTTTTATGGATAATAATATTAGGATTTTGATTTGGACTTGTTAGCTTTGGGTAGCCTGTTCTTTGGTATTTTTCCATTGCTTGTTATTTTTTATTATTCTTTTGATTGATATAAATAAATCCTTTATTTATAAAGTTTCTTCATTGGCCTTGTCCTTAAGTCTGAAGTTTTTACAGTTTACCCTTTCCCTTGAAGGGCATTTTTAAGAGCTTTGAACATTTAATATGTGTTGTTGAACTTTAAAAAGCAGTAACCCATCTAGGCATGGGCAGACCAAAGCTAAGGTGACCAGAATTTTTTGGGCCAATCTGGAGACATGGGGGGGGGGGCTATTTTTGGACCAATCCTGGGACATGGGGGGGGGGGGGGGGGGCTAGTGGAGCGTAGACTACATACGTCTCGAGAAGAATTCATGCCTGGTTGTGAAAATGCAGTTTCATTACGATGTGCTAGCGTACACGAACAACCGAGGACAAAATGGGGACATGTTTCGGACAACTGTCCTCGGAAAACGGGGACGGATGGTCACCTTACTAAAGCCTATCTGTGGAGTTTTGGGTCTGGAGCAGTTTTGGAAGACAAAATATTTTGAACCTGATTGAAATTTAATACAAACCTAGAAACAGCAACCATTATTTAAATATTTTGAAAAAACTGACAGAGAAAAAAAATATTTTATGAATAGGACATTTATCACTAGAAGAACTGATAACATGAATAGAAACAGGGAGAAAAAAATGACTTAATCTTATAGGTAATTTAAAATTGTCTTATCTGTAGCTCCCATGTGATACATTAGCATGCTTCTGAATAAATCCGGGACTTCAGTTATTTATTCCAAAGAAAAAGATGACCAACAATTAATTTTGTTGCTTTAAGGAATATGAGAATGTTTGTCACACGTCAAAGACTAAGCAGGGAGATCACATCTTCGTGTGACAGCTGTCACAAAACAGACCTAAAGATTAATTACATTCTGTCATCCATCAGAAACAGACTGACGGAATGTTCAATATAGGAAAAAGTAATGTCGAAAACTGTTAAATCTGAAGCCCCTAGAGAAAAAAATAGGGTGTTGTGAATGTTTCCTTTTTCTTAACAAAAATCTAAGCACAACAGATTTTTTAACACTTGAAGCATCTGCCCATCTATGCATTTTCTAGGCATATGTTTTCTAATGTAGTACCACAGGCAGCTGGAGCCCTGGTAGATCTAGCTATGAAGGATACATGAGTTCATCATGGTGCACATTCACACAAAACCAATTTGAATCACCTAGTAATCTAAACCACACACATGAAGACAAATAAAAAAGGATCCAGAAAAAAATGGTGTAAACATAAAAATAACACGCACATTTCACAAAAACAGTGTGCCTGCCAGAATTCTAACCCAGTGTCCCGTACCAGTGAGGTACCAGTCCTTACCGCTACACCATCACACCATCGCCTTTCATCAATTTAGTTTTTTTGATTCTGGAGTTGATTAATTCTAAATACAATGTAAAAAAATGTTAACATACTCTCATTAGTCAATCTGAATGCTTTTAGGGGGCAGCAACCAACAATCTAAAATGAATGAATAGACATTACTGCTCTCTTGAGCCTTGCCACCTTTGTTATTAATCTCTACTACTTTTATATTTATTGGTTGTGTAAACAGCTTGGCTTTGACTGAACCCTTTAAGAAATTTATTTCAGAGACTAATGGATGTCATTAAAAGCCTCTGTCTCCCTGGTTCTTCAAAATATTGACAAAAAGCTTAGTAGAATGCTGTGTGTTTAAAGTCGAAGAGCAAATCTCCAAGTCAATAGCAAACTTCCTACTGTTAGCCTGGTTTATTTGTCAATTTATTGTGGTAAAAGGTGCATTCATTTCTAGAAGTGATCTGGCTCATATGGGTCATATTGTTTTATAAAGAAACAATGTTTGACATTTTTAGAATTCTTTATACTAAAGCTTTTATTTACTTTTTCAAAGTTTTTGTTCTAAAGTTTCTACTCCAAATTTCCCTTTAAAGAAAACAAAAACTGGCAAATGTAACTAATACACATAATTGTTTAATTTAACCAAAAATATATTATTTCTCATAAATAGCTTTACACCAAAGCTATTATTTGATCAATTCTCTTTAACCTTCTCACAGCAGTTCATATGCCTCATAATCATAGCTATTTAATGATATAATGTCCTGGGACCTAGTGTGTAACGCCTTGTGTAGAATTCATACTAAAACATGGTGTACGAACAAAACTAGAAATATGCGTATGCACAAAAAAATTTGAATGCATAAAACTATGCATAAGCAAAGTTTCAGGCACTTTTACTTTATAAATCCCAATGAACGTGAAATTTAATGCACATGCACGCGCCTACAGCCCCACCACAGCTGCTCCCCAAATTTCACATATTTGAATATGCAAATCAACATAAATAACCCCTTCCATTCAATGTTTTTTTAAAAGACAATGGCAAAAGCATGTGTAAAAAAGAAGAATTTTAGTGAATGCGAAATGGAGGTCCTGCTCAGTGAAGTGCAGGCAAGGAAAAACGTACTATTTGGTGGCTTAGGCAGTGGTTTAAACAACAAAAGGAAACTGATGGAGTGGCACAGCAAGACAATGACACTCAAAAGTTCAAGTTCAGAAAGTTTTACAATGCCTGAAATAAAAAAGAACTGGTCAGATATGAAAGTTGACACGAAAAGGAGAATGTCTGAATGTCATACAGAAGCGTATTAGGCATAGAAAAAAGAAAAAAAATAGGGACCCAGATAAAAAAATATCTGTGCTGAGGTTAAAGTTGGACTTTAACAACTTAATCTCAAAAAATCCACTTTAATCTTGTAGTTTATTTTGTCATTAAAGTAGAAAGTCATAAACTACATCTTAGAATCGATGTTTAATTTACTAGGGTTCCTCAAATCCCATTGTAACTAAAGTATCATGTCAAATTCTTCATATTCTAAGTGTTCCCTGACCCAGTCATTAATCACTATGTCATTTTTAAATGGACTTTCTGTTATGCCAACAGGAGCACACAGGCAGTGATCGCCACACAGAATACATTATATTCATGATATTATAGCTCTTTGGACATTTTAAAATGCTGAGATGTGTACTTGATATCATTTTCAAGATGAAATGTATTAAAGCATGTATTAAACATGTGGGGACATGGTGGCGCGGAGGTAGCAATGAGCTGGCGCCCCATCCATGGACTGTTTCTGCCTCCCGCAATATGCTTGCTTTGATGCTTGCATCCATGAATTGAATAATTTATTGCAGCAGTAATGTGTCTGTCAAACGTACCAACACCCAATTTCTGAAGTTAACAATTTATCTGTAAAGTGTAATATACACACTTTTATGAATTTCATCATAAAAATTATATCAAGTGTAAATCCCTAGTATTCCAAAAACACACAGTTCCAATAGCTCTTGGAAATCTAAGTCATCTTTGATGACAATTGTCATCATGCGTAAACATGCTCTCTTTTCTAATTCTTACATTTGTGATGTCTTTTAACAAGGTTAAAGTAGCTATGGTAGTTATATTGGTGCACAGAATGGCCAAACTATTCTATTGTTACAGAATGGTTACAAGCAAGTGCCTTATTTTTGTAAATGATATGCAATTAATTTTGGTATATTTGATAACACCCGCATCATGGATGTGAATCTAAAAAAGAAAGGGAAACAACAAAGAAACAGTAGCACTTCTTTGTCGCTGGGTGCCACCCGTTTGGAAAACCGAGCAGAAACATGGGTTATGCAGGTTGTGAGGCTGCCGTGAAAACATCCTCGGCTTTAGGCCAAGTTTACTTTTTATACATCTCAAAGTGAGTGTGGAAATAGTTGTATAAAACATTTTTATGCATACACACCGTTTAAACATGACGCCCCTGGTCATGTCTTCATGTTTCGTGATGACTTAAACCTCTGTTTCTCTTGATTTCTAAGTTGAAACATCTGACCTCTCTGCATGTATCCAACCCTCCCTTATTTATTCCTGTGATGCTTTGTGCGTTTGAACCCTTGCATGGACCTAATCGCCGTGTATCTTGTTGTACATGCCTAAGATAACCAGGGTGGAAGTAAGAGACACAGACAAAAGTTGATATTGTAAAACACAGAATATTTGTTTACTCCAGTAAGTGCCGATAAACGCAGTCCTGTGTCACGTGATTTTCAAAGCACAGTTCAAGCAGACAATAACAGTTAAAAAATGCTAAAACCTAAAGCAAGAGAATATTTACAATATTTAATGACTCCAAAAATATGTGTATTGAAGAAAAGGAAAAAATAAACAAATGTTCTTCTTCCTCCTTAAATGTACACAACTGAGGAAAGATATTCCATACATTATATGATGAAGAAAAACTAGCAAACAAAAATAAAAAGTAGAGACAGATGCAAATAAAATCTATTTGCACTGAAAAAGCACAAACTCCTCACTGGTCCAAATTACTCAGCAGATCCGATAATTGCCAGGCAGTCAAAAGAAGACCTCTTATGGCTGCTCTACTATTTTATATGAGAGTAGGTTTTACTAGACCAATCTCAACCTACGTCTACCAGCATCAGCCAATTGCTGAAGACACAAAGATGTTCACCTCTTACTGTGCTCTAAGCAGGCAATTACCCTTGTCACACACGTGAGCATAGGAAACAGTCAATGGGCTTAACTAAAGATGGAACGATGGGTCAGAGGTTGATGGATCATCTGAAAGGAAAATCACCTGAATGTAGCCAGGTTCCACTTCCAGGCAATGCCCTGGTTTAATACAATTTATACTGTAAACTCATATTGACTAGTGCCCACCCACAGAAATCTAAATGATTTCCCTAAGTTTTGATTTGGGTGAGTCATAATTGATATATATGTGGAGTGGGGCTGAGTTCCATGTGTTCTGTCCAATCTAAGGAATCTTACAGAAAGAACAGATAACAAGTTTGCCCACAATAAATAACAGGATGAAGTACTGATGAAGGCATCTTCCGAAAGTCAAGGTTGAAAAATGAGGGTACATCCTAAATTGTGAGAAAGATTCATTGTTTGGGAATGCAATTCAAAGCTTCAGACATCTTGCAAGGTTAGAGAGAGGAAGATGCCTAGAAGGTAGCATCACACAGACCTCAGTTGGTGCTATGTTATTTTAATACTGAGATGTTGTTTGAATCCAGCTTTATTTTGGCACCAAGACAACTTCTGATATTTTCTTGTGCAGATTAAACAGGGTAGTCTGGCTGGTACCCCAATATTTTTTGGAATCCCCTAGTCTGTTCACCCAATCTCTATATATAAATAGATACACAAACCTGTACATATATCTCCTGTCAAAGTGTATAGTTTAAAGTAAATAAAATTCATACTTTTGGAAATATAAAATAAAATAAATAATAAATTTCTGCTTCATGGCACTGAAATTTCCTGTAGGACACAGTCCCAAGAGTTCCATTGGAAATTAATCATCTGTATGTATCATACAGCCTGTCAGCCTCTGAGTACATAAGGAGAAAGGTAAGTTAAATGTTAAGAAAAGTTCTGTCAAATGTCAGCTTAAGTACTGAATGCAACAGAAAACTGAAAAAACAAACACAGTGGGAAATAAGTAAGATGGAAGCTGACAGAGGACAGCATGGTGTCAAGTGAAAGAGAACAGACTCAGATATGTCTGAACTTAGCAAACAGCATACATTGACTGTCCTTTCAATTACATATTTTTTCCGCAGAGCTAATCTCTAGGTGTTACATTGCCAACCAATCAAATGCACATTGCAACTGCAGTACCCAGCCCAATATAACATTTTGTCCTTTAGCTAAAGAAAAAGATTGTGAAAAGTGGCATAAAATTTGTGTCAATAGATTGACAGACCAGGTAAGAAGAATATGGTAGACCTGTGAATGTAAAAAGGGATAGGACAAGATAAGGAGAAGGGGGAGGGGAAAGGGAAAGGCTCAGAACAGAAAGAAGATGATCCCACAGGGAGAGGGATACAGAGGAAATGATGGCACTGTTTCAGTCTCCTTGGAGCTTTGATTTGGTAATCTATTCATGCCTTATAATTATAAAGTTGTTTTCCTAAGGTGCTGACTGCCCCTTTGTATGAAGGACCAACTGGCTGCGAGGTCTCTGGAAGCTTCTGATGTATGTCTGCCCTTGAATTTGGACTATGGGCTGTTTGACTCTCTGAGTTGTGTCAATTCAAACCATACAAATTTTGATTTAAACTGAAGCCTGAAGAAAAGAACCACCTTCTATAAAAGTAAGACATGCTCAGCATCAGCTGCTGCAAATCCTTACTGATCATTTATAGACCTGAAAACATGTTGGTTTTGGCTTTTCTGATTAGAACCACGATAGTGGAGCAACCTCTATGTGGGGAGTTCAGTTGCAGGCTTTTGATGAATGATTCACAACCTGTTTTTCTGCAGGTGATGAAAATCCACATAATATGCTTCAAAGAATCAAAATATAAATGAGATCAAATATGGCACATTATTCTTTGTTATAGCACACAAACATAATAATGCAAAAGACATGGCAATGGTTTTAGACATTAGAGAACAGCTCACTGTAAGTGTTGCCAGAGTTAATTGAGGACAAGCAAGACTAGAAAACTGCAGTAATTTCAATATGTTAATAAATACAATGTTCTTAAATAATAGCCCAGTAGGATAATACATTACGCCACATATGCATTTTCCTTTTCTGATATACTCAATCATATCCCTCCTGTACAGCTAATAGAAGTTAGTTAGTATGTCACTATGATTTTGTTATAATTAGGCCTGAATGGGAAGGCCAAAACCAAACACACCTCTCACAAAACAAATATAACTTTTAAATTTATCTAATGTATACATTTTAATGATGAATTGAGAATTTCAAAATTACAAAATTGAAAAGATTAAGAAAATCTTAAAATACCAAAATTCAAAATTTAAAAAATGCTGAACATAAAAATCAAAAAGAGGGAGAAAATTACAAAACAAATGAAAAGAGTAAAGAACTAATAATTCACAAGAAAGATCCGTAACAAACCAAAGTTCAAAATTTAAATGGCTAAAAAATATGAATGCAACAAACCATAATAATTCTAATATCCATTATTAAAAAACAGCAAAGCAACACAGAAAAGAACACAAGGGATGCCGACCAACAAAAGTGAGCAAATACTACAGCAAACTGGCAGCAGGTGTCTTAAATCAGACCCTCACGGGACTAATGATCTAATTAAGGAATCACTTGGGACCTCTTATTGACCGAGACTGGAGTAAGGCAGAGGAGACAAAGAGACAAAGCAACACAAAATGTAAACTAAACACAGATTAAAGAACAAGGATTGATTAATACTGCGGTGGGTTGGCACCCTGCCCAGGATTGGTTCCTGCCTTGTGCCCTGTGTTGGCTGGGATTGGCTCCAGCAGACCCCCGTGACCCTGTAGTTAGGAATATAGCGGGTTGGAAAATGGATGGATGGATGGATTGATTAATAAAAGTGAGAAATCCAAACCTAACAGATTTATCCTTTGCTTTGTTTTACATACATATATACATATGTTTTTTTTTAAATATATTTTTATATAGATTTCCCTCACATTTATATACCTATAAGTATTTAACTTGTACTGGGTACATGTGAATCTATTAAACCTAGAAATTAATAACATTTCTGATTATAAAGGTGCAGAATGGAAAAGGGGACATAAATAGAATTCTATTGATTATATTTCAAGTGTTTTTTCTAGCATTTGAATTAAATGATAATAATAGGCAGCCACCATAGCCTGCTACTGTTGCCTGTTAGTTGTTGTGTTTTAACATCTAGGTGTGTTTTGTTGGAAGTCATTGAGCAAACCCGACTTTGGATATTTCCTTAAAATCAACCAACCTAGACACAGTTGAATACATAGCCAAGAATGCTGTCTGCAAGCACCTCTAATAGGTGACTTCTTTGTAGATTCTAGATTCTTGTACCGATATATAATTCAAAATTGTATCAATATGTATCTCTTACAACTTGTAGAGGACATACATTCTTTAGGAAATGGTTTACCAATTATAATTGGTCATCTTGATCTTGCTTCAGATGTTATTTTACACAATGGCTGAACTAGAGTATGTAAAGAAGGAAATAAATTTTGGTTTAATAGGTTACAAATGTTTTGTAAAATTGTAACTACAGTATACAGTATAATTAAGACAAACAAGCATTCTCATTGCAGGGAATAGAATATGATTACTCAAGTTTATCTTGGACCTTGAAATCAAGCTGATGCTTGTCCATTATTTACTAAGAAATATAAAGTGGCATAGCATCTGCATGCAAGGAAAATGTTTATTCTGAGTTCTTCCCTGAATTCACAGAACAACTGCACTATTGCATAAGCGTATAAGAAGTGATTCAATAGCAGCATTGAAAAGGAGAGAAGAAACAGAAGAAGTGCTTTTCCATCAACTTTACAATTACAGTTTAACAGAGAGATGGGTCTAGATATTTTTGATCACATTCCGAAACTCCAAGAAATTCAAATTTAAGTTGACATACAGAAAATGACAAAAATAACTCCAATGTTATTAGAACAAAGCCAATCCCATTATTACAAATAAGGATTGTGTACTGTACGGTACTTACACTTGCTAATAGTCTGTTCTGTTTTCTTGGCTAGCAGTATATTATACTATATGTTATATTTACATGCACTCACACCAACTCCATTTAAAATCAGCTTTTCATCAGACACGAAAATCTTTAGGATGGTAGAAGAAAGCCTATGTGCCCAGAAGAAAAAATGTCAAGCTCCACTCAGACTGTGACAGGAACAAAAATTTAAATAGTCCTCAAACTGTGAGGCTGCAGCCTCCACTGCACCACTTAGTCACCCTAGTGAAAGCCATTTTGCTTTGATTGTGAATTAAAAAATATTTGATGATTTCATTAAAAGGAAGAATAGACCTGAGATTACAGCCAGTATTGTTTCTTGTCTTTTTCTAACTATAACTGTCAAAGGTTCCTTCAACAAGAACTGAAAAATTAGATGGATGAATGTGGGAAAGGGTTGTACAAAACAATCAAGAAAATGATTACAGTAAGAATGCATGTATGGAATGTAGAGCCTCCATGGTTTGTGCCCTTCCATATCTAACATTCTAAATCATGAATTACTTTGCTTTGAAAGCCACCTTATGATGGAGTGTGTTCCTAATATTGCTTTATAAAGTAAGGCCTGAGTCAGGTGTTTAAGACATAAGTTTCTATGGCATTAAAGCTTTTTTTTGTTTGCAGTTTTTACCATAATGCACTTTTTATATCTCACTGATTTCTAATAGCTCAATATTTCTAGTGGTGTTTGTAGGAAAATACAACAATTTTGGTAAATCTGACATTTTCAATAAGATTTAAAGAATTTATAGGTCTTTTTTTTTATTTAGTTGCAAATGTTCTTAGTGTCCTTGGATAGTGTCTGCTAATTAGAGCTTACTGTTCTCAAAGTATTAAAGTAATTAGCTCTCTTGTGTTTACTTGTGCTTTTATAAAAGAGCTTGGCATTAAAACTACCAATACTAAAGGTCACTGAGGCAACTCTTCAAACCCTAAATAGAGAGAATTAAATCAAGATGGCATTTTGGATCTAAAATATGTTATTTAGAGCCAGTTCCAGCTAGGAGTTGCACATATGAAGCACTTTTTAACTTGTGCATGAATCTACCTGAATAATATATATAATAGAGTAGCTATCAAAAGTCTACATACCTTTATTGACATTTCAACAAATTTTACACATGTATGCAATAAAGGAATGGAAAGGGTATTCAAATTTCTTGGAATGATCGATTCCTTTTTCACATAAATAGTGTTAGTTATAAGCTCTTATAATAGGTGATAAAAGGTCTGAAATTATTTGTCTTGATTTCACAGAGAGAAACTGTATAACAAAGGGGGACCGGGCTCTTTTTTCTGAGGAGACTGCATTCCTTTAGCATGGGAAGTGACATCCTTCACATCTTCTATAGCTCTGTGATGGCCAATGCAATTTTCTATGCTATGGTGTGCTGGACTGGTAATATCACTTCAAGAGAGGCCCACCAAATCAACAAGCTAATTAAAAGGGCATGCTCAGTTAATTGGTGCACTTTGGACCCCCTAGAGGTAGTATTAAAAGAGAGAACTGAGTGCCATTATTATCCTTTTAAGTCAACAATATTCTTTTAAGTCACGCTGGTGTGTGTTCAGACCATAGTGTGTGTGTGTGTGTGCGTACTGTATATGCCTATTGTATTAATTATTTTATTTAAAGAATTTTACCTTGGGGACAAATAAAGTTTAATATTTGTTGATGCATCAATCCACTAAACATGCTTATCCAGGGCACGGAGAAGCTAAAGCCTATTTCAGCAAGCAACAAGTTCTTGTACTTGACAGCCCCTGGACAGGGTGCAATTGATCAAAGGAAGAACACACACACACACACATTAGGGACCAATTTAGCATCGCAAATTCACTTAACCAGCATGTCATTGTTCTGTTCGAGGAACCATGAGCAAACCTACGCAGACCCTCAAGAAAATTCCACACAGGTGAGGGAGCACCTGGGAACTGCTTTCTACAAGGCAGAAGCACCATCACTGACTCACCATGCGCCTAAGTCATTGACATATTCACATTAATTGTGGCCTAAAAAAAAATTGTGGAAAAAAAATACCCCTTCTTTGATACTTATTTTAGTAACATGATATATCCGTTGGTGGGGGCAACCCCACCTTGCCACTCTTTAAATTCTACCCATTATCACGCTGACACCTGTGAAAAAACAAATCAAAATTATGCCTTTTGTCTGATTTAACTTAATCTATAAAACGGTAGCACTGATCTTAATAACCATAAACTTAGCTATTCCTTGTTGCTTTTGTGTGCTCTTACTTGCTCATCTCCTTTTCAAACAACTATAGTTATGAAGGAAATTTCTGCTTAAATTTTTCCAGGGTTTTCTGGAGCTATAAAAACCATCTACATGTAATTTCTGGGATTTATATACCCAAGAAAATTAATTCTGTGATTGTTTTCTTGAATAGTGCCGTCATTTAGAAATTGACTTTTATTTAACACTTTATTGGATGTATTTTTGTTTTGAATATGATTGCTGTCATTTTGTGGATGCAGTTGTCATGATGCAAGTCCTGGTTGCTAAGGGTGTGGCCTCTAGGGTCATTATATTGGGGGTCAATTGGTGAAGGGTTACAAGGTCATCTTAATGGCGATTTTGTATCCAGGATTGGACAAAATTTATCAACCTCCAATTCTTTTGATACTTGATTACTGATTCTAAAAATAAGCACTGTTTTTTTACTTAGATTTTTGGTTTGTGAGTCTTGATTTTGACTTGATTTGATATACTTTGTTAATCCCAGAGTGGAAATTGTCTTTTTGCATGACCTTTTTGGGGTCAAAGCACAGTGCCAGCCATTGTACAATTTTTCAGGTTAAGGGCTTGATTTGATTCTGAAGTCTGTTCCATTTTTTTTCCAGTGCTCTCTTACAAAAATAAAGTACATTTGAAGTATATTTTTTAAATATATGGTTACGAACATGAATATATCTTAAATGATACCACAATATAATTTCAAGCATAAATATTCTACAATATTGTGCAGTATACTGAAATAATATATACATTGCTGCCATTTTTGTATATTGCAATTATTTTCCAAAATATAAAAATGTTTTTAAAATATATTTTAGTAATAAATTGTAAAGCACATATAATACAACATACTTTTAAATATATTGTAATTTCTAGCTGTAATATACTATACAATATAATTTACAGTATAGATATTACAATACTGCGGTGGGTTGGCACCCTGCCCAGGATTGTCTCCTGCCTTGTGCCCTGTGTTGGCTGGGATTGGCTCCAGCAGACCCCCGTGACGCTGTGTTCGGATTCAGAGGGTTGGAAAATGGATGGATGGATGGATATTACAATATGTTTTTGTCTTTTTGTATATTAACTATTTATGAATAGATGCTCTAATATTACAGATGTATTAATCGTTAAAATCCTTGTCCTAACAGTAAATTTACTCATATCTAGATATTGAGAAGATATACATTTAACAAAACAAAACAATTTTACTGGAAATGTGAAAAATATAAAGCTTACAATACACGTTTCAGATTGGAATACATCACATCCTTTATTTGCTGACACCAATAAATTGGATTTATTGGGAAGCCTGTGTTTATTTTTTCTTCAGGCAAAGCATAAGCGATAAATGATCTTTTACAAACACTGTAATGGGTGGCCGGGTCCCATGCCCAGCTGGGATGCCCCGGCTGTATATGGTCCGGGGATCAGCCATGGGCTCCTCACTACCTCCCCCGGGACGTTTGGTGGCAGCTTCCCTGGCTGACGATGGTGCCTCAGTTCCCCGCAGGGTTTCATGGGAGATGGAGTTCTCCACAACCCTGTGGGGATCTGGGATGGCCGCCAGGGGGTGCTGCATGGATCCCGGAGCCCACCTGGATAACTCTACAGCCCCACCTGGAAGTGCAATTAGCCACAGGTGATCAAGCACCTGGAGCACTTCCAGGTGGGCTATAAAAAGGGCCAGCATCCACCACTCAGGAGCCAGAATTGGGAGGAAGAGGACGAGGTTGCCTGGTAGGAGTGGTGGTGCCAGAAGAAGGGTTTGTTGATTACTGAGTGCTTTGGGACTGTGTTGGGCCTGTGGGCCATGAGGAAGACGTGCCCCACGGCTGAAGAAAAATAAAAAAGTGTGTTTGTAAATAAAAAAGTGTGTTTGTTTTTTACATGTGCCTCTGCATCAGTCTGTGCCAGGTCGGGTGCTATATAGCGCTTTTTACACGCAAATCAAAACATTACAGTATATTTCATGTCTTATACACAATGCATATACAGTACAAATATGTTTGTTAAAGTATATTAATTGAAATGTATGTTTGATTGTATTTCATATATAATCTTAAAAACATATATTTAAATTTCATGTATTTGACATTATATTGCAATATATGTCCACATGTTTTTGAGGGGTGGCACAGTGGCGCAGTGGGTAGCGCTGCTGCCTCACAGTTGGGAGGCCTGGGGACCTGGGTTCGCTTCCCTGGTCCTCCCTGCGTGGAGTTTGCATGTTCTCCCCGTGTCTGCGTGGGTTTCCTCCGGGCACTCCGACTTCCGCCCACAGTCCAAAGACATGCAGGTTAGGTGGATTGGCGATCCTAAATTGGCCCTAGTGTGTGCTTGGTGTGTGGGTGTGTTTGTGTGTGTCCTGCGGTGGGTTGGCACCCTGCCCGGGATTGGTTCCTGCCTTGTGCCCTGTGTTGGCTGGGATTGGCTCCAGCAGACCCCCGTGACCCTGTGTTTGGATTCAGCGGGTTGGATAATGGATGGATGGATATTTTAGACTATATTGCAATATATTTCATTTTTGAAAGAGTTGACCTTTGGTTTGTCCTTGGCTCTGTCCTTTCTCCTGATCTTCACTCAAAATGTTTTTCAATTGACTGCATTTTCTGCTGTCAGCATGGCTCTCACCCGTCAACTAGCTGCTTCCAGTCTCACAAATCTCATATTTTTTCCTATCCCTGCACACACACCTTGCTAAAACACAATGTAGACATTTTCTTGCATATATATACAATGTAAAATAACACTCTGACACATTAAAGGAGAAAAAAAAAAACAAGTACAATTTTCATACAAAGTTCAACACAGTGGCTAAGTTCACTGCAGGAAATGCCCAATGTGCTTAAAGGGGGAGATGGACACACTTTCTGTATGGGTGCCAAAATATTGAATTCAGTTCTAATGACTTTAATTTTGTATAGTGCTCTTCATTGACTGCAGAGTCAGATCACGGCACAAAGTTCACAGAAATGCAATCATAACATTTTATAAATTACTAACTACATAATGCATACACATAAAGGGACTGATTTGTTTAAACACACCGGCAAGGCAAAGAAGTTCCAAACAGATTGACATAATAGAACCTATCAATATCTGTCTATTAACATAATTGTTGAGCTATGGAAGAGAGGAAAACAAAAACTCGGCAGCATCCCTTCAGAAAATAAACCCCTGGGGATATATGGTCATTTATAACAAAAAAGTCACATGTTGGTAACACTCCTGAAGACCTAGCCAAACTTCACCCCATTCTGGGCATTCTACAGAAGACTCTGTGGTGGGCCATCTAATCTAATGACCAAATCTTTCTATACAATGATTCCAAGACTCCCAGGATCTGAGATGTCTTTTCATTGGCATGGAAACAGCTTGGCAGTGGAGGAGTAGCACCAAGTTCAAGAGCGGGAAACTGAACAAACAGGGTTAGTAACAGTTCATAGTTATTGTATCAATTATATCTTTTTATACAAACAGAGATACGTATATCCACTGCTCCATTCTGGTAGACAGACAGATAGAAGGAGACGGTAAGAGCTGGGTATGAGGGAGACTAACAGTTTTTGAGGCAATCGGAGGAATTGGGCAAATGGCCAAGGCAGCCTACCTGTTAGTGAGGTACCAGACCAAGTGTTGAAGTGAGAGCTTGTAACATTACACAACATTTTTGAAACTTCTTAATCCAATTCAGCGTCATGAGGAGGCTGGCTGATCAAACTAACCAGCACATCTTTAGGAATCCGGGTGGAAATCCATGTTCAAACTTCTCACGGCCATTGACTGGGAGGGGGCTTCAAACACAGAACACTAGATTCATGAGATGGCAGAGCTGCCCACTGCTTTGAAATGATTTAATTTCTGTTTAATCACCTGTTCATTGTGTGTTTTGCTGAATAAGTAACTGTTGTATAGTTACTTTGATTCACTTTGTTCCAGGTTAGGATGGCCCACAGCAGTTTCAGTGCTCATGAATTTTACCTGATGGTTGTGATAATAAAAGCTTTCGGTTTGATTTATATGATTTTAATGTCATTGTAAACTTTGATAGATACCATCTGCAACTGCTAAATCATTATTCTAGGAAATGCCCAGCTTTGTAACATTCGTTTGACCATAATTGGCAGTATATTATGCTGCACTATAAAATGTGTCGTGAAAAGGGTGAGCTCACAGAGAAAGCAGTTGCTAATTAATCTTTTAGCATTACTTATAGAACGATCCTGGCCAGAGGTTCTTTTTCAGAACAGCTGGACCATCCATTTGGCCTATTAAGAGTAAAAATGATAAACTGCTCTGGAAGTGTAGAGTATCAACAGAAACAGCACAAACAAGAGAGACTGGAAACATTTCTTAGATAAATATTACCAAAGACCATATGCTTTCCAAAAAATGTGTTTTAGCACAGCAGTTTTGGCGGAATATAGTTTCATACCTTACTTCATTTTTGATTCTTTTACACAATGAATAATAATAATTTGCTTAGTCCTGCATGGTTTTTTTCCTTTAAAATTAGGAAACAGTAATCTTGGACTGGTAGCACTGGTTCTGTTTGATGATTTTCAACTCATTTGCTTGTCCTTACTTTCTTTAAGGTAATTTCCACTTTTATTATATAGAAATAAATACCTCAGAGAGGCATTAGATATACCCAGATCATAGTTGTGACTAGAAGGGTGATTTATGAGTGCACAGATGGTTATGCCTTTGGAAACTACTGCAAAAAAGAAAAATCTGTAATATGTGTGACATGTGCTTTAAGGTGTGCACCTCAGTGTCATAGTTTGATATTCTGACATTGGTGTTTAACTTAGTATATCAACAGCAAGGGTCCCATAGCCTGTGTGGCAACAGACATCTTGAAGTGCATAGAGACAGTGATAAATGTGTAGAATCACCTATTATTTTGGTTTATTATCCACTTAACAATATGCAAATTGTAATCTGGCCATCATGTTTTTGTCGCTAACTAGTGGTTTGCACCTTGCAGTGTAGCCTCTGTATTTTTGTTCATGATGTCTTCTGCATATATTAGTCTCTAACACATACAAATCTGCCTCCTGAAGACTGTACTGATCTGTTGGACAGGTGCTTGGGCATTTTTCTTTACCATAGTGAAGATTCTTCTGTCATCAGCAGTAGAGGTCTTACTTAACCTACCAGTCCCTTTGCAATTACTGAGCTCACCAGTGCATTCTTTCTTCTTAATGACATTCCATTCAGTTGATTTAGGTCATCCTAAGGTTTACTGATGTCTCAAATGATTTTATTCTTGTTTTTCAGCCTCACAATGGCTTCTTTGGCTTTCATTGGCACAACTCTTATTGTCATGTTGAACAATGGCAACTGCAGATTCCAAAGGGTAGTCTGTAGGTAGAAACAAGCTGATGTATCTTATTCCTGCACTAATGAAGCAATGAAACCCATCTGAGGAATCACAAACACCTGACATGCCAAGTGCCCCAGACAAGATGGTGCCCTAAGTTGGAGGGACCATATACAATGAGCGTTATAAGTTCTAATGGTGTGAATGAAATGTGTGCAAATACCCTTAAATAAAAGTCTGCAATGTGCACTTTAGTCATGTCTGAATTGTTTGATTTGTAATTTTAAACCGTTGAGCAGAGGGGTAAATCAAGGTAAAAAGTGTCTTTATCCAAAACATTATGGAGGGCAAACAAACCATCACAAAACAGATGCCAAGCATCAGTTTCTACAACACACATCTTTATTTGGCTGTGGGAAATGTTTTCCAGTCATACCCCACCGGTGCAGCACCATGCACAGTACAATAAGCACAATATGCACAGTCAAAGCACCAATACAGCACTTCTGTTCTCTCTCTGTCTGCTTCCTCCTCCCCTCTTCCTTCAGCAAACATCGTCCTCCTCCTCCTGACTCTGCCTCCTGGAGCACTGGCAGCAGGCTCCTTTTATGCTGCATCTGGAAGCACTTCCAGTGGCCCAATAGCATGATCCGGAAATACTTCTGGCTGAGGCAGAAAGCCAACATAGTAGGACTTGGCAGCCCTTGCAGCACCCCCTGGTGGCACCCATGGAACCCAACGTGGCTGTGTTGAATTCCAACTCCCATGGAGCCCTGTGGGAATCCAATGCACCGCTGCAATGCAGGAGGGCTGCCATCTATCGCTGGGGGGTAGATAATGCCCTGAGCATGTTCCACCACAATATATATAAATAAGAAGAGAGAGAGAAAGTGTGAAGGGAGAGCACTTGATAATGCTGCTCCCTCACAGCTCCCAGAACTGAGACTGTTTCTGCCCTAGAAACTGTCTATGAAGATATTGCACTCTTTGAAAAAACAATTCTAAAAATATAGAGTGTCCAAGGAAACCCTTAAAACACACAAAAATCCCAAACAGCAAAACATTATTGTGAGCCAAACTATGTCGAAAAAAAGACTTTGAAGGTACAGTATGACTGAACTTGTCGAAAGGACAGATATAGAAGACTTAAATGAAGAACACAAAACACTTCATAAAGCATTTCTGTAATAAGCTATCAAAGATAAAATAACTTTAAAGTGGCACTGTTCCCATTTTAGAATATAAATGCTTAACGTTTTATTGTTCTGTTAATGATGAAAATAAAGCATGAAAACTAGTGTTTATCTTTAGAAACAATTGTTGACCAGCAATGTCAGTCAGTCATTTTCAAACCCGCTATATCCTAACACAGGGTCACAGGGGTCTGCTGGAGCCAATCCCAGCCAGCACAGGGCACAAGGCAGGAACAAATCCCGGGCAGGACACCAGCCCACTGCACGGCACACACACACACACACCAAGCACATACTAGGGCCAATTTAGGATCATCAATGCACCTAACCTGCATGTCTTTGTACTGTGGGAGTATACCGGAGTACCCAGAGGAAACCCACGCAGACACGGGGAGAACATGCAAACTCCACGCAGGGAGGACCCAGGAAGCGAACCCGGGTCTCCTTACTGCGAGGCAGCAGCGCTACCACTGCGCCACTGTGCTGCCCACCAGCAATGTTGTTCTGGAAAATATTTAAAATATTTAAATTAGTAGTATTCATATCTTAAAAAAGACTAAAACACATGTATATGATGTTTACATATTATTAATATGAGTATATATTGTCATGCACGCACGCATAGGGAGCTGCGTAAAGACCTGACAAGCAGCATAAAATATCATGCCAGGTGACAAAGATGGGGTACTAACCTTTCTCTCTTTTATTCCTACAGAAAGACAGAAACAACACCGCCGTAACTTTGACCAGGTTCCCTAAACCACGCACCACCATCCCTTCCTCTGGTTCCATCTTGATGACGTCATGGCTCCCATACAGCACCTCGGTTCCTTCCCAGCATTCCATTCATCTTTTTCCGGTCCCACCCCATAAATGCTCCCTTCACCATATCCAAAATGTCTGCTGTTATGATAAAATGTCATATATATGACTGTATTCTTTATTTTGATTTGAAATCTGTACAGTACATGGCCGGCAACCCCAAACCTTTATGAGAGTTTGTGTATTTATTACAATATGTATGTATGTATGTATGTATGTAAAAACTTTCATATTATTATGAGTTTAGAAATAGTTCTTCTTAAGTATGCTGGTAACTTTTTAACAAGGAGAATATTTTGACTACATTCAAGTAGCAGAGGTAAAAGAAACATGCTTAATTTTAAAATCATTATTTTGGAATATTGTACTGATTACATTGAATTACAGGCTTTGGATTTTTCAAGACGAACTCTGCATGTAGAAATGTGTATTCATTGTCTACTGCAGTCACATAAAAATAAGGTTTGACCTTGAAAAATTTGCAACAAAAGCAGTTCCAGTGGTGTGTGACTGAGAACATCACCTTTTAAAACATATCCAAATCTGAAAGAATCCATCCATGGGAACATTTTGGGAATTTTTCAATATGGCTGCAAGGCTACTTACCGCAAAAAAACTGTTTAAAAATTATTGTACTAAACTTGGCTTATGATAATTGTTTTACTGCTAATTTTTAATGTTGATTTCATATTTGAGGTAAGATAAAAAAGATGTTCAGAAATGTATGAGTTATATGATTTAAGACTTGCTCATGTTGCTGTTGAACTGCTGTATGCTTCTTACTTTGATTTCTTGTTGCAATTTCAGAGTAATTCTCAATGCCATTTGTAGTATTATTGGTGCTGAAATTTGCACACATTTGTTTTTTTATGTGCTTTCACAGGGTATGACAGCATTTTACCCAGACTGACAAGATTAATGCATTCACCACTTCACCAGGCCCTATCATCATGTCCCATGGTTTCCAATGACACTAAGCTGTGCTTGTCGTTTCCTTCAGAGGACCCCATGGTATCAGCTAGAGCAGGGGTCTGCAACCTTCACTATCAAAAGAGCCATTTTGCTCCCTCTTCCTCCAAAGAAAAATAGTCTGGAGCCGCAAAACATAACACAGCTTATAAACTTTTAAAAGTTTTAATCTTTTTTTAGATTTTACATGTTACAACCACGGAATACAACAAACAGAAGTGCAGTGTGCATGTGTAGGCCTACTTTGAAATAAATTTAACTGAACTCTGCAGGCCTATTTGAGTCCTTCCTATACCTGTATAAAATTAAAATAAAAAGTAGCCCACTTTAATATAAATAAAACATTTAGCTGTAGCTTAGCAGCTTTAAAAAAGTAAACATAAAATTCCATTTCAGTGTGCTCTCATCCTCTTCAGGTTTCCCTCTCAGCCAGCAATCAACTGAAGCACCTGAACATACAAAAAAACCTACATCAGCTCCGGGTCTGAAATAAATGTGTTTTTTTTTTTTTTTTTTTTAAATATTAGCCTATTAAATGCTATTGTTCTCACCTGTTTAATGTGACTTCTGTTTCTGAAGTTCGCTGCAGATCATCTCTAGCACTTTGAGCTACTTTTTGTATGAAAATGTGCTATATAAATAAATGTTGTTGTTGTTCTATGTCGGGGCTATACGATGTGACTTTGACCTTCACACAGGACTGCAGGCTCATGTGTGAGGTGGGAGAGATATTTGGACTTTATGAAGTTCATTCTTGAGAAAACTTGCTCACATAAGTATGTTGAGCCAAAGATGGACAGGACTCCAAATGCATATTTTTTCATGTTCATATATGTTTCGGGAATGGCACTCCATGTATTGAAAACAAGTTTGTCGGGTTTGGGGAGGTTTTCAATATCAGTCAATTTGTGCTCTTTAGCGAGAGTAGCCTTCTGACGGGCGACTTCTTCAAGATCCGCTGTCAGGCATTTGAACTTGGACACCCATAAATCTTTATCCGCTATGCGGCCAGTTCAATTTCTAGATCGGGCTTACTTACTCCTGTGAATGCGGATGTGTTCAGCAGGGATGGGTCGATGTCCAGGGAAGGAGAGAGTGTTTTTTTTCTTTCTGAACTCACTGAATCTTTCTCTAAATGCAGCTTGCATTGCAATAATTGTACGGTGGAAATAATCACAATTTATGTGAATGTTCACTGCTTTGAACTCTCTCAGGGAGGGGAAGTGAGAGAGTGTACCTTTCTGTACATCTCTGGCAAACACTGTCATCATGCGCTCAAACACCAAAACATTTAAAGTCAGAGAATAGATGCTCTGATATTTTTATGAACGATTCTTTCATGTATTCTCCGTCTGTGAACGGCTTACCCCTCCTTACGATCTCTTGAGCTGCCACAAAACTAGCAGCTGTAGTTGATTGTGGAGAAGTGATCCACTTTTTGAAAGTATGTTTGCTCTGTTCAGCTTTCCGTTGCAGTTCCGAAATTGCTCTCTTTCGCTCATCTTCACTTGGGTATTTTTCAGTGAATGCTGAGTGCTTGTTTCGAAAATGTCTTTCAACGTTACATTTTTTGTTGTTCGATGATTTATCGCCACATATTAAGCACACCGGTAAGCCAGCGTCGTTGGCGGTGAAGGCAAATGCTTCTGTCCACGCAGAATTAAACTCTCTGTTCTCTTCTGGGATTTTTCATTTTTGGGATTTATTCATGGTTAGTGCAGGGGTCGCACACTCCAGAAGCCACCTGCAGGTAAAGGCGAGGGCTATAGACGTAGATGTGACGCATATTTTAGTTGACAAATTATAAATAAAAATAAAAATTAGATGTTAAAGTGTATAACAGTAGTAGTAGTAAATAAACATTATATATATTACATATATTATATACAAATTAAATTAAGAAATTGCCGTTATTCATTTTCATGTTTTTTGTTTTTTTTGTCAAGGCCAAAAGGAGCCATTACAAGGAGGCTGAAGAGCCGCATGCGGCTCCAGAGCCGCGGGTTGCCGACCCCTGAGCTAGAGTCTTGGCATGTCTCGCTGATATCTTAACCATGATAAAGGAGCACCATCTCCTGCTCAGCCTGGCCAAGACAGACCCCCTTGTTATCTCAGCCACCCTGTCTTTTTCAGCTTGGCTCATTATCACTGACACAGACCAAGGCAGTAGGCAACCTTGAGGTGGTTATCGATGACAAGCTATCTTTTACCAATCACATTACCACTGTCTCTTGGTCTTGCAGATTCAGTCTGTATAATCCACACGACCCAATTCCTGGTCCAGGCTTTGGGCTTGTGTGACGATGCAGGTTTGGCGCCATGCTCCCATCTGCTGTCTGGGAGCCCTTAACCCGACACCATCGGTAATGCTACCGATGAGCTAAGCAGTGAGGCAACAACATAGCAAGGAGATGGTACAAAAGTGCCAAGTGCTTTTATTAAAAATCAAACAAAACAATGTCCAAATAAATAAATGCAGTGCTTCCCAAAAAGAGTCATTAAATAAATAATCCATAAAACAAACATGGAGGTTAAAAACAATAGAAAAACAATCTTTAAAAACAAGGTTACAACAATGCTGGAAACAGTACTTTAAAACATTTACAGAGCCCGGTGCTTCTTTTACCCTAACGTCTCTCCTGCTTCTCCCGTTTGGGCCCTGCAGCAGGCGAGTTGCTCTCTCAACAGCTGACCTTCACTACGCTCGACCGGTCTGGAGGCCTCCCAATTCCTGGCTTTGGTCACGCACTCATCCCAGACCGAGACTTGGTTTCCTTGATGACCAGGACGCTCACATCAAGGACTTCACCCACCAAGCCTCCCGACTCCCGCTACCTTCCCGGCCTTACGCGACCAGTCATCCTTCTGCAGGTCACTCCCATTACTCCCAACAATGCTCAGCGGGAGTGACCGTTTCCTTCTGCCCCCACTGAGTGGCCTGTCTGCGAGCCTCCACGCACATGCTCGCTCACACCGGCTCTTTCACCACACTGCTTCCTGCTCTCCAGCAACCTCCGTCTTTCTTTCTCTTTCTTTTTTTCATTTTCTTTCTTCTCTCCTCTAGCCAGCTCACACTTCTCTATATGAAGGGGAACATGATAGTCGAGGCAATCAGCAGCTCCTGGGAACAATTACAGATGTGGACCGTTTCTCACCTGTGCACTTAGGCGAGAAACGCCCACACCACGACCTCCCCAGGAACCGCGTCGGCCACACACCTCCACACCCCCTTGCTAAGCCGCGAGCGCGGTGATTATTTATTTTAAAATGAGCCTTTGATGGGAGCTGTGGACACACTATACCACATCTTGTCACATCTGGACTATTGCAACTTGCATGTTCTGTCAAACCACAGCAAATGATTCAAAATGCAGCAGCACATCTGGGGTTCAACCAGCTGATGTGGGCACATGTCAAATTGCTAAACTGCCTCCCTGCAGCAGCACATATTAAGGTCAAATCTTTAATGCTTGCCTACAGAGTAGTCAATGGATCAGTACCTAAATAAATGGAGACACTTGTGAGATCCCATGCTCCTTCTTTGAACGATGTGTGGTGATGCTACCTCTGCATGGCATTAAACTTCAATCCAGACTCTTTTTATGTGTAACTCCTCACTGGTGGAGCGAGCTGCCCACCTCCATCTGAAATGCTGACTCCCTCAGTGTGTGAAGACTCTGTTGTTTTGTGATTATCTGTCTAATTCATAATGGTTTTGATAGTATGCTACCTGTAATGAAGGATAATTAACTAGTTTTGTGATGATTGGTTTAAAGCTCTTCACTTGCGACAATCAATTTTGTAACCTTTCCCCATAACGTTTCCTCCATACTGATGTTTACTTGAATATGTTGACTTCTTTTGTAGGTCAATTTGAATGAAGGTGTCTGCTAATACACGTAAATGTAAGTGTAAACTCTGAACTGCAGTAAATTTAAAGAAACAGATGAGATGTTTTTCTCAGATAAAAAAAAAAACAAGCTGAAATTAAAATACTGGGAAGAAAGAAACATTTCACCTATATGGAATTAGGAAACATTAAAATAGTAGAAATGCTGTGACATTGTGCTTTTAAGGAAAACATTTTCAGCCTGGCTACCTCCCACCAATTCAGCCCTGAATGTGGACTGTTTCCGTTGCTAAAATACTTCAACAGCAAGGTAAGCGTAAGAGGTGAGAGGCTAACTTTTGTGGATGGTTGATCAGAATATCTTTCCAAAGTGAGTCTTGCCTACAGCTCTAATTTTTTTGTTGCCAGTTATTTGCTCTACATTTGTGATGAAGAGTCCATTATTTTTTCACACAGATACAGTTGGTGTTGGATGGATTTGTTCGTGCCGTTCATTTAATATTAGGTTTTCACTGAAGACCTTAAACAATAATTGTCAAAAATGTTCAATAATAAAGGAAGTCAGGAAGGCATTAAATACTGTTTCAGGGCTCCGTAAAAGGCTTACAAAAATAATTTGTCTGGCACTTGCAATATTTGGAAAACTGGTATAAGTATTCAGTAATAGTACTGGCTTACATTTTGGAAGGAGAAAAAAATATTCAGACTTTAAAAAAGTTAGAAAGAAAGAAATAAAGGATAACTTACACAATCTTATCCCACCCAACACTTCATTAAAAGAGACTAAATTTCTGAAAAATAGAAATTTCCACATAAATAAAACAATATAAATTACTCTTAGACCTCACAGAAAAATGCATTTTACTGCAGTGATGTCCATTTTAACCAGTGTTCAGGTATTATTACTGTTTTGTATGTTTTACTCTCCTGTGTTAAATGGCAAACTATGTTGTTTTTCCCCGAATGCTTTCCTAATACTGATACTGCATAAACTTAATTCCAAACATTATATTTTACAAGGATACAGCAATTTATGAGTCACTATCCCCGAGTGTTAGAAAAGAAGTTCATCTTGCGTTGTTTTTTTATACACCTGAAAATCTATTTCTGATAACAATGGTACTGCACTCTGTCTTGGGATGAGCAAATAGGAAGTATGCAGGCCTATGGCAAAAACTCATTTAAGATCTAATTTTCTGCCAATACTTCCATTTTGTTTTTCATTACTTGCCCTTTGTATTCTTTATTTATTTCTTACAAGCATACCCTGACAGTTGTTAAAACAAAAATACAAACCAGATAAACACTGAAACGTAATCTCAGATTCAAAAACCCATGAGAATAAACTTGAAATGAACCCACACACCGAAAGACATGACATTACATTAAAAATAACAAAAGGGATATCCATCTGCCCATCATGACTGATTTAGTCTCAGCAATTTAAGACAAGACAATATGGCATGCTCTCTCCAGTATAACTAATATAAAAAACATTATCTTACACTGTCTGAACATTCTACTCTAGAGATTTTCCCAGGCACTTAAGTTTCTGTTCCTTCTTGGTAAACATGTGGATAACAAAGAGGTCATTTGTGCTGTATAATCTAATTTTTGAAAAAAAATGTCAGCGGTTACAGGTAGTACCTAGGGTGTTGTACCGTGTTAGCCATTATGAATGTAATGAGAAAAAGAAAAATGACAACTTTTATTGGCTAACTAAAAAGATACAAGCAATATACAAGCTTTAAAGGCAGCTCAGGCCCCTTCTTCAGACAAGATGTAATACAAAGACTGGAATTCCCTAACATATTTTACAATATTTATGAATAAAATTCCTTACTTATAGGGGGGGGGGTCTTGAGGAGAAACATGTTGAGTAATGTCTATCTTTTACAATGCAGTTATGTTACTTAGTAGCCATGTGATAGTATTGGTGGCGATGGTAGTTGGGAGCATGCACTGAAACAGCGCATTGCCACTGCCACCACATGATGAACCACCTCAGGATCCCAATTAGGATCCGAGTGCAGCCGTGCAACAATGGAGAAATATCAAAACTCACAATATATGAATATATAAATCTACAATACAATGGTGGCAACCTGACATGTCTATGGAAACAAGGTGATACACTTTTGAAATATGTTGGGGTGAAAAGTCACAGAGAGCTGTATGGCTTATAAGCAACCATTTTTTAAAATGTTAGGAGTTCCTGCATTATTATTACATAATTATAGAGGTACTGTGTATAGGTAAGATTAAGTTAAGTGTATCACTGTGTAATACTTATGTATTGTGAAAAGTCATTATTGTACCATACAAGAAGTATTTAAAATTGTGTCAGATTGAAAAGATTTATCATTTTGCCAAAGTCAGAAGGAAATAAAAAAGAAAAAGATGTGGTGTGAGAATAAAGAAAACAGGTCTTAGATGACAAGATCGATAAAACCCAATTCTTCTCAGCAACCTCCCCAAACGATTCATAATTTAAAATTACACATGGAACGTATCTTTTACCTAATTTAAAGAAGTGAAAAGAAAATGGGAAATGTGCAATAACTCACACTGGACAACAATTTTTTCAAAGGTTTTGCTTCCTCTAGCTGAACACAAATATAACATCAGATTGATAGTGTCATGTAGGAGCTTGGAGAAACATGAAATTAAGCATTATTGAATTTAGTGTGTTTAATCACTTAATGATGCTGATACACTGATTGATCCAGTTGAGCTAAAAATGTTTTCTGCTGAATTTCTTTTATGCTTCTTGTTTCATTGTTGAACAATGAAACGAAGCAAATAGTCTGTTGAACAAATAGTCTGCTTTTGCAATGTCGTAGTGAAACCTTTTGTTATGTACATCACTGACTGTACAGAGATTAGTAGAGAATATGTCTAAAGTGTGAAGACAGAAAATGATTTTTTAGTAACATGTTGCACTTTGTGGTTTTGTACACTTGACGTACTGGGCATAGTTATCAAGAAAATTTCAAACAACATCCTTGAATGTTTTCCATGCAGTTTCATCCAGCTTCACTAGCAAATTTTGAATCTGCTTGCCATTGATGATGTGTCTAATTTGTGGACCAACAAAAATGTCTTCCTTAGTCTTGACGTCAGTTATTTGCCTCTAATATCGAAATTGTTCCCCTTCCTAGTTCATTGCTTTCACAACATTTTTCATCAGCAGAGTTTTTGTATGAAAAGAAAGCAAAAATATCTTTGTTGCATTGACAAGTGGTTTATATGGCACACTTTCCTGCCCTGGAACCAAATGCTTATGGAGTGGCCAGTTTTTTTAGTGTAATCAGAATTTAGTACGGATGTCTTGTTCACAAATGAAACAACAGCACTTGGTGCCGCTACTTTTAGATCACCACAGATGTTCAAGTTGTAGTTGTAATGTACATGTGTACTTATTATAATATGAGAGGAAGTTTAAAAAGGCAATTGCAACAAAATGGTACATGATAGGAAAATCTAAAGGTGATTTTTGTGATCATTAGGCAAACATCCAAATGATGCACCCAAAAGCATTATTGCTGCCCACTATTAGTGAGAGTGTCAAATGGTAATAACTTTACTTTGATGAAATGCAGATCTTTATTAATTTTTAAGTGGCAGTTAAAAGAATGTCTGCTAAACAACCCCATGTTCAAAAATCACAGCTAGAAGGTCCTATCAAAATGAGAGCATGTTAACCTAAGGTGGTGCTTCCATACCTGACAAGTATCATTCGTTCAATTCACTTTCTTATCCAAAACCAGGCTGTGGAGGCAATAGTCAGCGATGAGGCCCATATACCTTTCCCTATCATACTTGCCAACTCATACTGTAGAATCCCAAAGCTTACTCAGGTCATCTGGAACACATAATCCTCCCAGTGAGCTATTTGTTTTTCCTGGGTTTCCTCCCAACCGGTCAGGCTGGAAAAAGGGACTGGGAGGTGTCGATATTAGATTTTCCAACCACCTCAATTGGCTCTTCTCAATGCGGAAGGTTCAGTGGCTCTACTCTGAGGCTGTCCTGGATGTCTATGCTTTTCACCCTATCTCTAAGGGAGAGCCCAGCCACCCTGCAGAGAAAGCTCATTTTGGCAGCTGGTACCCATGATCTCACTCTTTTGGTCATTACCCAAAGCTCATGATCATAGGTGGGAGTAGGGACATAGATTGACTGGTAAATCAAAATCTTTGCCTTCTGACTCTTCTTCACTACTATGGGTCAGTAAAGGGTCTGCAAAACTGCACTCATGAACCCTATCTGTCTGTCAATCTTACAATATCTTACATTTATGTTTATTGGTTTATAAAAATATTAAAATAAGTATAGTAGGCATGAAATAACTAAGCAGTCACATACAGTATAATAACTTCACATTCAACAGTATGCACAATATCAATGAAAGGCAACAAATGTTCCCTGTAGGGACTTGAACTTACACATGGCACCGGTGCACATTTACATTACAAACTTCATTACAAAGGAGTTTATTTCTCAGTAGATTTGTTAACTGAAGTATTACTGTGTTCCACTTGCATTAAAGAATAATACTTACTGAAACCCCACATCTCCAACAAGAGCACACAGAGAGGGTTCAAACTGTGATTACAATATAAATTGTAATCTACTCTAACTATAACTTTGTATTGTACTTATTTATTACTAACAGTTGATATCAAGTGTAGGTTAAAGTAAGCATTGTCCATTCTGCTAGTTTTTTTAATGGCACATAAGCTCTATTAAGATAACAGATTTAACAGAGATCAGAAGTTCACCATCCTCTTCCCACAACTTGCATTCCAGAAAGTGGCTGAAGAGCAGTTTATTCCAGAATCAGCTTGTACTTTATCTGATAATAAGGGTGGGTAACTCTTTAGGTACTGCAAAAATGCCTCTATCACCCATTTCCTCTTATGTAGCAAGACCTTAAAAATGCTTCTCCTGGTGTTAAAAACACTTTCAAAGCATCAGTAATGTGTCTATTCATCTGTGTAACATACTAAAATAATTTTATTTTGGAATAGTCAATAGTAGGTTAAATGGAACGTTTTTGTATTGATATCCCATAATTCAGTATAAGATCTGTGAATTCTTATGTTAACAAGTATTTTTACCAGCATGTCAAAGACTCATAACATACCACACATCATATAGATGAACAACCTATCTACTGATGTTTTATAAGCATAGGAGCCTTTGCTAATATTTTGTTACATAAGAGTTAATGAGTAATAGGTGCATTTTTGCAGTAATTTAAACTAAACTGTTGCCCAAAGGTGTAAATCAGAGTTGAACTTAAATTTCTGCAAACTCACTCAGACTAGAAGGAGCCAGGTGGACATCCATGTTAGAACAAAGAGCCATAATTCAACAGTGACAACTGTGATGGACAATGATTTTGTAACTACACAGGTGGAATCCTGTTATAATTAAACTCACGGGAACATAAAAATATTTCGTTATAATGAATATGGGGAAAATACGTATAGTATTGTGACTGGGGCCATCGGCATTTCACCATATCTATCGGCAGCGGGGCAAGGGCAGCTCTGTAGCTACTCTGCTCTGGTAAACAGTAAACCAAGCTTAAAGCAATTGGTTGTCCTCTGCAGGATCAGGGTTACCGCGTACCATGCTTGTCCCACAATGTTTAGCATTTAATACCGGGCTTTGACCTGCTCTTCCTCACACTCTTCTGATCTCTCTTCTCCAGACCACATCTGCCACAGTGGTGATTCTATGCCACTTGTGTTCTTCTAATCTGAAGATGGGAACTAAAGCAGGATGATCACCCATGCTGCAGCTCCTAACAGCTCCTATTCTGAACGAAGTCTTGAGACTGCACCTGCCATCTCTATACAGTAATAAAGTACCTGTATTTTTCTTGAAAACCTGGACTCATCTTCCTGTCTTCCTTGCAACTCTGTGACCCAAGTGTGACAATACCTGTATAAAAAAAAAGTCACTTCTTAAATACATCACAAAAAATTATTTTACTTGAAAATAAAAAGTTACATGTAACGTCTCTTTTTTAAATACAGGTATGAAAATACAGAATGAAAAAGAGAGGTTAGATGTAACCTTTTATAGAAATACAGTTATGAAAATACAGATGAAAATGAGATGTTAGATGTAACTATTTAAATTTTTTTATTATAAATAGAGTGTGATGGAACTGGCCGCCAGTAAGCCACAAACCCTAAACTCAACCACCCAAACAAAGTCCAAGGTTCAAATAAAGATGTGTTTATTATAGAAATACCTCCAAATGAAGCACAAAACACACAGGTTATCTCTTCTACAATCCACCTCTCCTCTCCTCTCACCACCGCTCTGCCCTCCTCCAGTTGAGTGTTGCTATCCATCCTCCCAGCTCTGACTCACCTACACAAGGGAGTGCTGTCCTTTTTATTGAGCACTCAGGATTACATTCGGTGCCAGGGCTTCTGCTGTTGGAAATACTTCCGGAGCATACGGAAGTCCAATATTTTGGGGAATGCATCTCCCTGCAGCACCCTTTTGCGGCACCCTCGGACTCCAGTAAGGCTGTGCTACTGGACTACAACTCCTGGCATTTCCTACTGGTCCCCGAATGGGTGCTGATATGGAGGGCTGCTGTCATTTAGCACCTGGGGGGAAATAAACACCCCCTCGAGAAGAGTTCTTTCTTGTCCTTCTCTTCTTTTCTCCGATCCAGGGAAGGAACTAGAACCATGTCCAGTTGGGACACCTGTCCATTTGCCCAGGGCCTCCCATCCAGGTAAGAAATCATCTTCTCTGTCCGTGCTGTCTGTCCATCCCCTTGGGAAGTCTTGTTTGGGTATGGTCCCTTTCTCTACATTGGCCAGGATGTCTGACTGACCTCTTGAAGCCTCCTGTCCAAGAAAGTAATCATCTCTCTTCCAGGTTGAGATGCCCGTCTAACTCGTGTGTCACCTGCAACAGGTATGAATACAGAATGAAAACGAGGCATTACATGTAAGTTGTTTTTTAAATAGAAATACAGGTAGAAATAAAGAATGAAAATGAGATGTTAGATGTACCTTTTTTTATTAGAAATGAAGGCATTAACAGAGAATGAAAACGAGACATCAGAAGTAATTTTTTTTTTATAAAAATGCAGGTATGAATACAGAATGAAAACGAGGAATAAAATTTTTTTTTAATAGAAATACAGGTATGAACACAGAATGAAAATGACATTAGATGTAACTTTTTTAAAATAAAAATTCATGTACGAACACAGAATGAAAATGAGATGTTAGATTTTTTAAAAAAAATAGAAATACAGGTATGAACACAGAATGAAAACAAGACATTAGATGTAATTTTATTTAAATAGAAATGCAGGTATGAATACAGTATGAAAACGAGACATTAGATGAAGGTGAAGGCATGATTCCAAAATACTTTTGCCATGTCATTTTTCTTCATTCTGGAATCAACTTTTTCCAGGGTTATTCATTT
The DNA here is from genome assembly GCF_900747795.2 of Erpetoichthys calabaricus. NCBI lineage: Eukaryota > Metazoa > Chordata > Cladistia > Polypteriformes > Polypteridae > Erpetoichthys > Erpetoichthys calabaricus. The sequence goes on from NC_041396.2 coordinate 49,010,476, forward strand.
TTCTTTCTGAGTAAAATGGTGCCGTTTTCTTTTTTTTGTTCATCTCAAAGAAAACTTTGAGAAGTGCTAGGAAACTTGAACAGAACGTAAAGGTAACTGCACACAACATAACTACCCAAGCGGACACTTGGTGCAGCACTGATACAGATTCTGGTTATATCTGCATGATGTCTGCACTCTCAGCTATCCTGCCCAAAACCAGAAATTTCACAACAGACTGTTTATGTCTTTGAGACAACCTGTTTCAGGTTCCCGAGATGTTCGTTATACAGAAGTTTTCATTTTGGTAAAACAAGATTTGTTTAACATGATATTCTTTGAATTTTTGTCAGGGCCCACAAAAAGTATTTGGTATTCTCTTTAACGGGATTTATCATATTTATTTAATCCTTCTGTTTATCAATATATTGTATAATGTGGTTTCATAAAATGAGTGTGTTTCAGTTACCTTGATATAAGTGTAATGGCCAGAGACCTGCCTTCTACAGTGGAGAAAGGTAAGGAAAATAAAGCAGTAGCCTTACTAAATTATTTAATTAATTACTGGCATTGCTAACAGCAAAACCAATGATTAATTAAGCAAGCTAAACTCTCACTTTTTCCTCACTAGTTACTACTGTGCTCTTTTAATGTTATTCTACTTTGGTGAATCTTGCCTTTTAAAAACGTTTTGGTTTATGTGGGTTCAAAATGAATAGATCAATGGATGTAGGGATCACTTCAACAGATCAGAACAAAAATCATATACTATTAGCAAATAATCTGAAAAATGTTAATTCTTATAATTTGAAAAGAAATCAGGTAAAGTACATATGATTTTTACTGTGTTTGCTTATCTGCTAAGTCCTTTTAAAGACAAGCTCCATGTTCCATTATATTGTATTTGTACGTCATAAGATTGATGACCTGACTCAGAACATGTAAAGTAATCAACTCAGTTACATGGCGATAAAGAAATGCATGTACATTTTACTTTATAATAGAAAATGTCAGTCTAGGTTGTGTTGTGCTTAAATTGTTTTTCATGCTATCACAAACACTCATTTATAAAAATGACAAATCAGAGATGAGAGTATTGAAATGTAGACTTTATCAACATTATTAAAAGTGAAAGATATTAATACATCTTATATCTACAATTTGAAAAGTTTCAGACTAGCATTCAACCTGGTCACAGCATAGAAGTAGCCTTCAAGGAAGTGTTCGGTATGTTTGAAGGTAAACTTAAATTTTACAAAATGTGTCGTACTTTTATTTGCCCAAGATATATACTTTGCTAAGTGAAACTGCATTTAGTGATGTACAATTGTGGCCAAATGGATACCAGACTCAACATTAAGATAACGCCTTAAAAATCTCAGAGTTTCTCCCACATATTGTTTCAGCTCTGAACATTAACCACTTATCTGTATGGTAATAGAATGTCATACAGTGACAGTGGTACCATTCATAAGACATTAGAGGTGAATAAATGGTTTGAATATTCTAACAAAGATGTAATCAACATAACACTGTTCTTCCATTCATCAGTTTTTAACATCATTTAACTTAATTAGATTCTAGGGTTGAGTTAAAAAACAAACGAGATATTTTCATGTATGTCTGATGTCACAACCCTCCAATACAAGTCTGAACATTTATTGCCACGAATAGGATTGTGTATGTATTTTGAAAATTATTTTTTCTTTGGTCATTAAAAATCATCAAACCCCTTTTGTAGGATTTTTGCTGGTCAATGAACCTTATAATCACATTTGTTTTTGTGCCTGGTATGTTTTTCAAGATGTTGAAAATTATAAATGTCCCTCATGCAATATTATTTTGCTTTTTCTGTGGCTGCCTCCATTGTGAGCATTTCTGTTGTTGGGGTCCTGTGCCGTTTCTAATAAAGTCGAAGTGTGTGACATCACTAGGTCATAGCTATTAAAATTAATGCCATTCATGTCCCAATGTCCACAACTGGATTCTTCCAAAGACCAGTTCTTGTATTTATTTTTGTTTCTCAGTGTCTCATTTTCAAAATTCTTGTTCTTACTTTTGACTACAATTAACATTTAACTATTTGGTTCTGGGTATGTGTTTTCTTTTTTTTTTTTTTTTGATCTTCTCCACCTTTTTATGACTATGATTCATGTTTTACATCCTGTACTAGATTGCATGTGTGTTATAAGATGGAGCCTTATACATGACAAAAAGGGGTATAGTGCGTCCAAAGTGATGATAAAGGTAGGCCAGGACCTTCACTGGCCAGTCCAGAAGAGGCTCACCCAATCCAGTTTACTCCCAGCTATTACCAGGAGCCTTCAGCCTGACTTGAAAAATGAGAAAACTGAATTAAATTTCAGAAAATAAACTTATATATTCCAAAGTGCCTCACAAGGAGGGAAAAATGAGGACATTTTTGGTTTATGACCAAAAAGGCAACAAGGATTCTTAATAAATGAAAACTATTTATTTTAAGCAAAGAAACAATGAAAAAAGTTCAAAAGAGCAAAGAAATGCAACACTAAACCAAACAACTCCCAAAACACTAATCCAAAAGACAAAAACCAAGAACAGCAGCACTGTTGTAATCGGTGTATTTTATTCATTTTTTGTGATTTTTCTAGTGAGTTTCTGGGACTTCTTAGTGAATAATCTGGGGATTCTGAATTCAAGGAATATGATTTGAACATTTGTTGTGCCCATTCTTATTTCTGAAGAACTTGTAATTTATTTCTGTCTTTTCAGACAATATATTTATCAGGCAGTGACATATTGAGTTATTCGCGTAGAGCTGTTACCAAGATAACTTCCTAGATTTCCCTGAAACATACATTGCGTACCATCTTCAGAGCAACCCTATAAATGGTCATATTATACACCATTAAGGCATCCATGTTTGGATAAATAAGAGTTTACTTTCGTTTCCTTGTGCCTTTCTGACTTTCTTTTTGTCCTATGGTTCTGATTCTTGTCTATGTTTCTGGCTTGACGAATGATCGAGTTCACTTTTTGGTTTTGACACCTATATGTTCTTCTTCTGGATCATATTACATCTCTCGATCCTTTCCTTAAAATTCTCAAGAATAGAGATTTTATAAAACAAACAAACAAAAAAAATGCAAAAGCAAAGGAAAGGCAATACTCACAAAATAACTACAGTCATCCCTCACCTATCGCGGGGGTTACGTTCCAGAGCCCCCCGCGATAGGTGAAAATCCGCGAAGTAGAGACCTATATTTATTTTATTATTTATACATATTTTAAGGCTTTATAAACCCTTCCCACACTCTTATAAACCTTTCCCACACTCTTATAAACACTTCCTATGCTCTTAAACACTTTCTACATTCTTAAACACCGCAGACCAACGCTGCACACTGCACGCAGCGATCAGACGTCAATGTGTCTGCACTCGCTTTGTGAAGGGGGGCAGCTCAACTCATGCTGAGCAGAAATGGACTTTGTGCTGCTTATGCCAAAATGCCTGCTTGTCGCTCTGCGCGTTCGGAAGGAGGAGGAGGAGTGGGGGTGTGTGAGGGCTGAACGCACGTTCGCTCAAACCCCCCTTCCCGGAGGCGCAGTATGCTCCTGCCACTTCTCATTGTCAAGGGGGTGGGGAGCTGAATGAACACTAAGGAGAAGTGGACTTTGTGCTGGCTTTGTGCTGCTTGTCGCTCTGCGTGTCAATAATTTAAAAGCATGTACAGCACATATTTTCCTGTCTCACTGTCTTGTCTTGCGTGAAGTTAAAATGTTTTATAATAGTGAGATGTTACTCATATCCTTAGCCCGACATCCACATATCATATGTGTTAACAAAGTGTGTTTTATAAGTTTACATGTGTTTAAAGCATGTGGGATGGGTATTTTAAGGCTTAAACTATAAAAATGTTTATTTATATGGTCTTTCTATATCGCGGATTTTCTCCTGTTGCTGATGGGTCTGGAACATAACTTCCGCGATAGGCTGGCGATCACTTGTATTTAAAAACCCGCGAAGTCGTGAATCCGCGAAAAGTGAACCACGAAGTAGTGAGGGATTACTGTACAAATGAACTTTATTGAAATGCACCTTGAGGACCATTCCACTGGGTTTAAATTGCTTGAGCTGGGGCTCAAGAATAGTAATGACAGGGTGGCCCCGCCTAATGGGGCTCCACCCACAAAGCACAGAATGCTGTAGGGGCACATTTACAAAGACACTACGTAATCACAAATATAACAGAAAATTCATACATGTATGAAAAATAATCATTCATAAACACCAATTAAACACATAAACTCAAGTTGATTCAAAACAGCCTGATCATTTGTCTTTCTGCTTTTGAACCTTGACATCTCCCGATTCCATCTCCACTTAAAAGCTGTTGGCACCTTGTGCAGTCAGCTCATTTTTAAAACATAGACTATGGGGCATTAAAACTGTGCAGCTGCCATACAGTGGCCCAGTATCTTTTTAAGATAAACCCAGTAAGTATTCTTTTTATTTTGATTGTTAGCTGTGTACACTGTGAAAACCATTTCAAGGCACTTTATAAGATCTGCTACGGCACATTATGATTATTCATGTATGTTTTTACAAGTTTGATTGAGCACTGGCAGGTTAAATGACTTATTATAGTTGGGCCTGAACCAATGACCTTGAGTTTACAATCGACAGCCTCAACCAATAGATAACGCAGTTCACTTTTTAAGATTCAGCTATCTCAAATATGGGAATACCTCAAATTACTGTTCTTTGTTGCTTGCCTTTTAATATATAAAACAATATTTGTGGGAATAATTTTCAATGACATTCATCTCAACTGCAGGTAAGCTCGATTGTGACACAGACTGAATTTCAGCTACACATACTGGAATGTTATGTATCCTGTGATCACCATGACACCACTCACACATATAGGTCAGCCAAGTGGACACAGTGCAAACACTTTCTTTAAACATACAGGGAAAAGAACACAAGGACAAACATCCACTGAATATTAATGAAAAAAGCAAAATGCCTAGTGCAAAGTCAATTATTTCTCTTTTGATTTAACTTTAATGTTATCAGAAGAATCTTTGATGTTTACTGTGAGATTTACCTCAAAGACAGAATCTGAAAACTACACAGACAGTGAACAGACTAGGAAATGAATCCGGATTCTTGAAATGTTGGGGCAGCAGTACTAGCCCCAGCAGTAAGTACACTGTGGCATCTTCTTTGCCCATCTAAGCTGTATAGGATATTTGGAATCTCTTTTGCATGGAACACTTAATAAAGAACACAGTGCAATGGAAAATCATTCATTAATTCATGTTTTGACCCTGCTTGTTCCATTACAGCATTGTCGACTGCTGGTAGCATTAGACACAAGGCAGGGACCAAAACTGGATGGGAAGCCATTCACACTCATACTCATACATTTTCCTTTGCATTTCCTTCAGCTGTGATAGGAAATCCACGCATGCATTGTCTATAAAAAGTACACCCCCCATCCCAGTAAACGTTTTCACATTTTATTCTCATACAACATTGAATCACACTGGATTTAATTTGCCTGTTTTGACATTGATCAATCGAAAAAGACTCTTTAATATCAGATTAAAACATCTCTACAAAATCATCTAAATTATTACAAAATAACACAAAATAACTGATCTCGTAAGTGTTCAATCCCATCAAGTCAGTACTTACTAGATGCACCTTTAACAGCATGACAGCCTTGTGTGGACAGGTCTCTGACTTTTTGTGTCATTCTTCTTTACAAAATTACTCAAGCTCTGTCAGGTTACATGGGGACCCTGAGGGAACAGCTTTTTTCAAGTCCAGCCACCGATTCTCAGATGGATTGGTCATTCCAGCACATTAACATTGTGGTTTTTAAGTCATTCCTGTGTAGCTTTGGCTTTACTCTTAGGGTTGTTATCTTGGAGGAAAACAGATCTTCTCCCAGGACTCAAGTTTCTTGCAGACTGCATCAGCTTTTTCCTTACAGTGTCTGTATTTTGCTGCAGTGATTTTATCCTCAACCTTCACTAGCTTCTCAACAACAACAACATTTATTTATATAGCACATTTTCATACAAAAAGTAGCTCAAAGTGCTTTACATATTGAAGAAAAGAAAAATAAAAGACAAAACACAAAATTAAAATAAGACAACATTAGTTAACATAGAAAAAGAGTAAGGTCCGATGGCCAGGGTGGACAGAAAAAACAAAAAAAAACCTCCAGAAAGCTGGAGAAAAAAATAAAATCTGTAGGGGTTCCAGGCCACGAGACCGCCCAGTCCCCTCTGGGCATTCTACCTAACATAAATGAAATAGTCCTCTTTGCATTTAGGGTTGTCACGGAAGGACTTGATGATGATGGTCATACAGACTTCTGGCTTTTAATCCATCCATCATTGTTGGAACATCATGGTGCTTTGGGTAGATGGTGGTGGTGCAAACCACCACCAAAAGGACACCGGAAAAGGAAACAGAAGAGAGAGTAGGGGTTAGTACAGATTTTGAATGAATAGTTATTATAATGAATTGGATATACAGAGTATCAGGATTAAATTACAGTGAAGTTATGAGAAGGCCATGTTAAAATAATGTGTTTTCAGTAGTTTTTTAAAGTGCTCCACTGTATTAGCCTGGCGAATTCCTATTGGCAGGCTATTCCAGATTTTATTTGCATAACAGCAGAAGGCCTCACCACTTCTTTAAAGTTTTGCTCTTGGAATTCTAAGGAGACACTCAGTTGAGGATCTGAGGTTGCGATTTGGAATATAAGGTGTCAGACATTCCGATATATAAGATGGGGTGAGATTATTTAAGGCTTTATAAACCATAAACAGAATTTTAAAGTCAATTCTGAATGACACAGGTAACCAGTGTAGTGACATCAAAACTGGAGAAATGTGTTCGGATTTTCTTTTCCTGGTAAGGATTCTAGCAGCTGCATTCTGCACTAGTTGCAAACGCTTTATGTCTTTTTTGGGTAGTCCTGAGAGGAGTGCGTTACAGTAATCTAGCCGACTGAAAACAAACGCATGAACTAATTTCTCTGCATCTTTCGATGATATAAGAGGTCTAACTTTTGCTATGTTTCTTAAGTGAAAAAATGCTGTCCTAGTGATCTAATGAATATGCGATTTAAAATTCAGATTACAGTCAACGGTTACCCCTAAGCTTTTTACCTCCGTTTTGACTTTTAATCCTAATGCATCAAGTTTATTTCTAATAGCCTCATTGTATCCATTATTGCCAATCACTAAGATTTTGGTTTTCTCTTTATTTAATTTGAGAAAGTTACTATTCATCCATTCTGAGATACAGGTTAGAGCCTGCTGCAGAGAGGAATCCTCAAAGCACAGCATGGTGTGTTTTTGACAAACTGCAGAGTTTAAGCATGACATTTAATCTGTCTGTCAAAAAAAATCCATTTTGATATCATGAAACCGTAGAACATTCTACCAAGGGACTTCAGAGTCTCCCATGTGTCTTCTGACAAACTGTTGAGTTTTATAAATATGGCTTTGTCTTTGCCACTGTCCCCTAAAGGTGTGACTTATGAAACACTAGGGCATCAGTTGTTGTCTGTGCAGTTTCTCCAGTCTCAGTCACTGTGGCTTGTGGTTCTATTCAATAAGGGCGTGCACAAAAAGGCGAGCTTCAAAAGGGCGACCTCAATTGGGCACAGCGAATAAAGGCAAAAGCAACAAAATTATTACAGAAAATTTATTAGATAAAGGCAATGATTAAACATATAAAAAGGTGAAAGCAAGAATATTAAAACATTCGCTCAATTGAGGTCGCCCTTTTGAAGCTCGCCTTTATTTACGTGCGCCTTTATTCGCCGCGCCCAATTGAGGTCGCCCTTTTGAAGCTCGCCTTTTTGTGCGCACCCTTATTGAAGGATACCGTGGCTTGTAACTTATTCCTGGTTTTCTTAGGTCGCTTGTTGGCCCCTCTCTAGTCATCTTCTTCCACAATCACTTAGTTTTTGAGGATGGTCTGCTCTAGGCAGATTTAGTGCTGTGTCATACTCTTTCCATTTCTTAATGATCGATTTAAGAGGAGTCCATGGGACATTCAGTGACTTGGATATTTTCTTGTCTTCTTCCCCTGACTTGTGCTTTCCATTCACCTTTTTCGAGAGTTGCTTGGAGTGTTCATTTGTCATCATTGTGTAGGTTAGACCACCATACTGACCACAAATTGGACCAACCTAGATACAGGGAATTTAGACTATAATCAATTTAAACCCCACAGAGGTGATCCCTATCAAACTAATTATGTGATTTCTAAAATTACTGGCTGCACCAGTGGTAATTTAGGGGTGTCATATTTACTTATTCATTCAGTTATTCACTGTTTTATATTCATAATTAATTTAAACCACTTTGCAGACATCTGTTTTTACTTTAAAATCAAAAGTGTCTTTTTAAGAGCTAAATTCAATCCACTGTGCCTCAATGTTGTATAACAATAAAATGTGAAAACTTCCAAGGGAGTGGATCTTTTTTATAGGCACATGTGCAGAATATTCAAGTTGCACACTAAAAGTATCCATGCAAGAAGATGAAAATAGAACACCAGGCCTTTTAGTCAGCAGTGCTAACCACTGCACCAAGCGCCATTAATGAAAAATGATGTCCTTGAATAAAATGTCATTTTTCTCTGCTTGATTCAATTGATATATTTTTTAAGACAAGCAACTTCTCATTGGAAATTTGACTGCCATTATATATTGTCATGTACTTCAGGGAAGTAATTTGGGTGAATAACTTTAAAGAATTCATTTGAAACCATGGTATTTACTCTCCAGTTATACCTCTGTGTCCTCTTCACCGAATGAAGACCTTGCAAAATGCAAGACTGAAGGATTTGGTTAACCTTGCCCTGTCATTGTGACTCTGGAAAAATTCTCTCCTTATCAAATGCTTGTAGCTCTAGCTAAATGCAATTTATTTTTAACCTCAGAGACATGGGTCAGATCCATCCATGACAACCAGTGTTATATACTGGAAAAAAGAATCCTACAAACAGAGAAGGTTTAAATGGTGTTAAACAATTTGCTAAGCAGTTGCACTGGAAATATCCATTAACACTAAGTCATGGAAAGGAAATGAAATCATTCTATAATAAGGGAGAGTCTATTTGTTACCAATATGGATGTTTCCTGTCAAATGTAATCATGCACTTTTTACCCTGTGTAAATCACAGTAAAAACACAAATACAGATGAGAGAAAGAGATGGGGTGCCATATGGCAGCCCCATTTAATGCTGATGGAGCAAAAAGAAGAAATTCTCTGTCAAGGGAAAATGTAGTGCAGGTCTGGGACGACAAGTGTGTCTTGCCCCTGGGCTCAGTCACAGCTGACAGTTTCTCCTGTGAGGTTCAGGTTAGACTTATACACAGTATACACTGTGTTATAGGTGGGCCCGAGAGTTGGTTTCAGGCATCTTAGGGGCAGGTTGGATTATACTTGCCTGGGGATTGAACTGGAAATGGTTAAGCTGAGGTGTAACTTCCAAATCCTTCCCCAATTTTCTGTTAATTCAAAACCCTAGAGGACATAAACCATGCTCAAGAAAGTAACAACTGGTAAACAAAAACAGGGAGAAAAATATAAACTCTGCACAATAAGAATTGCCAGGGCAGGAGATAATAAGTCTATTAATACTGCAAGGTGCAGAAAGAAAAGTTATTTCTATACATTTTTTATAGTGTATTTACAATGGAGGTTCATTTCCACTGGCTCTGGCCAAACACTGTTTTTAATTGGCCACATGTATTAGTCTGCATCCCACTGTGCTGTGTGCATTGTTTAGATATACATTTGGGAGGATGGTGGCTGGATTTTATTACAATATTACTTCTGGAAACTGATATAAATCTAATAATGACAGCCAGAAATAAATTATTTATAAAGAGAATGTGTATACAGTGCTGATATATATGCTGAGATGGGACCACCCTGACTTGGAAAAAAATGTCCAAAGGAAAGATCTTTACCCAAAATAAAGTGTTTATTTAAAACAACGTAAGAGCAGGAAGGATATGAGTGAAGATGAACATAAAATGTAATAAGTAATAGAAATAAAGTGCACAAGCAATCCAGTTCAAAGGCTTTATATCTCCTTTTGGAGCTACTTCTGGGTCAGACCCTGAAAATACTGTACTTCTGGAGTTATCTTATCATTATTTGATTATGGTTATATGATTTACTTATTTTTTCAATCAATTCATCATGAGTTTTGTTTACTTCCATTTGCCGCATTGGGCCCTGTGGTTGTCTTTTAATGTTGGCAGTTCCCAGAAATTGTGTACCTTGCATCAGTTATACAGCAGTATAAAGGGAGAGTTTTATGAATTGTTTTCAATATTTTCAACTTTTTGTTTTTGTGCTCGATTTTGGGTATGAATTGGGTTTTGACGTTCTCTTTAGGTTCCTGGTCTCAGTCTCTTACTCATTTAATAACTCCTCTCCTGGTCATTTCTTTAAACCTGGTTGTATTCTAGCCTTACTTGCAAAACTCTCCTTGGTAGTCCCAGGCCACCAAAATAAACTAAAAGAAGATGTGTTGTGGAAAGCATACTCCCGGACACAGACAGACAGACACCAGAATGTCCAAAACACACTTCTTTATTTTTCCTTTCAGCACCACAATGCCTTCATCCACCAACTCTCTTCCTTTCTCTCTTTCTCTTTCTCTTCACAATGACCTCCTCTCCCCTCCTCACAAGCTTCGTCTCCTTCCTCCCAACTCTGGCTCCGTGTGAAGGGAGGCGGCCCCTTTTATGAGCACCTGGATATGCTCCAGGTGTGCTCCGGCAATCTCCCACCGACACGCTCCAGTGTGGCGGAAGTGCCAGGTGCTTCCCTACATCCGGGTGTCCCTGCTCCTCTTCCCCCCAGCACTTCCTGGTGTGGCGGAAGTGCTGAGGTCCAGGGCTCTCCAGGCATGGGGGCGCCCCCTGGCGTTGACCACAGGCCCCTACAGGGTTGAGCTTCCCAGCTCTGTACCCATGGCCCCCAAAGGAACCAGGGCAGTAGCCCCCTCGTGGTCTGGAGGAGGCGTGAGCCCTCCTACGGTCTTCCTGGGCTTCCCGGCTGGGTGCTAAGTATAGACTTAGACAAGAAGTATTAAAACATAAAAGAACATTTCACTGTGTCATTCACAAGGTCACATGACACTGCACTGTATAAAAGATTTATAAGTAATTTATTATCTATTACAGTTTATCAGAGCTCATCTGTACAAAACCAGTAATAAAAAAACAGTCCATTGTAGCCTACACAAAAGTCTGATGTTACAAAATGGTGATTTTTGTCTTTACAAGACAAAAACAACTCTAAGGGGTTCAAATTACTAATCTCAGCATGTTCCTTTCACAAAAATCAAATGCATTTTAACAGAATTAACAAGATTGCTGTGTGGTTCAGCCAAATTGGGGAGACAATGAAAATAGGAAAGGAGGACAAGAAGAAGCCCGGTCTTATTCTGTGTTTGTTCGGTGTGAGTGAGTGAGTGAGTAAGCAAGTGAGAGAGACAGAGAGAGAAAAACGTTTTAATGGTATCATTAGAAATAAGTGAAAAACTTGCAAGCACATTTAATCATAAAAACACAAAACGTGAATTAAAAGAAGGAGTGTGAAGGTGTACTTGAGTTCGTTCAAGATAAGTGAACACCTGCAGTCGAATCTATACGAGTACAGTGCGTTGACTAGTGCGTCAATGAATAAGACATTTTTCTGTATTAACTGCATTAACCCCTAATACATTTGTTATTTGTTGAATAAGTTTTAGTGTCAAAATTATATATAAATACATTACATATTTAGTGAAACCATCAAAACTTTCAGTTATACTATGATGTGGGTTTTAGGCCGTACTGCTCACTTCTACTCTAAACTTTCAGTTTTATTGTTTTTCTTTTGAGTTCTTGAAGTCCAACAAAACATATTGTTCATTTTTATGGTGAAAGTTGTGATGGATTGTTAAAGTTTTATCGATTATGTTTTAAACACAATCAATCATTTCACAAGAAGAAAAGGGAAGACTTGCAATGCTCATAATTCTCACACTTACTGAAGGTTATTTTCATTGTGTCTTCCTTTGGCCTAGTGCCTAAAGCATTAGGCTCTAAGGAATAAGGATGACTATGCTAATAAAGTAGACTTCTGGGATTTTGACAGTAGTGTTGAAGAAAATGAAAGACTTAATTTCTAAAACTTAGCTAAACATGCTCCAGTACTTGATCAAGATAGAAGTAGTACGTGATGGCTGGGAGACAACCAATGTGACACTAGGCCACAAGATTACAAAAAATATTGATCCCTGAAATTAAAGACAAATAAGTCTCACATCTTTCCTTTGTAAAGTTATAGAAACAACAGTTAGAAGCAAATCAGAATATTATTTGTATGAGAGGAAAATCTAACCAAACTTGACTTCATTTGAACAGACAACTGGAGCATGTAACAAGTCCATGTCTCAAGGCTTTTGGTTTGAAGCTGTGTAAAGAGTTTCTTTTAATTAATTTGGTTGGTTGAAGCCGTGCAGGGTTTGACACTTGTAAGAAGTGGCAGGGCACCTGCATGAAGCTCCAAGAGGCTGTGTGCGTTTGCAGGTGTGTGAAAGTTTGGGTGTCCGACAAGATTTGTGGGTGCATGAGGGCAGTGGAAGCTGTCACCGCAGAGTTGCCCTGGAGCTACGGGGAGGAAAAGAGAAAAGGGAGCTGCTGGCAGAGAGACAGAAAAAGCTCTGAGTGAGCTTTGGGCCAAGAGGTTGTGTGCAGGAATGTGGTTACCTGTATGAGGTTCATGAGGGTGCCTGGATGGGAGGACTGCATGGATGCTTGGACATGCAGTGTGCGTGAGTAGCTGAGTCTACTTGAATTGCATAGTGTCATCATCTTGGTGACATTCACACTGATTTGTGGATTAATGGAAAGTCCACTGGGACTGGTGGCAGAAATCCAATGGGTGTTAAAAATGGTGTAAAAGGCACTAGGTGGGTATGTTCTTCATCACCTTCCAAAGGTGCTTTGCTATCTATGTTTCAGTTCCCTCAGAACAACTTAAATGAAAGTGCTGTGGTGGAGTTATTGAGTGAGATCCTTAGACTGCACATGGCACCCTTCTGATTGACCCTATGGAGAGAAGATGGTGCAGTGTGTTGCCAGCCACCTGCCAAGGCAGACAACCAACTAATGGATCGGGATTGACCTTCAGCAATGTGGGATGGGTAATGCAAATAGAATGTCCAAGACAAGGATGATGGCGTATATTATATCAAAAAGAATTGAAAGTTAATTCAAAACAGACACTTAAAAACAAGGTACAGAAGGTAATGATCCAAATATGTACAGTGAAAAAAGAAAGAGAAAAAAATTTAGACAAAAATCAGAGGTGCTCAGAAAATCCAAATAATGTCAGTGCTTATACAAAAAAGGAGTAACAAGATCAAAATTCACACTATTTAAAGTCCAGGCTAATTAAAGCAGCCTTCCAACAAAAATAAATAAATAAAAAAGTGCTCTGCAGCAACTCCTTCAACTAATAAAAGTCCAGGGTTCTCGAATAAAAGTCAGGGCCCTCCAGTGGCTAATAGGAATTCCCTGGTATTCCTAGACAGCAGCCAACTGAAGTGCCTCTCAATCTCCCTGTGCTGGAGTGTGTGTGCGTGCTCTGACGCTATCACTGAGTAAACGCACACCTTGTGAACCCCTTAACCCCCCCCCCCCCCCCCATAGGGGGTTAGAAGCTTCAGCCTTATAAAAGAACTAACTGTCTCAGGACGGAACAGGCTCTAATCTGACATAACCATAATTTCAGACTAAACCCGCAATAACTAACCCTAACACAGACACAGCCCCACCACTGATGGTGCAGTCTCCACTCAGTCCACACCTAAGTTTAGCCCTGGCGCTGCTTTCAGAATGTTGGCACACCTTCTTCATGCCTGAGAGCAACTGACAGGGCAAGAGAGAAGACCCTTGAGAGTTTTTGGAAGTGAGCACTATTCACTACCTTTTCTCTGCAACTGCTATGCCCGTGCTTTAGCGATGCAATACTTGGTGTAGCGCTGGGAACCAAGTAGACTTCCGAGAAGGGGAAGTGTGATGTGGAATGGGTGAAGTGAGTTGGAGAACTGAAGCAGGCTTCTGTTTAACCCCATAGAGGTATGATGGTGTGTGTGGGTGGGGATGAGAGAACTCTGATCATGTGAGATCAAGTGTGGTGAGCAGCAAACCGGTGGATTTGAGGTTTTTTTTTATAAGATACCTTTCCTAGATGTCCTCTAAGATAGAACCTTTAGGACATTTAGATATATCAATATTTAGGAGTAAGCCCCCCACGTCAGAATAACTTAATACCTCAAAAACCAGAAAAACAGTTTATCTGTTTTGATTGAAAATTGGTGATATTATAGAAAAAATAAAATTAGACAACCCTTTTTTTATTTATTGTTAATAATGCTGTAGGTATTCTTAGGCAGCGCGTCTTTTTCTCGCCTCTGCAGTGATTGTGTGGAAAAGTGGGGCATGCAGTTTATGCAGATGACCAAGATGCAGCTGTAATTGAACAGAGAAATGGGTCTGATGTCCAACAGAGAAAAAAGATACAAGCGTGGTAAGCTGATTGAAAAATAAGCTATGAAGTGGATAAAGGAAAGTTTGACAAAGCTCAATGAACAACAACAAAACATTTACTTATACAACACATTTTCAAAAGACATTTTTAGCAAGTGCCCTTCTTGGGTACACACAGTGCTTTCTGTTCTGCTGACTTCTTTGTTATCCTCATCATGCAGTATAAATACATACAAATTCAAGCTAGAATGGATTATTGAGTGCACCTATATATTTTTATACTTAAAGACAGTGGTAGGCCCTTGGTGGTAAAATACATGAAATATTGTAGAGAACTGGGGTGTCAGACAACCATGTGCTGCTACATTTTGGTTCACAAATAAGAAACAAGGAGGCATGACATTGTAAAGATACACAAAGAAGGCAGAAAAAACACCCAAAATTTGGATACGCTATGTAGACAACACATTCGTCATACTAAAAAAGGACCAGCTGAACGAGTTCTACAATCATATCAACACAATATTCCCCGCAATCCAGTTCACAATGGAAAAAGAAATGAACCGACACATCAGCTTCCTGGACATCTACATCAAAAGAAATAGTGACGCCACCCTGACCACAAGTATTTACCGCAAACAATGCTACGCAGACAAGATTTTACACTTCACCAGCAACCACCCGGTATCTCATAAACGGAGCTGTGTGAAAACCCTATTCAGATGAGTCCACTCTCATTGTAATACTAAGGAAACAAAAATGAATGAGAGACACTATCTCTTCCACCTTTTCACCTCAAACGGATACTCAAAAACATTCATTAATCGTAGCTTACACAGAAGACGCCAAATAAATCAGCAAACAATTGACTTAAATCAGAACCCCCACCCCACCTGGCACTCACTCCCTTATCACCACAAGGTGTCAGAAGGTACAGCACGCATCCTGACCAAGTGGGGCATCAGAATAGCACACAAACCCACAAACAATTTGCGCACAGTCCTCTTTAATGCCAAAAACAAGAAATCGACAGCAGAAACATGAAACGCAGTTTATAGTATCCCATGCAATTCTTGCTCAGCGGTATACATAGGACAAACTTCAAAAAGAATCTCAACACGTGTACAGGAACATCGCAACGCCGTCAGAAGAAAGGACGCACTATCATTGATCTATGCACATACTAAATCAACAGGACACACATTCAACTGGGACAATGTAAAAGTAAAATTTAAGGCCAGTACTAAAAGTGCCAGAGAGTTGGCCGAATCTTGGCTATCAAATGAAAACGCCATCAACAGACACTTGGACATAAATCCACCATATGCTAACTTAAGAAGAACATGTACATAATAAATAAACTATACAAACTCCCCCCCCCCCCTCCCCCTTGATCATACTGACTTAGTCACCTCCACCCACCCCCCACTGAATGTGTTGCTATATATTGCCTTTGATTCTTGTAAGTCTAAGCATTATCCTCTGATGAAGACCCCTGGTAGGGGTTGAAAGCTCAGGAATAAAAACTACTTTATGATACGTGATTCATTTTTTCTCCCTTTGTGGATCTCCAGCTGCAAATATGCAAACCGTATCACAGACCTTCTCTTCCATATATGTATATATATATATATATATATATATATATATATATATATATATATATATATGTGTATGTATATATATATATATATATATGTGTGTGTGTGTATGTGTTTATATATATATATATATAGTATGTACGGGCGGCACGGTGGCGCAGTGGGTAGTGCTGCTGCCTCGCAGTTAGGAGACCCGGGTTCGCTTCCCAGGTCTTCCCTGCGTGGAGTTTCATGTTCTCCCCGTGTGTGCGTAGGTTTCCTCCAGGTACTCTGGTTTCTTCCCACAGTCCAAAGACATGCAGGTTAGGTGCTTTGGTGATTCTAAATTGCCCCTAGTGTGTGCTTGGTGGGTGAGTGTGTGTTTGCGCGCCCTACAGTGGGCTGGCGCCCTGCCCGGGGTTTGTTTCCTGCCTTGCGCCCTGTGTTGGCTGGGATTGGCTCCAGCAGACCCCCATGACCCTGTGTTCGGATTCAGCGGGTGGAAAATGGATGGATTTTTTTTATTTTATTATTTTTTCCTTATTACTATTGTTCACATGGGTGCCGAACCTTTAACAGTTTCATGAATATTTTCTTTATCTGTGTTAAGATGAGTCATCAATTTGAGCCTTACCCAGTGTTCATTTTGAGAGGAGGAACTGCACTGGCAGAGTGTGAGCACTCATGTTTTCTGTTTTAAAATTTCAGCATGTTAATAATAAACATTAACAGATAAAGGTGTTTAGTGTGATTATGATCATGACTCACAACACAGAAGCTTCGGAGGTTAACCGGATTCAGAGCCTGTGAGCTCTATGGTGCTGCGGTGAACAACGGTTACAATGGGATAACTTAAAATCACTTGTGGTCGCATTCACTTTCTTTCGTACCTCAAACTGCTTGACCACCTTTCTGTGTCGAGGTCAATTGTTTTTTTCTTTTCCCGTAAACTTTAAAACAAATGTAAGGTCCATAAGGTAAATGATTAGTTAATCAGTATATTTAAATTTCCAATATATGAATAACACCTTGATATAAAACAAGTGTAAAGAAAGCCAGTGGCTAATCACAAATGACATCAGACCACATGAGCACGTCGTAATTAGGTATCAGTGATGGGGCTGCTGTATCAGTTGCTGTGCATGTATGTTGGGCTTCATCATAATTACAGCTAACACGCTATTATTTTTGAGCAAACTGAATCTGAAGATCCAGAGAATAGCAACTTTGAAACCTGCCCAGTCCATCAAAATATATGACAAAATATTTGTTGTTTGTTTTTGAAAGAGATTTTCTCGGCACTAGACTTGCTGATCAAGTCTTTTTTTGTATTCTTTTACTTTAGATAAGTAGCCACACTCACACTGTCATCACTGACTTTATGTGTCTTCAGTAAACAGTAAACAGCTAGTGATGGAGGGTGGGTGTTAACACACAGTTTGTGGTGACAGAGTAAGCTGTACAGTTGAGCAGAATCATCACCTTTGTATGCTTCATTAGCACAAGATCTGGTATCTATCAAGCTGTCATGGTCTATTTCTGAATAATTGTCACTATTATTACACAATAAATTGCTTTCTTCTTCATGCACTTTACATTCAGACCACTTACTCTGTCACCACAAACTCTGAAGGATAACAGTAAAAGGATAAAAGAAGACTTTATCAGAAAGTCTTGCCCTGAATATCTCTTTTAAAAATCAGAGGACAAATACTAAGTCATATATTTTGATTAATTTCAGAACCACTAAAGTCCATTTTATTTTATTTCAGTTGGTATTTTTAGCTACTTTAATAGTTTCCATAGTTGTATTTCATCTTGGTTTTATTATATAATTTTAGTTTACAAAATGTTTTTCATTAACAGTTTAGGTCTTCATTTTAGTTTTCATTTATGATAATAACCTGGCATACTACTATCGTTTATAGTTAGGACCTGTCATGTGACTGGCAACTTCTGTGGCAACCATAAACAACATAGCGGCACCTGCAAACAGAAGACAACAAAATTACAGCATACATTTAAACGTGGTAAAAATGGTGTCACAAAATAGTTAAATAAATAAAAAAAAGATATTTTGCTCTGTGAAAAATGAACAATAATTGCACAGAGCCTGAATAAATCAGGGCACTGCCTAGGTTAACTGCAGGATTTAAAAATTTTACGCTATACACTGTTAGGTGATATCGTACAAATTGTTGAATATAAAATCAAGGGGCAGGAGGTTCAGACTGTATAAGCACTAGTGAGAGCCAATATGGAGTGTTATGTGCAGTTCTGGACACCACTCTACAAAAAAGACCCATCAGCCTTAGAAGCTTTACAGGAAAGACCAACTAGCTGCATCCTTGGACTAAAAAACACGTCCTACTCTGGCAGTCTATTGTTATTAAATCTTTTTAGCCTGGAGCAGAAAAGACTATGTGTGGACCTACACCATGTCTTCAAAATTCTCAAAGATACAAAAAAATTATTCAAATTAAAAAGTGAAAAAGTTCTCACATACTTGAGAACAAGGATAGCAATTAAGAGGAAGTACATTTAAGACCAAAGTTGAGAAGCGTCTCATCACACAAAGAGTGTATGGGAATCCTGAACAAACTACGATATCATGTAGATGAAACTAACATTTTGAGAAACTTTACGAAGGTTATCTGGATAAGGAGAGCACTCTTCATTATTAACTAAACAAATGAGTGTGATGGGCTGACTGGCCTCTTTGTGTTTCTGAAACATATGTTCTTGTTTATTTATTACCTCATCTGAATACAAATTGCCCATTATGTTTTTAAAGTTGATATTGAACAGATTTTTATACATTTGTATTTATTCACTAATTACATTATGGCTATACATGTACTTTAGTACCTAAAGTTTAAGTAACAGTAGTTGTTTCCCCTTAACAAAACTCATTTATTTTTAGTCTACATTTATTGTAACTCATTGAGAATTGACCTTCTTACCCTTTGATTATAGCTGTAATTATGAAAACATTTTTTTAGCCTTTCCCAGAGGAAATGAGACTGCAACTTTACCTATCCAGTAATTTTAATTAAATATGGCTCATAATTTATATAATGAAAAGCTTCATTAAAACCCAGTGGAACTAATTTCTTCACGCTAATTGAAGAATGCCAGTCAGTAAGATAAACTGCTGTGTACTCACTAATTCATAATGCACTCATCAAAGTTCATCTCTAATTTCATGATTGATTTTTTCAAAAAAGTATAGCTTTGCTTCTTTTCCCTAAGGGATGGATAAGGCAGTGTATGATAAACAGCTAAAGAACAAATGTATTAGTAAAAGTGAACAAGGTATTAATAAGAAACACTAATAAAGGTGGATGAGAAACTTACAACAGAAGTGTCACTGAGGGCAAAAATAAGTAAACTAATAGGACAGGGCAAGGACTCAGAATGGGAATGTGTACGCCAGAGGAAAGTCAATCTTGCAGCCATATCAGGCGACACGAGAGTGTATGACTTGAAGGTTCATTGGAGAGAAGAAAGGCCAAGGAGATTTAGAAAGAGCAGGAAACCTCTCAGTGGATCTACAAAAAATGTTTTATTTAAAATTTTCTTAAACTGTGCCATTTGTGTCAAAGATGTCTCCAGATTCTAGTCCCTAAACCCCCCCCCCCCCCCCCCCCCCCAACCTGTGCCATTAACGCGACAGACTGAGCTCTTAATAATTTTTGCTTTATGATTTATTGAATCTTCCAGTCACTTAACTGGAAGGCATGTGGATATTTAAGCAGGATAAACCAGGGACTGTGGGCTCTATGTGTTATAATACAGTATAATTTTAGGTTTTTTTTGTATGTTATTTTGAATTATATAATAAATATTCATAATATTTATTATTAATTATTATATTAAATAGTTCCTGATATGTTCAGCATTTTGGTTATTTGTCCACTATGCCACTTTGGGATATGGCATTGCCATTTTGGGATTTGTTTATGCTGAAATTACTCCCATTGTCATTCCATGACATCTAAACTATTTTAGTTGTCATTGTGTGATGTTTTTATACACATTTCAGAAGAAATTTGTGAGTAATTAGCATCTGGAAGATTTCTGAGTTTTGTATGTTTTTAACAAAGATTATTGATTTAATATTCTGGGATCTGATGGTCAGTTTTGTGTCTTTTAGCTTCAAACCCTGGCTTATTTTGACTTTGAGTAATGTTTCTTTTCTTGGTCAGTTATCGGGAATTTTAACTCCTGCACTTTTTCAATCTAGCAGAACACTGTGCTGTTTCTTGCAGATTTGTTTTTATTGCCGATCTGAATCTCTGCCTTTTTTGAATAAAGATTCTTTCTTGAGAACAATAAAATCTGTTTGCTTCTTATTTTATTGTTATTCTTATGTTAAAATGATATTATTAAATGTGATTGTGCTGGATCAGCGCATTACTTGAAGGTATGAATTAGTTTTATTCAGTTAATTTCTACAGAGAGCCCTTGGAGTCTGGTGTGTAGAAGTGAAATAAAGCAAAACATCTGAATGCAGGGTAGCTAAGCTTCATCTTAAAAAAGGCTCACTGGAACGTTATAAAGTAACTATATAAGTTAAGACTACATTCAGTGCCAATAAAAAGTATTCATCCCCGATAGTTTTCACAATTTTTTATTACAATATATATTATTGAATCACAGTGAATTTATTTTGGTTTTTTTGACACTGATCAAAAGAAAAAGTCTTTTTATTGTCAAAGTGAAAACAAATCTATACAAAAATAGTCTAATTACAAATATAAAACACAAAATAACTGATTGCATAATTATTTCACAGATGACACACCAAAATCATCATTTGTACAGCCAGTTAGCATTAGAAGTTACAGAATTAGTTTAATGGCGATTCCGAATCTGTAGTCAAGGGATTTTAGCTGATTGAAGTATAAATGCACTTTAAGGTCCAACTTGTGGCGAGTCAGTATGATGGCATAACTTACATGAAGAAGTCAAAGGAACACTTCAAGAAACTCTGTGAAAAGGTGATTGGGAAATCAGAGGATAAGGACAAAACAATATTCAAATGACTGTATATCCATTGGAGTCCATTTAAAGGAGTCAATAGGAAATGGAAAGAGAAAGAAACAGTTGTAAATCTGCCTTGAGCAGGCCATGCACAAAAACCGAGTGATCGTGCAAGAAGAAGTCTAGTGAAGGAGGCTGCTAAGAGACCTATGACAGTTCTGAAGGAGTTACAAGCTACAGTAACTGAGATTTGAGATACTGTTTAGACAACCACTACTGTCCAGGTGCTTCACCAGTTGTAGCTTTATGGGACAGTGGCAAAGAGAAAGCCACTGTTTAAAAAAATCACACATGTCAGAACACACATGAGAGACTCTGAAGTTGGCTGGAAGGTTCTATGGTCTGACAAGAGGAAAATTGAACTAAATGCTATATTTTTGAAAGATGGTGATGGTAGCATCTTGCTGGGGGGATGCTTCTCTGCAGCTGGCCCTGGAAGACTTATAAAAGTTGACAGTAAAATGAATGCAGCAAAATTCAGAGAAATCTTGGAGGAAATCCTAATGCGTCTAAAAAAGCCTGCACCTTGGGAGAAGATTTGTTTTATAGCAAAACAACAATCCCAAAGATAAAGCCAAAGCTACACAGGAATGGCTCACAAACACCAATGTTAATGTCCTGGAGAGTCCAGATCTCAATCCATCTGAGAATTTCTGGCAGGACATGAAAAAGGCGGTTCACTCAGGATCAACATGTAGCCTGAGTTTGAGCAGTTTTACCAAGAAGAGTGGTGGAAAAATTTCACTGTGGAGATTTGTAAAGCTGATAGAGACCTGGGGCCTCATATATAAAAGGTGCATACTCACAAAAATATTGTCTATGCCCATTTCCAAACTCACATCACGATGTATAATAACTAAACTTGGCATTAAGCCACGCACGTTTCTGCTTGGTTTTGCAAACTGGTGGAACCCAGCGTCAAAGTAATGCTACTGTTCCCATGTGGTTTCTCTTTTTTTTTAGATTCACATCCATGATGCAGGCTTTATCAAATACACTGAAATTAATCGCATACTGTTTATAAATTTAAGGCACCTGATTGTAATCAACCTGTAATAATATAATGGTGCACAGAATGGCCAAGCTATTCCAAATACCATAACTGCTTTAGCGTTGTTACTCTCAGTGCACCACTCAGAATATTTTAACCCATTGTATCTGAATGTGAAATCACAGCTGTACAGCAGCTGATTGGAAAGCCCTGCGGCAGGTTGTGTCGAGAGTGCAGGGGATTATCAGGATATAGCTTCCAGCTCTGAAGGATATTTATAGCACATGCTGACTTTGGAAAACCACAAGCATCTGCATGGATTCCACTCAGCCATGCGAACAGTCTATTTGAACTTCTCCCATCCAGCAAACACTTCAGAGCCTTTCCTGAACAGATCCCAAGAGCTACAAGTGCACTCGATCAGTCCATTAAGCACTCCCAGTAGAATTATTTGTTCTTATAATTACAATTACCTCACTGTAAACTTGCACTACAGCTGTAATATTGCACTATATGGTAAATGTACAACAAATAGTACATTTTTTCTTGCCTCCACTTCTCATTCTCTAAAATTCTTCTTTTTTCCCTGTGCTTTGCCATTGTCTTTTCACAAAACACTGAATTTAAGGGGCTATTTATATTGATTTGAATATTCAAAGAGGTGTTATTCTGGATGGAGTCAGGGAGGGGTGGCAGGCACGTGCACATGTGTTACATTTCATGCTGACCGGGATTTATAGAGCGGAAGTGTGTGGAAGTTGGCACAATTTTCTGCATTTGATTTTTTTGGGCGTACGCACATTTACACTTTTGTCCACATGCCATGTTTTAGTGTGAATTCTACACACAACGTTATACATGAGGCTCCTGAGCACACAGAACCAAGGCTGTCATGGCTGCCAAAGGTATATCTATTAAATCCTGAATTGATGAAAATGAATACTTATTAAATTGTGTTATTTTGTGTTTATATTTGGAATAATTTAGAAAACTTTACAGAGAGATCTTTTTTCACTATGATATTAAATAGTCCTTTTTTGTTGATCAGTGTCAAAAAAGCCAAATGAAATCCATGGTAATTCAGTATTGCCTACTGATAAAATGTTAACAAAGCATGAAAACTGCTGAGAGAGGGGTAAATACTTTTTATAAGCGCTACACATTTAAGGTACAGTGGCTGTGAAGTGAGGGAAAGCCCAAGTACAGCGGCTGTACCAGGCCACAGGATGACTAAAAGCTTTAAAGGCTGTGGGACAGGACATAGTATTTAATCTTTTGTTGGAAATTGTGGTCAAACTGAAGTTTAAAAAATGTTTTGGATGCGATTTGTAATGACTTAAGAATGTCTTGTTGTTGAGCTGGAATTTGCTAAAAAAGATTGCTATTTCTTGGTTAATTAATGAGGCAGGTCGGAATAAAGATGGGAGTATTTAGTATGTGGAACAATGTAATTATTCATTCATTTTTCATAGACTCTTTAACACAGTTTTTCCACTTTAATTATAATGAATGAGTGTAATAAAGAATACCTTATTTATAAGGAGTGAGCATCTGTTGATTGCTGGGCTATTTTGAAGGTAAAGTGCTGATCAGCACAAGTTGTGAAGCTTCTCATCACTCTTAAGAACATCTTTGAAGCATTGCAATAAGCTTTAGGGGAATGAATGTTCAACCAACATCAATCAGTCATCTTGTTGCTATAATTAGAAATATAATGGCATTAGTGAACTTTTCCTTTAGCAGAACGGTCCACATCATTGAATTAACATCTTTGCAAATTATTTAGCTTTATGCCAACTCTTTTCATTATAAATGACTGTTTGAAAACTTGGTTGAAGTAACGTGGTAAAATTTAAAAGGCATACAGGCATTTATGGAGAAATTCAAATAAAGGTGAAAGTTTTAAAACCTTACACAGAGTCGTCTAGTAGTAAGGAGTTGGATTGGAAGTCACAAGCTGAAAGGGTCAGTTTCTATCAGCAACTTGTAAGTTCACCTGCCTCCACATAACTTGTGCTGTACTGCAGTTTAGAATGGTGTTCACCTTAAAAAGTTTCATCTTATTTAACTTACTGATTGACCAAAAAAGAAAATGAATGACTGTTGCATAGTTATAGATAACAGACATATCAGCAGCACTGTTTAAGTGCACTGCATTTTGTCTAGAACTATTATTTGCTAGAAAAATTAGTTTGTCACAGTGTTCACATTGTTTTAACACCAAAACTACTGAATGACTGTTGCATAGTTATAGATAACAGACATATCAGCAGCGCTGTTTAAGTGCACTGCATTTCGTCTAGAACTATTATTTGCTAGAAAAATTAGTTTGTCACAGTGTTCACATTGTTCTTAACACCAAAACTACTGAAAAATATAAATGCTTGATATACATAGTGAAAAATCAGAAGATGTATGCTGATGCATAATTGCTGTGTAAAAATCTTTTTCCACCGAAAAGTACAACTTACCATCCATATTTCTATTTTAGTGCTACCTAATAAGGCTCCATACTGTATGTTCCAAGGCATCGGTTGGTGGAAAAAAGAGACTAAAGCAGACATGGCTTAACCTCCATAGTGTTAGACCCAAGCATCACTTGAGCTGTAAAAACAGTGCTAAACGCGTGAGTCCTGAGCATCACTTAGGCAAATGTAAAGACGTGTGTTGCATAAGCATTAGACCCAAAGATGACTTGGGCTGTAAAAGTGCGAACAGCGTTAGTGTCGAGCATTGCTCAGGAAATGTTATAGGTATGTCTTGCGTAAGCGACAGGCCTAAGTGTTACCCAGGCAATGATACAAACATATCTTCTCCTAGCCTCATAATGGCATCTTGTAAGAAACATTTTTCAGCAGCCCAGGTGTTGCACACTAATGACAGTGAAGTGAGTTTGTCTTAGGGCAGTGAAATTGAAATATACAGTGAAATCAAAAGTGATTCTGATGAATCTGAAAGTGATGCTCATGTTAATCGTACATGTGCAGTGTGCTGTTGAAAATCTGATCAGTCTGGAAAGAAAATCCACAAGGAATCACGTTACTATTGTCCTGACTGTGATGATGGATTGTGTATTTCATTATTATTTTTATTATTATTATTTGTATCATTATTATACTTTGTACACTTCTGACTTTGTACTTTTAGTGTTTTGTACATTTTACAGTAGAAAGATGAGATTTAATAAATAAGTAATTTTTCAAGGAAAAAAAATGAAACAGTAAATGTAATGCTAAAGAGGGCTACCAGATTCATTTTTGGCTTGGCTCTAGAGTAGCTTGGAATGTTGAATTGAATCCAAACCCATTCAATTTCATCAACATCATGTACTTTATAAAGCATTGAACTGGAAATAAGTCATTGTGTGACCCTACAGCAAGTCACTTAACCCATCTATGATTGACTTACAGCAAATATCTTCTTATATAATACAGTGCATCCGGAAAGTATTCACAGCGCATCATTTTTCCACATTTTGTTATGTTACAGCCTTATTCCAAAATGGATTAAATTCATTTTTTTCCTCAGAATTCTACACACAACACCCCATAATGACAACGTGAAAAAAGTTTACTTGAGAGTTTTGCAAATTTATTAAAAATAAAAAAAATGAGAAAGCACATGTACATAAGTATTCACAGCCTTTGCCATGAAGCTCGAAATTGAGCTCAGGTGCATCCTGTTTCCCCTGATCATCCTTGAGATGTTTCTGCAGCTTAATTGGAGTCCACCTGTGGTAAATTCAGTTGGTTGGACATGATTTGGAAAGGCACACACCTGTCTATATAAAGTCCCACAGTTTACAGTTCATGTCAGAGCACAAACCAAGCATGAAGTCAAAGAAATTGTCTGTAGACCTCCGAGACAGGATTGTCTTGAGGCACAAATCTGGGGAAGGTTACAGAAAAATTTCTGCTGCTTTGAAGGTCCCAGTGAGCACAGTGGCCTCCATCATCCGTAAGTCGAAGAAGTTCGAAACCACCAGGACTCTTCCTAGAGCTGGCCGGCCATCTAAACTGAGCGATCGGGGGAGAAGGGCCTTAGTCAGGGTGGTGACCAAGAACCCGATGGTCACTCTGTCAGAGCTCCAGAGGTCCTCTGTGGAGAGAGGAGAACTTTCCAGAAGGACAACCATCTCTGCAGCAATCCACCAATCAGGCCTGTATGGTAGAATGGCCAGATGGATGCCACTCCTTAGTAAAAAGCACATGGCAGCCCGCCTGGAGTTTGCCAAAAGGCACCCGAAGGACTCTCAGACCATGAGAAAGAAAATTCTCTGGTCTGATGAGACAAAGATTGAACTCTTTGTTGTGAATGCCAGGCATCACGTTTGGAGGAAACCTGGCACCATCCCTACAGTGAAGCATGGTGGTGGCAGCATCATGCTGTGGGGATGTTTCTCAGCGGCAGGGACTGGGAGACTAGTCAGGATAAAGGGAAAGATGACTGCAGCAATGTACAGAGACATCCTGGATGAAAACCTGCTCCAGAGCACTCTTGACCTCAGACTGGGGCGACAGCTCATCTTTCAGCAGGACAACGACCCTAAGCACACAGCCAAGATATCAAAGGAGTGGCTTCAGGACAACTCTGTGAATGTCCTTGAGTGGCCCAGCCAGAGCCCAGACTTGAATCTGATTGAACATCTCTGGAGAGATCTTAAAATGGCTGTGCACCAACGCTTCCCATCCAACCTGATGGAGCTTGAGAGGTGCTGCAAAGAGGAATGGGCGAAACTGGCCAAGGATAGGTGTGCCAAGCTTGTGGCATCATATTCAAAAAGACTTGAGGCTGTAATTGCTGCCAAAGATGCATCGACAAAGTGTTGAGCAAAGGCTGTGAATACTTATGTACATGTGATTTCTCAGTTTTTTTTATTTTTAATAAATTTGCAAAAAACTCAAGTAAACTTTTTTCACATTGTCATTATGGGGTGTTGTGTGCAGAATTCTGAGGAAAAAAATGAATTTAATCCATTTTGGAATAAGGCTGTAACATAACAAAATGTGGACAAAGTGATGTGCTGTGAATACTTTCCGGATGCACTGTACAAAACCGTGGCTGTTCGTTTGTCTGTCCAGGATTTTAAATCACCTGTAGCTTGCAAACCGTTTCAACTATTGAGCTGAAATTTGTTACACATATACTACGTGACGTCTACTGTCCGCTTTTGCGGTGATAATTGACCTCCAAGGTTATTCCTCTTTTTATTTTATTGTAGAATCAGCTCTCGGCAGTGGCCAGCAGGGCTGTGCATGTGTACAGGTGCCGTTCTCACTCCTACCACCTTCGCTGTCACTTCCTTTACCTCTTCATATCTTAAATCATTCTTGAGGCAGATTGAATTTACGTTCTAGCTTAAGTGAAAAATTAAGGAAAACGTAATTGCAACACAAACACTGACTTAATCAGTTTTAATGCAAAAAGATGCCGACGAAAGAAGAGAAGAAGCGGGCCGCTAGGGTGGAGAAAAGAAGAGCTGCTCAGGAAGCAGCAAGTGCATTAACCTCTGAGCAAATTAATGGTAAACGTACAGAGAAAGAGTTTATAAACTAGGAATGTTCAAGTCAAGTGTATTCACTGCACGTTATCATGCAGTGCGCCCTTACTGGTATATACGGTTAGATCCATAAATATTTGGACAGAGACAACTTTTTTCTAATTTTGGTTCTGTACATTACCACAATGAATTTTAAATGAAACAACTCAGATGCAGTTGAAGTGCAGACTTTCAGCTTTAATTCAATGGGGTGAACAAAACGATTGCATAAAAATGTGAGGCAACTAAAGCATTTTTTTAACACAATCCCTTCATTTCAGGGGCTCAAAAGTAATTGGACAATTGACTCAAAGGCTATTTCATGGGCAGGTGTGGGCAAGTCCGTCGTTATGTCATTATCAATTAAGCAGATAAAAGGCCTGGAGTTGATCTGAGGTGTGGTGCTTGCATGTGGAAGATTTTGCTGTGAACAGACAACATGCGGTCAAAGGAGCTCTCCATGCAGGTGAAAGAAACCATCCTTAAGCTGTGAAAACAGAAAAAACCCATCCAAGAAATTGCTACAATATTACGAGTGGCAAAATCTACAGTTTGGTACATCCTGAGAAAGAAAGCAAGCACTGGTGAACTCAGCAACGCAAAAAGACCTGGACGTCCACGGAAGACAACAGTGGTGGATGATCGCAGAATCATTTCCAATGTGAAGAGAAACCCCTTCACAACAGCCAACCAAGTGAACAACACTGTCCAAGGGGTAGGTGTATCGATATCCAAGTCTACCATAAAGAGAAGACTGCATGAAAGTAAATACAGAGGGTGCACTGCAAGGTGCAAGCCACTCATAAGCCTCAAGAATAGAAAGGCTAGATTGGACTTTGCTAAAGAACATCTAAAACAGCCAGCACAGTTCTGGAAAAACATTCTTTGGACAGATGAAGCCAAGATCAACCTCTACCAGAATGATGGCAAGAAAAAAGTATGGAGAAGGCGTGGAACAGTTTATTATCCAAAGCATACCACATCATCTGTAAAACACGGTGGAGGCAGTGTGATGGCTTGGGCGTGCATGGCTGCCAGTGGCACTGGGACACTAGTGTTTATTGATGATGTGACACAGGACAGAAGCAGCCGAATGAATTCTGAGGTGTTCAGAGACATACTGTCTGCTCAAATCCAGCTAAATGCAGTCAAATTGATTGGGCGGCGTTTCATGATGCAGATGGACAATGACCCAAAACATACAGCCAAAGCAACCCAGGAGTTTATTAAAGCAAAGAAGTGGAAAATTCTTGAAGTCAGTCACCTGATCTTAAGCCAATTGAGCATGCATTTCACTCGTTGAAGACTAAACTTCGGACAGAAAGTCCCACAAACAAACGGCAACTGAAAGCCGCTGCAGTAAAGGCCTGGCAGAGCATTAAAAAGGAGGAAACCCAGCATCTGGTGATGTCCATGAGTTCAAGACTTCAGGCTGTCATTGCCAGCAAAGGGTTTTCAATCAAGTATTAGAAATGAACATTTTATTTCCAGTTATTTAATTTGTCCAATTACTTTTGAGCCCCTGAAATGTTAAGTAATCATCTGGTAAAGTGCATGCTTTCAGCTCTCAGTTTTCACAAACTATTTGTCACAAATAGTCTATTTTTCACTATGGCATTCTGGTTAACTTAGTCCTAATAAATGCACATATTCCAGAGAATTCTATGTCAGTTTCTTGTGATATTTTGTGCAGTATATTTGTCTGAAAAGTAGATTTTGATTGAATATAAAATATACATCTACAACACAGCAAGACAGAATATTAAGAATAGATATTTTACTTCTGCAGTAGTAATCTTTTCTGAATTTGTCAAAAGCTATTCTTTATTTCAGAACATTTTTGACCAGTGCAGAATAAGTATTTTTCTCTTCACCAGAGGTGATGATTTATCTTAAAACATTCAGATTTTTAATAAAATATCACTTAGACTAAGTTATTTTGAACAAGACTGCCATCTACTGTACAATATACAGCTTCTTGAGTCAAAGACTCACAATTATACCTCAGTACTAAATCTAGTGCTAAACTAGTTCTTAGCAATCCATTTTCTGTGCACTCTGTGTCCAAGTCATGGTTATGGGGTCAAAGCCAATCTTGACAGCCCTGGAAGGAAGATGGATTGCTAGTGGATGCTGGTTCCTGCTTTAGCACCCAATGCTCTGAGGCCTGCTCTGCTCCTCATATCCACAAATTGGATATCAAAAGATCCTGGGACAGTCTCCTGCCCCCTGGCAACCCTGAGTTGTAATGGGTGAGTTTCAGACTCGTTACATTTATATGATACCTTTCATGTGTACAATGTCTACACTTAAAAAAAGAAAGAAAACAACAGGCTTTCCAAAGTTAGGTGCCAAAGACTAAGTAGCTGCAAAATTCAATAGGTTATTCTAAATAACTCCACCAGATCCAGAAGAATGCATTTGCATTCTGGCCCAGTGACTGTGTGGACTTTGTACATTCTTCCCGTGTCTGTGTCAGTTTTCGACAGCTACTTCAGTTTTCAACTCAGAAATCTACAGGTTAGGCTGATAGTTTGTTATGAATGAACTCTTCATGAGTGTGTATGGGGGTGTGAGAAAATGCCCTGCAATGCACAGTTGTGTCTGGTGCAAATGTTGATTGGTTCCTCATAACCCTGAATTGGTTAAAACAAGTTCAGGAAAAGTATGAAGGAGCATCTGAGAATTTAGAGATGTTGAAGAGCAAATCACTTGGACAACAAGAAAGCACTAGGGGGCTGATGATCTTTTGTTATATGTTGAGCAGCTGCCTGGGAATGGTTGAGCATCCTCTGTTGAGTATAGGGATATGATGGGAAATTGACATCTTACCATTGTTTAGGCTGTTTTTTGGTATTTTGTGCAGAGTGGAGCAGTGAGTATCTGGATAGTGTCATTTCAGTCTTTAGTCACACCTGCCCTTTAGCATATTTGAGTGGTCCCACTTCTATTTTTGCCCCTTATATTAATACACCTAGTCCATGGGTCATGAAAGATAACTTTGCATCTGCTTATTTAATTTTGAAATGAGCTGATAATGCCAGTATGGTAAAGTGAGGTCCATGGCAGATTGGCAATTTAAATAAATAATCGTCACACGCTCTTTTTTGTGGGGAGGGGGTGTGGTGGTGTGGTGAGAGTGGTTCCTGTGCATGATTCAAGAGCATTGGTCCTGCATGGTGATAAGGTGTAGTATTGCCCGAACTTCTTTCCACGGGTCCTACTCTTATTCTGAAGCATGACGACGGTCTGGGTCTGCCTATGAGAGAAAGAGACCCTGTGCCATCTGCGAGACTGCCACCGGCACTTGGGGAGGAGCGCATTGGTAGTCTTGCACTTACCAGCTGATTCCTATTGCGAGCTGCTCTTATCTCCACCCCTCCCCCCACCGCACGATTGCTCGTCCCACTTGCAACTACTGTAGGGGTTGAGGCTACTTGGCGGGCGGAACCAACCAATACCTTCACCGTTTTGCCATGCACCCCTCCTTTATTTATGGTATGGGCATTGCTTACTTGTACTGCCACATCCTTCCGGCTGGAGAGTCCAGCACTGTGCCCCTCAGCCACTCTAGCACCACTTCCAGGGGCGTATCCACTCTCCAATTCAGCCTCTCAATTGTGCGCCGAAGCAGACCCAGGCTGCAAGAGAGACTGTATGGGCTGAAGGACTCCCTCCAGCTCACTTACAGCCACAATCATGTTACACATCTTAGTCAGTGGTTGAATAAGACTTACCTCGTCCCTTTCTGCCAACAGAGAGCCATCGAGGCTCTGTGCCTACCATGCAGGCCATTTCAGGTGATCATCGGGATCAGGCTGAAGGTTCACTGTCCCCGCCTGCATTCACCCCGACACACAACCTCCACCCTCTTACCTGCCTTGTGGAGGTGTTTCTGACCCCCTCCACCATCGGACGAAATCCGTGGGGTTGTGGCTCCAGGTGGTCTTCCTCCTTTTCTGGTCCTTCATCGAGCAGCGGGCTCCAATTGAATCTGCTTGACCTCAAGCTCGCCCAGCCTTCATCCCACGGATTGGCACTCGCAGGCCACCGATGCGGATCTGGCCAAAAGGATCCCATCTTCTGCAGATTGATTCCTCTGTGTGGCCACTCTCCGTGACATGTCGATCTGGGATTTCCATGGCAGCGGCATATGAGCTGCCCGCTGTCCTAGGACCTTGCTGGACCTTTCCTTCCCCATCGGCTTGGAGCTGTGTCTCCACGGGTCTCTTTTTTTGTTTCTGGCTTCCAAGCCGCGTGTGTGCGCTTGTCCTGTGCTGCTGCATATGTGTACGCAACTCGCGCTACTGTGTCGAGTCATCACACAAAAGATTTTATCAGGTCCCTGCCTTGCAATATGGCCAGGAATCCTGTTGACTATGCCATGGGGTCCATGACAATACATTTACTCCGATAATTTATACAAATGGAGGAAACACATAGAAACACATGGACACTGCAACTTTTCCCCATTCATCTTTGTAAAACTACTCAAGCTCTGTCAGGTTGCATGGGGATCATGAGTGAACAGCTAGAAATTCTTAGCTGGACTGAAATCTCAACTCTGACTCTTTTGTTATGCATAGGCCATTCGCCAGGCTAATACAGTGGAGCACTTTAAAAAACTACTGAAAACACATTACTTTAACATGGCCTTCTCATAACTTCACTGTAATTTAATCCTGACACTCTGTATATCCAATTCATTATAATAACTATTCATTCAAAATTTGTACTAACCCCTACTCTCTCTTCTGTTTCCTTTTCCGGTGTCCTATTGGTGGTGGCTTGTGCCACCACCATCTACCCAAAGCACCATGATGTTCCAACAATGATGGATGGATTAAAAGCCAGAAGTCTGTATAACCATCAGCATCAAGTGACTCCGTGAGAACCCTAACTACAAAGAGGACTATTTCATTTATGTTAGGTAGAATGCCCAAAGGGGACTGGGCGGTCTCGTGGCCTGGAACCCCTACAGATTTTATTTTTTTCTCCAGCCTCCTGGAGTTTTTTTTTGTTTTTTCTGTCCACCCTGGCCATCGGACCTTACTCCTTTTTATGTTAACTAAGGTTGTCTTATTTTAATTTCTTATTTGTCTTTTATTCTTCTTTTCTTCATTATGTAAAGCACTTTGAGCTACTTTTTGTATGAAAATGTGCTATATAAATAAATGTTGTTGTTGTTGTTGTTGTTGTATTCCTGCATAGCTTTGACTTTATGCTTGGGGTCATTGTCATGTTGGACAACATCTTCTCCCAAGGCACAGGTTTCTAGCAGACTGCACAGTAAATTTGTTCATGCCAATAGGCCAGAGAAAAGAGTCCCAAAAAGAAGATGCCAGAATGGGCTTATCATGATGATTGTGGGACACTACCAGTCAGCAATATACATGTTACTCATGATTCAGAGATTTTGTGGATCTAACCCTGACCCTGGAGGAGATTTGACAAAAGTCTGGTAATAAGTCCAGTGTGAGGTGTAAATGGTCAGCCTACTCAGAAGTTGCTAAAGGAGTCTAGATTTAGGAGATGGATTAGGTAAAGGCTCAACTAAAAAATGTAGCATGTCTAAGTATCTTTGAAAAAGAGATCAGATGGAGAGCCCATGTGTATTCTGGTGCATTTGGATAGAGTGTGTGAGCAGAAACACAAGTAAAGAAATGTGTTTAGCTGGGCCCAGTTATGTTATATGTTTCTGTTGTAAGTAATTGTTACTTTATGTCTCTTCATGTGTTTATCCTTCTTTTGATTTTTCAGATAAACCATTATTATTAAGTGTGTTTGCATTAAACTTGAAAGTAAATATTGTGTCATGGGCGGCACGGTGGCACAGTGGTAGCGCTTCTGCCTCGCAGTTAGGAGAGCCGGGTTCGCTTCCCGGGTCCTCCCTGCGTGGAGTTTGCATGTTCTCCCCGTGTCTGCGTGGGTTTCCTCCGGGCGCTCCGGTTTCCTCCCACAGTCCAAAGACATGCAGGTTAGGTGGATTGGCGATTCTAAATTGGCCCTAGTGTGTGCTTGGTGTGTGGGTGTGTTTGTGTGTGTCCTGCGGTGGGTTGGCACCCTGCCCGGGATTGGTTCCTGCCTTGTGCCCTGTGTTGGCTGGGATTGGCTCCAGCAGACCCCCGTGACCCTGTGTTTGGAAAATGGATGGATGGCTATTGTGTCATCATGGCTGTCTATCTGTCCGCAAGGAACAACTCAGCTGGTCCGATTTCATTTACATTTGGTACACTTATTCTTCCAAGGAATTCACTCAGAAAATTCTAAATTAATTTGCATATACCGAATAGAATATGTTGCACATATTTTTGAAATTTCATTAACTCCCATTTACAAAACCTTTGTAAATTTTCAGAATCATTCAGTTTGACCTCAATTGCTGACTAATTTACTTTCAAATTTAATTTGACAGAAGCCAGTGTATATTTTCCTATTACTTTTCCTAATGGCAAATAAAATTCCCAATAGAAGTTATTGAAACCTCACCTGAACAGTGGCAGACTCCAACATATACTTTAACTCCCAGTTGGGTAGTTCTTACAAAAATATATATTTAAAAATGTGTACTACAGTACAATTATTTATTTTGTACTTATTTAAATTTATTTGAAGAAAATAACATTACATACAATCAAGTCAAACTTAACAAAACAGAATTCAATCCCCACTTGACAGATAGAGACAAGGACCAACAGCATGGACAAAGATTAAAAAAAAAAGTGAAAGAATGTCCTTTTCCCCAATATAAATGCTTATTCTAAAATTGTATTAATTAGATCTTGCCATACAAAGCAGACCTGAGTGGCCAAGAAGGAGCATAGGATCTCACATGTGTCTCCATTTATATAGACACTGATACATTGACTACTCTTTAGGCAAGCATCGAGGATTTTTTGAAATATATTTTTGCTGATTTTATTTGTAGCAAATAACATTCCGTATAGTCAAGTCAAACAAAATTCAATCCCCATCCAAGAGAAAGAGTGGAGAGCAAACAACCAGAGCAAATCTTTATAAGCAGAAAGGAAGGAAGAGTATCATTTTCCCCAATATAGAAGCTTATTCTAAAATGTTTTTTTGAGAATTAGATTTTTTCCAGTTTAATGTAGTATAGAGCATCAGATACCCACTGACATATAACAAGAGGACTGGGATTCTTCCAGTTGAGTAAAATAAGTCTATGTACTAGTAGTGTGGTAAACGTAATTACAATTAATTCGTCCTTCTCCACTTTTTAAGCCCTTCTGGAAGTACACCAAACACAGTTGTTAATAGGTTAGAAGGCTGCCTGAGAGGCATTCAAAGATTTTGATCCAAAATGGTGTTAATTTGGTGGACGCCCAAAACATGTGGTACAGTGAATCTTGAGCTTGATTGTAATATTCATAGGTTGAATCTTGCCCTGAATACATTTTGGACAATTTTAAATGTGTATTCTATGCATTGCTGCCTTCCATTCTTTTTCTGAGATATTAAGTGAAAGGTTCTCTCCCCACCATTCCCTAGGATCTTTGAAAGCAACAGACTTTAAGATGTTTTTATATATTGTTGAGATTCTTTCTGATTTTTCAAGACTGATCAGATTTTTTTCTGGAATAGAAATGGGTGGGAGGAGTGGAAAATTGGGTAGGTTCCTTTTCGCAAAATTTCTGATTTGAATATAGTGAAAAATTGTGTTACTAGAAATTTAAATTTGAAGCGTATTTGTCCATAACATGCAAAAAAATATCTTTAAAGAGTTCAAGTGTTTTAATCCTTAACATTTTCATAAAATTAAATACTATGTAGGTTTTAAAGCTTTGAAAAAGGTGATTATCATGTACAAGTGCAACAGATAAAAGCTATTCTCCCTTCAAGTGCTTCCTGCATTGGTATCATGTTCTGAGTGATTGGATTATTGATGACAATTTGTATTTACTGGGGCACAAAGCAGGGCATATAAAGAAGCACAGCAAGATTTTATTTCTATTGCAGATCAGTCTTTTGTATATTCATCAATGTATGTCAAGTAAAATTGAAAGTTACATAGTGCCATGCCACATTCTGCTTTAGGTCTTGTAAAAGAACGGACTCGACACACGTAAAGGAAGGTTTGGGGCAGCCACCCATATAATGTTCCTAGCTGCAAAGGTTTTTTCTTTTTTATGCAACACAGTTGTTGATTGCACTGAGTCCAAGACAGAACTGATCAAGGTTGGAAAAGATGGTGGTTTTAAGTAGTCAGACAGGAAGTGATGTAGGGTAACCAGAAGTGATGTAGGGAACCGGAAGTGACGTCCTTCTAGGCGCCGGAACAGGAAGTGACATCCTTCTAGGCGCTGGAACTGGAAGTGACGTCCTTCTAGGCGCCGGAACTGGAAGTGACGTTCTTGATTCAAATAGGTTTTCCCGCGGCTGGTCTGTAGAGACAACAGGAGATGGTTTAGTGCACCCCGCCCCCCCCCTGGCCTGGCGTGGAATTACCTTTACTTGGTCCACACAACATCCCCCTACTCGCACGTGTGTGACAGTCTTTATATAGTTGACTTTTGAATGTGTGGACGTCTCAATTTCCAGGTAAATGAATTTATAATTAAGTGTAATTTCTTAAACAATGATTTGTTAATAGCGCTGCTGCCTCGCAGTTGGGAGACCTGGGGACCTGGGTTCGCTTCCTGGGTCCTCCCTGCGTGGAGTTTGCATGTTCTCCCTGTGTCTGCATGGGTTTCCTCCGGGCACTCCGGTTTCCTCCCACAGTCCAAAGACATGCAGGGAAGGTGGATTGGTGATTCTAAATTGGCCCTGGTGTGTGCTTGGTGTGTGGGTGTGTTTGTGTGTGTCCTGCGGTAGGTTGGCACCCTGCCCGGGATTGTTTCTTGCCTTGTGCCCTGTGTTGGCTGGGTTTGGCTCCAGCAGACCCCCGTGACCCTGTGTTCGGATTCAGCGGGTTGGAAAATGGATGGATGGATGATTTGTTAATGTATATAGAGATGCTCTGAAATAGAAAAAGAAGCTTGGGAAGAATATTAATCATGACAGTATTGAATGTCCCTACTAATGTGAGAGAGGATAGACCATCTGTTCACATCTTGTTTGAATTTTTCTCCATGCTTATAGCAAAATTGTGTTGAAAAAGATATTTATATTTACTTGTGATGTTTACCACTTGATATTTAAACTTTTCTAGAGATTTCACTGGTAAAACCACACTTTTATTCAAAATGATTTTGAGTCCAGACATCTTTTGAAATTCTGCTAGTGCATTAAGGACTACTAATAGGGATGTTTGTGGGTCTAATATATACAGTATCATATCATCTGCGTGTAGTGATATTTTCTGCACAAGTTCTTCTCTGATAATCCCCTTTATCTCTGATGCATTTCGAAAATTAATGGCCAATGGTGATTGCAAAAAGCAATGGTGACAGAGGGCATCCTTGTTGAGCACCATGTAGTTTGAGATCATGTTGTTAATACACATAGAGGCTTCTGGAATGGTATAGAGTACTTTTATCCATGCACATATATTTAGGCCAAACATAAATGTTTACATTGTGGTAAATAGGTAATCCCAATGCTTTTTCTATATTCAAAGATAATAAGGTCTCTGGTGTGTTAGATTTTATGGGTGAGTATATTACATTAAACAAACATCAAAGATTAGAAGTGTCTGCCTTTAATATATCTGGTTTGATCATGTGATATTACAGAAGGAAGCACTTTCTCAGTCCTTCTAACTAGAACAAGTCTGAGGAAGAACTTTGTTGTTTCTAGCTTTAATAATGCTAGTGGTAGTGGAGCTAACTTAGTTTTTTTTTTTTATAAAATTCTACTGGGTAGCCATCAGGGCCTGCTTCTTTCACACTTTAGAGTGAGTTTATAGAATCCAGTAGTTCTGAGAGTGTCAGATGTTTGTCCAGTCCCTGTGACGATGTGGGTTCCGCTCCATGCTCCCATCGGCTGTTAGGGAGCCCTTGAACCCATCACCGTCGGTAATAGCACCGATGAGCTAGACAGTGAGGCAATAACAATTGAGCAAGGGGATGATGTATAAAGTGCAAAAGTGCTTTTATTTAAAGTATAATCAAAACAATCAGTGTTCTCATAAATAGTGCAATGTCCAATAAATAAATAATCCAATAAAATGAAACGTGGAACGTGGAGGTTAAAATCAATAAATAGAAAAACTCTTCTAAAAAACCACGAGGTAAAATAGCACAGGAGGCAATAAATAAATCAAAAAGCCCGTTGTTTTCTATTTAGCCCGGCGGCTCCCCTGCTACACCCATTCTACCGTAGAGTCGCCCTACATGCAGCTGACCTTCTCTCTGCCTGCATCTTCTGTTTGGATCGCCTCACTGACTCCTGGCTCCGGTAGGCTCTTCCAGACAGCGACTTGGGTTCCTCAGTGACCGGGACGCCCACGCTGGGGAATACACACCCCAAGTCTTAACTCCCGCTGCCATCCGCGGTCTCATGCGGAGAGTCATCCATCTTCCGGTCACTCCCCCCCTTCGGAATATTCTGTGAGAGCAACCACTTCTGCTACTCCTCGGGTGTCGGCCTAACACCCAAGCTACTTGTACAGCCGCTGCATGAGCCTACACTCGCTCGCTCTCCCACATCGACTTTCTCTCTCTGCACTGCTTCCTGCCTCCTCCTTCAACCTCCGTTTCTTTCCTTTTCTTTTTCTTCTTTACTTCTTTTTTTTTCTCCCTTTAACCTGCTCACGCTTATTTATATATGCGGAGAGGACATAGCAGCTGCAGCCCATTAGCCACAGGAACAATCACGGATGTGGGCAGTCTCCCACCTGTGCACTTAGGTGAGAAACGCCCACACCGCAGATCGCCCTGTGGCTTGCTACAGTTACCATGCCCTCTCACTAAGCCGTGAGCGCGGCGATTATTTATTTAAATAAAAACGGCCTTTGGTGGGAGAGCTGTGGACCCATAACACCACAGTCCCTCTGCACTACGAATATCTAGCTGTGGTATTTGTGTTGTCAAAAACTCCTTAGATTCTTCTTTAAATTTAATAGAACATAAGGACGTTTAGTACTCCCTAAATGAAATTGCTGTTATTGCATTACAAACGTCCTCCTTGTGGATTTGTTGTAATGATATCATGATTTAAAGATGAGTTGTTCAGCTTCATTCGTTGTTAAGTGATTAAATTCTGATTGTAAAGCCTGTCTTTTCCTATAAAGTACCTCAGTTAGACACGTGGTGCATTCTTGATCAATTGTGGTAATTTCTCTGATTAACTCTGATGCCTTCTCGGTCTCAAATGTATTTTTATGGGAAAAATATAAAATGATCTGTCCTCTTAAAAACGCCTTAAGAGTTTCCCAGAGTATTCTTGAAGAGACCACTAAGGATGCATTTGTCTCTAAAAAAATAATCAATTTGTTTGGTGGCAACTTCTGTAAAGTTCATATCTTTTAACAATAGGGAGTTAAGACACCAACTAAGAAATAAGTGTTTAGGGTATAGTGATTCAACTCCAAGATTAGAGGGGCAACATCAGAAATAACAATATCATCGTACTTACAAGATTTGATAGTGGGCAATGAATTATTATCGATAAAGATATCTTCATTTTAATCCTTACTACACTGCTGCTGGGGGATTGTTTTGTTTTGGGCATGGTTTGCTTTTTTTCATGTGAGAAGACTGGGATTCTGTGAAGTGTGGTCTAGCCTAATTTAGGGAAGCAAAATGGTGGGTGGGTTTGGGTGGGACAAGTTACGTCTTATTTATCCCTTTTTACCCCCAAAACTGTAATGGCCAACAAAACAACAAGCTCCTTGGCCATAATACCTGGCAATAATATCAAACTAAGGTTAATGCTAATTTATGAAACAATGCACCACTTTTACTTAAGATTATAAAATGCCCTCAAAAGCTCAGAAGCACTATCTCTTTGACCAAGCAGTGAACTTTGAAAGCTGGAATGTCAAAGGTCTCAATCATGATCTAAAGTGAAAAACTATTCTACCATCTAACAGGCCTATATGCAAAGATAATATTTTTAAAGGAGACTCACTTAACAAGTAAGGACCAGATTTGATTGCAAAGAGATTAGATTGGCCAATTTGTTTACTCCAGCCATACAAAGTAAACTATGAGGTGTGGGAATCTTAACATATAAACAGTCTCATTTGTAACATTAGATGTATCTGATATAACATTAGACATATCTGATTCTGAAGGGGACTATATCATGGTGATTGGTAATTATTCAAATCTAAAGTAATTTTGATAAATATAAATGGATGATAAAGATTTTATCCAAAACATATTTGCATCAATTCCCAATATGAACACTTATAAAATTATAATGGCTGGAGACTTTTATTGTGTTTTAAAACCTGGATAGATCATCAACTACAGTTACGATAACATCTAATATCAAAAAGGCAATTGCACTTCTTGTAATGGATCATAACTTATCAGACCCATGGAGATTCTTAAATTTACACTCTTATTCAGTCTTCTCACCAGTAAATCATAGTTACTTTTTCTTGATAATAATTTACTGTACAATAAAATATGAACTACAGTAAGCCAAAGTTTATCCATACCTAATAAATAACAATGGGACATCAATGGACAAAATTTTAAGATCACTTGAGTTGTAATCTGGTATTTATGAAATCTATTTAATTTTATTTGTGTTTGGTTTTACCTACATGATCTTATATTCATTATCTTTCTCATCTATCTGTCTGTGATTGTGCTTGTCTGAACTATCTATCATACAAAACCTGATCATGTGTAAACCTTTTCCTATATGACAAATATATTCTGAGATTTTTCAGGTAAGGAAGACAGTAGTTACAATGTAAGACAGAAGTTTCAAGGTAAGGAAAGTTCTACTCACTAATCATGGGAACAGAGAGATGTGAAGTGATGAATTCAGATTAGCACATGCAAAAAACAATTTTATTGTACTCTTTTTATGCAATAATAATGATCATATAAACCTTTATAATCCTATTAAAAACAAGCATTTTTGTACTGTACTAATACACAATATTACATTCTGTTGTGTTCATAGGAATTACTTATATACACTTTGAAATCATTTGATTTTTTTTTTTTGTCCGACGCATCTTGACTCACACTGGTATAACTGCTGCCTCGCAGTTAGGAGACCTGGGTTCGCTTCCCGGGTCCCCCTAGCATGGAGTTTGCATGTTCTCCCTGTTTCTGCGTGGGTTTCCTCCGGGTGCTCCGGTTTCCTCCCACAGTCCAAAGACATGCAGGTTAGGTGCATTGGCAATCCTAAATTGTCCCTAGTGTGTGCTTGGTGTGTGGGTGTGCCCTGTGGTGGGCTGGCACACTGCCCAGGGTGTGTTTCCTGCCTTGCGCCCTGTGTTGGCTGGGATTGGCTCCAGAAAACCCCTGTGACCCTGTAGTTAGGATATAGTGGGTTGGATAATGGATGGATGGTTTGTCTTGATGCCTAGTTTTGCAAGACGTCAAACTTTTTGGAGTTACCCTCTGATCTCTAGACCTGAAAAAAACTAATTTGGGCGGTATTTTTAGACCATATTTTATACAGGAAATTACACTGTTATGATAAAGAACAAAACCAATAGGAGTCTTAAGCAAAAATGATTAGTAGGACTTAAAGTTATGCATGCCACATCAATTGACACCGGGGTTCACCCCCTAATGGAACATGACGTTTCAAAGTTACTCCTTTTCACAAAACGTCAAATAACATAGGGATTGGTAATATAGGCATATGTAGTTTCATGCAGTTTCAAGGTTGCTGATCAGAAATATAATATCTGATTTTTTTTCACTGGTCCTAATCCTCTATAAGCCACTCCTAGAAGGTTAAAAAAATAAATAATTTCAGTATGTGGGGTATCATTTTCGACTCTTTCAAGGTCAATGAGTACAAATATGTCATTTTTGATTTCTTATTCTTAACTAGGGATCGAGCTCTCTATGGAGTCAAATGGTGAGAAATGACCAATTCTATGACAATAGAGAATATTTAGGCTTTAGTCACTTAAATTGAGGGAAACATTTTAATTTTTCAAATATCTGAATCAACTATTCTTGTTTATTATGTACTTCTACCTCATGAAGTAAATCTTTACATTTCTTATGAACAGCCCAAATTATGGCAGCTTACATTAATTCAGACTTTTTATCATTGTTATTTTATAATGTAACTAATTATTACACATACATTTAAAAAACAGAATACATCTTTGTTTCTGCTGAAGAAAATAAACAAAAGTTAAATATACTCCAAGTTACAAAACAGTTAATTAAGTCCACAAATGCTCCTCAATGTTATTCCATCCACACATTTTCCAACTTGTTTCATATGTTGATTTCATCTACTGTTTTTATTGTAGGCTAGGACAGACCAATTGGAGATGTCCTATTTCACAACCTTTTATACAGAATAATAACATTTATTTGTATTTTCCATAATAGATATAGGCCAGGTTACACAATTCAGTTTACATTTTAATGTTTAGTGTGCTAAAAACTAATAAAGCAATAATATAAAGAAGTAACTGGGAGAACAAATATACAAATATGTGTATGCACATCCAACTGCTAAGATCTTGACAATGCTGTTATGAAAAAAAAGACACATCATTAATTTTTTGATATTTTTTGATTTAACATTCCAAAACAGCAATAAAGAACTTCATAATTCCAATCAGTGTATGCACACTCCACAATGGCTACGCACAAGAATGGCAAATCCAAAAGGCAATGGGACCAGAGAAAAAATGAAGTCAAGGTAAAAAGTTCAAAACAAAACACAACTTTTTAGGTGAGTTTTGAATCAGATAATTACATTTATTTTGCTAGTACAACATGGACTAGCAGCAGAATCCACTGTATTTTATAGCAGTTGTGACTATGAACTGAATGGTAAGCCAAATTATCATTATGAGATAACCTGAAATTCAGTTAAGATATCTGAAAATTATTTATGATGTCTTCATAAACAGAATTTAGGATATGTTTAAAGGTGTTTTGAATATGTTTTACATATAGGATAATGAGCATTATTCCAAACTATTTCTTTGGTTTCCATCATGCAGTTATCATCTTATCAGAATGTGAATACATAAAAAGAGAAACAGAAGCATTTTATTTGTCTTTTTACACTTCACATTTTAAAATAAAATACTCAATTAGTCCTCTTTTTACGTAATCTTGACTAAAATTATCCATTAAGGGAATGGAAGAGCCAAAGCTATGAATAAACTTCCAAGTGCAAGTACAATATTATACTAATTTTGAAAAGATTCCCTTACTTGTTAGGTCAGCTGACTTTTTCTTGCTGTTCCTTATTACAGAAAG
This sequence comes from Erpetoichthys calabaricus, assembly GCF_900747795.2. Taxonomy (NCBI): domain Eukaryota; kingdom Metazoa; phylum Chordata; class Cladistia; order Polypteriformes; family Polypteridae; genus Erpetoichthys; species Erpetoichthys calabaricus. Next base: position 49,053,523 of record NC_041396.2, read on the forward strand.
TCCCTTAATGTAATTGTATACTTAATTTTGAATCATATTATTTAAGTAATTATTATACTTCCCATTTCTGGTTTGCCACAGCATATACAATGACATGAAAATGAGAACACTTTGAAATTATATTCTCACTCTTAGGAAATCAACTTCAATACAAAACTAAATTGCATTCTGCTGTGTAGTTTATATTTTTCTTTAACTCCATCATGATAAGGCTACAGTACATCACTAAGCAAAAATCAGAAAAAGGTAACCTTTGTCAATCACACAACATTGGTGGAGCCTTTGTAATGAAATAGTTAGATATTCAATATACACTCTAACCAAAATAGATTTAAGGATTTTTTTTACATTACAGGCAGTTCCAGAACAAAATGCCAAATAACTGAGCATCACATCGTTGCAGGAAATGTGACTTTTTCAAAGTGTGAGATTCTTGGTTTTTATCTAGCTAGCATCGGTTATCACTCACATTTACAGTACTGATTATTGTTGTTTGCTTTTCAAAATCCCCTTACCAGTGTTACAGTAAGATCATCTTAATATAGGTTTTTACTTTCACCTTAAAGGAATTTGAATTTTATCCATATGCTGCATCACTTTACGCAGAGCCCTGGGGCTTATTGGGTGATGTAAGCTGGAGACCTGAGGAGAACTTGTTAAGCAATGTGCTAATGGGTCAGATTATATAGTTTGTACCTCCATATCATTTGGAGGGATCCAGTATGTGACAAATACATACTAAAGCAAAGAAAAATTCCCTATTAATGCCTTGACAAAGTACATCTTTTAGCATTTTAAATTTAAGAAAATACATTCATGAATGATTTAAGTACATGGCATCCATTAATTATTACAACTGCAAATTAAAATGTATAAAATAAATAACCTTTTAAACTTTCAAAACAATAAAACCTAAGTGTAATCAAGTTAGAACTTAATGTAAGATGGATTCATAAGTTTTAAATATATTATAAGAACTGTGAAGGGAAACAGAAGGCAGTTAAGTGCATTTATTTATATTCCAAAAATTGACACACATAAGGACTCCACTTGCAACTCTTATTAACATTAGTCAAATACATAAATTTTCAGAAAATATTATACAAAGGTAAATCAAACACATTAACAATGGCTTATGGGTAGTTTGAACACATGCAACACTCTACTGATAGTTGAAGCCAAGGTCAAATTAATATTTGTGCTCCTCTGCGGGATTGAATCATTGTTGAACGATGTGCATAAAGAGATTTCTTTGGGAAATGAGAGTGAAAGCTGTTGAAATTCACCAAAGGATGTTGGCTCAGTATGGAAGAAAAAATAGTGTGACTCAAAAAAAAGTTTATGAATGGATAGAAAGGTTTAAAGAGAGAAGAGCAAGTGTAACTGACAAACCACAATCTGATCGACTATCAACATCTCACACAAGCGTACATCGACATGGCTAATGCCTTCATCAGAAAAGACTGACGGATTACATTGTCCCTTGTTGCTGCACATTTAGATCTCACATTATAACTTAGGATACTGTAATGTTTGCACAGGATGGGTACCTAAACAACATACTGATCTCTACAAGCCAACATCCTTCAAAAAATTGCAGTAGGTTTTGCTGCCTCTGCTTAAGTAAATCTTACTATGGTGCATTGTTTGC